>NW_024582073.1:29724832-29808890 GCF_017639235.1 Corvus kubaryi
GGGTTTTTGGCAAAGTTTTTTAATTTTTCACCCCTGCCATCCACCTTCTTCCCCATCCACAGAAAGCATCCAGCCCTGGAGGATTCATCCAAAAAGAATGGTATGCTTTGCAGTTATATTGTTTTTTCTTCTTTGGTTTGTTTTTGGGGTTTTTTTAGGGATTGCTTTTCAACAGAGAAGCAAAACTAGCCCTGAGAAAAAAGACCATTGAACCTCCCCTCATCCCTGTCCTTTTGCAGCCTCGGTTTGGGCTCTGTGCTGCCAGCCCCAGCCCTGCTGTGTCCTGGTGCCAGCAGTGGTACCCAGCCAAGAGGGACCGGGAAAACTGGGCTTGGAGATGTCCCCAGTGATGGATTTTGCTGCCATCCCATGGGCACTGCCCGTTGAAGCCACTGGACAGGTCTCAAGGGAGGGGCTTGATGGGCTACATCGGTCTGGCAGTGACGCCCCAAAAAGAGGAGCTGGACAAGCTCCCACCGAGCCAGCAGAGAGGGGTGAAAGCCAAGAGACAGGGACAGGGATTTGTCCTCCAATCTCCTTCTGAAACACAAGGACAGAATGTGTAGGAGGAGGTGCTGAAAAGGTGCTTTAATCACCTTTAGGCATGAGAATGCCCACGGGATCCTATTTTCATCTGTATATATCCCTAAATTTTTAAAGGATCATAGACCCATGGAATCTCCTGAGGTGGAAGGGACCCACAAAGATCATTGAGTCCAACTCCTGGCCCTGCACAGGGCACCCCAACAATCCCACCCTGTGCCTGAGAGCGTTGTCCTTTCAGGGTCCTGTCAGTGATGGAGTTGTGCTCATCCATTTCTCCCACAGCGCTCCCAAGTCACGTAACCTTTCCTGACTTTTCCTTTGCCTGCAGAGAGGACAAACATCCTGGGTTTAGTTTTATCCCTTCCCAACAAAGAAGACATTGAGGGGCTGGAGAGTGTCCAGAGAAGGGAATGGAGCTGGGGAAGGGTCTGGAGCCCCAGGAGCAGCTGAGGGAGCTGGGAAAGGGGCTCAGGCTGGAGCAAAGGAGACTCAGGGGGGACCTTGTGGCTCTGCACAACTCCCTGACAGGAGGGGGCAGCCGGGGGGGTCGGGCTCTGCTCGCAGGGAACAGGGACAGGAGGAGAGGGAACGGCCTCAGGCTGGGCCAGGGAGGCTCAGGTTGGATATTCAGGGAAATTTCTTCATGGAAAGGGCTGTCCAGCCCTGGCACAGCTGCCCAGGACAGTGGTGGAGTCCCCATCCTTGGAAGGATTTAAAAGCCGTGTGGCTGTGGCACCTGGGGACGTGGGTCAGTGGTGGCCTGGGCAGTGCTGGGGGAAGCAGTTGGATTTGTTGATCTTAGAAGGCTTTTCCAACCCAAACACTTCAGGGATTCTGTGGTTCTGGGATTCTGTGGATACAAATATGCTGCTAGCAAGAATTTTTCTTGCTCCTTTCCAGTCCTGTGAGATATTTTTCTCTCTCATGGAAGATGTTAGTAGAGTTCTATAAGCTATGAACACCTGTGACCATGCAAAGCTTTGTTTATAGTACAGTAGAAAAATATTTCGACAATGGATATTGTAGGATTTTAGCCAATCACCCCAAGGGGTGGCTGATCCTTTGATCAATTAGACTATGAAGAAAAAAAGTCTATAAAAGAGTTGTAAAATAATTAAATAAATCAATCTTGCTGCACAATTCCTGCCTGCTGGATCTCTCTTCTCCTCCCTACCACTGCGGGATACCGCGACAGGATTCTGTGATTGTATGGTTCTGGGATTCTGTGGTTAAGTGGTTCTGTCTTGTCTGCCCACCCTGGTGTGACCCACTGCTTTAATGCATCAGGTCTTTGATGTGAACCAAGCTGACCTTTATCTCCCCAACACAGTGCTGACCTTTATCTCCCCAACACAGTCTGGATCAGAGGGAAGCAAAAAATGTACCGGGACCTGGAGGACAAAAGCCACTGCCACCTCCTGGCTCATGGGGTGACTTAAACAGCTCCATGGTTTTGGTCCAGGTTCCTTAAATGGGCTCTTGGCTGGATCCCAGCATGGACCAGGAGCTCTCACACCCAACCTCCCTGGGCAACCCATGCCGAGTGAGGGCTTTCTGGGTTCTAACTATCAGTGAACTATCTTAGGCTTCTTCTTTTCATCAAGTCCAGGTGACCCTTCCTCATTGTCCTGGGTTGCAGTGTATTCTATTACCATCCCCATCAGCTGTTAAAATCAGGTGGGGCAGTGTTTCCTTGCCTCCTTCCCCCCAGACTATCTTGCTGTTAATTGCCCATCATTGTCCTGCCGCCTGACTCAGAGATAACTCCCTCCGGACTATCTTCTGTTAATGAGCCTAATCAACACTCTGCCTCATGACTCGTTACCCCATTGTGAGATGCTCCACCCAGAGGGAGGAACCAAGCATCCCATCGTGGATATAAGCTGAGGCTGAACACCAGAGACACCGGGGCTTCCCACTGGATTTCCAGAGGACAGGAGCTACACAGCCACCACTGGACTTCCAGAGGAAGAGCAGACTGTTTCACTACAGGATCACTGCTTCAGAGGACTGCAGCCACCATTCTACCAGACTGCTACCACCACCCTGCCTAACAGGGTGTCAGGTTGTACCTTGACTCTGTCAGTTTGACAGTGTTTTCTTTTACCTTTTTTTCCTCCTTTTCTTTAATTTCCATTAAATTGTTATTCTGACTTGGTGCCTCCCACTGGTTTGTTTTCAAACTAGCACACTCATACATTTCAATCCCCTGAACCCCTAAATCAGGCTGAAACGTCCCGGGGTTTCTGATTCCCTGGCTCCAGCGCTGCCACTGAAGTGTCTGGGCAATCATTTTCCAGTCAGTGCTTGAGTGGCTGGTGTGGATTTAGTGTGTCAGAGCAGAGACTCCACAAAAAGCAACATTTCCTGCATGCAGCACCACATTTCAGCATCGAAGATAATTCTGTATTCCCATCTGCTTTATTTTAAGCAGCTCCAGGGATGGAAAGAGCCACCTTAAGAAAATAAGCCAGCGCTATCCTGCTCCAGCCGCCCACGGGCTGACAGATTAAATCTCGTTTGCTTGTGCCAGAGTCTTGCTCACTTGTTTGTCATTATCTGGAGTTTTGTTAGGCTCTGTTAAAAAACAAAATCAGCAAAACAAAACTTTTTTTACTTTTTTTTTTTTTTTAATAAAAATGGAAGCTATGCCAGGGATGGGGAAAAGTACAGGCACACTCTTGGAGAGCAGCAGAGCAGCAGTGATCTGGTCCTGCCAAGGATGTGTGGATGGGAAGCTCTGGAAGACTGACAGGAGGAACTTCCAGCCGTGCCTCACCTTGGATACTCACCCATCCCCACAGCCTGTTTCCAGGGCTTGCATGGCCACCTCCACTTCTAATGGCATTTTAAAAAATTCTTTCAAAAATTTGCTGTTATCTTTGGAGTTCTCTTATCATGCACATCTTCTTCCACCCACGCTGGACACCAGAACTACGATATCACAGTGAATTACATCCTTCTCCATTCAAATTCAAGTGGAAGAAATCCTGTGAAGAGCTGAGCAGACACATTTTGCCACCCTACATCAGCTTTCCATGCTGGATTCACATCTCCCTTTCTTCCCCCTTTTTCTCCTCCCTTTCTGTTTTTTTTTTTTTTCTTGCTGCACATCCTGATCCAGAGAATAAATCAGGTGGACTGAACTTCGTTACTTGGGAAGCCACCACTTCCCAGACCACGTAATCACAGAGTCCTGGAATGGTTTGGGTTGGAGGGGACCTTAAAGATCATCCAATCCCAACCCCTGCCATGGGCAGGGACACCTCCCACTAGCCCACATTGCTCCAAGCCCCATCCAGCCTGGCCTTGGACACTTCCAGGGATCCAGGGGCAGCCACAGCTTCTCTGGGCACCCTGTGCCAGGGCCTCCCCACTCTCACAGGGAAGAATTTCTTCCCTGTATCCAAGCTAAACCTACCTGTTTTCAGTGTGAAATACCAGCTCTTCATAACCTCACCATATGCTGCAGAGCTGCTTTTGACAGTTCCAGAAATATTCAGGCCAGAGGAGCCCAAATGTTCCTGTAGCTCACGCAGACCAGCCTAGACCCAATCCTCTGGGATCTGTGAGGTCATCTGAGTGGTGGAGTGCCCGTGGGAAGTGCAGCTGTGTCCCAAAACCCAGCCAGTGTCCCCTCTGTGTCTGCAGGAGAGGTGGCAAACTGGTAGGGAAAAGGTGAAGGTCTAAGGTGGATCCAAATTGTGTCTACAACCCCTAAAGGAGGGTTTTAGAGAAGATGGACTCTTGGAAGTGCACAGGGAAAGACGTGAGGTGACAAATCCAGTGAGATGCAAAAGTTTCCACTGTGAGAGTGGAACATAGGACAAGGGGGATCAGAGAGGCTGTGGATTCTCCATCCTTGGAGATATTCAAAATTCTGCTGGACATAACCAAGGGCAATAAACTGGTGTTAGAAGAGGACTCATCTTTGATCCAGAGGTTGAACTGGAGGCCTCCAAAACTGTCCTCCCACCTCAATTATTCCGCAGTATTGACACATGGAACAGATGGAGGCACGTGAAATTATTCACATCAAACTGCTTGCAAAGCAAGACAGAGAAAGGGTTGTCCAGCACTGGAACAGGCTGCCCAAGGCAGCAATGGAGTCAGCAGCCCTGGAAGTGTTCCAAAAACATGTGGATGTGGCACTTGAGGATGTGGATTAGTGGTGAACATGGTGGTGGTGCTGGGGTGGCTTGGAGATCTTAGAGATCTTTACCAGCCTTAATGGCTGTGTCATTCTGTGCCTCCATGGTGAGTTTTCCCACCCAAATCTAAGCCTGGGTGATCTTCTCAGGGGCATGGGGTGAGTTTCTGGCAGGGCTGGCCATGGAATCCAGGCATCTGAATTCCAGAGGGCTGAAATTCCACCCGGATGTGCTGTAGGATAGACAATTTAGATCAAAAGCAAGGCCAGTTTTAAGACCATAAAAGTGCCTGTGGTACATAAACCTCTGTGGCACAATTTTAAAATCATCCTTTTTTACTAAAGAGAAACAAAAATCCACAAACAAAATCAACTTTTCCTTTTTCACCCCTCCCAAAGAAACCTCACCAAAATGATAACGAACAACCCGCACAGAATTTAAGAGGTGGAGCTGCACTTCTCTCTGGGTTTGTGGGTAATAAACAAGAGCAAATAGCTTGGAGGACCTGGGAGAGTTACACTTTTATCACCAGGGATGAAAGGGAAAAGGGACAAACGCAGTCTCTGGATAGACTCAAGCATGGAGCATCTCGTTTTGCCTTCACGGCCCATTGCAGAGTCATTACATCGACTCAAATAAATTGCCCAACCGTCAGGACGTGCTTTCTATCGACCTCTGGGGACCGAAGACAATGAAAGCTCCAGTGCTTGAATCAGGCTGGAATGTGAAGATTGATGTTTTTGGGAAGACTTGCTGACTGCAGCTTGGACCACTCTGCCAGGAGCTGGCTTTAAGGGCTGGGCTTTGCCGGGGCTGCTCCTCTCCAAATGGTTTTCCCATGGAGAGGCTTTGCCGGGAGCAAACGTCTTCCAGCATCCTCCTGCTCTTGGCTGGAGCAATTCCACTTGAAATAACCTCCCTGGCTGTGCTGGTGAGTAAAGAGGGATTTTTTTTTATGTGTAAGAATGCTGGAGGGAACAGCCAGAAAACAGCTTTGATTTTTTAATTTTCAATTTGTTTCCTTTTTAAAAATATTTTTATAATTTTCGTGAATGCACACTTGTGGTTCCAGTTATACCAACAGTAAATCCTTGACTTTATGTACAGAAGAGAATCAGTTAGTTGGCAAAGATCATCGAGTCCAAGCATTAACCCAGCACTGCCAAGGCTACTGATGCATTGAGGTGGCCACCTAAAACCAGAGACTGGACAAGAATAAGAGAATAAAAGTAGGTATTTATTTGAAGGGCCTTCAAAGGCTCACCCTGGGCAGTCAAAAGGCCACACCCAAGATGGACCCTGGGTCACGGGTTCTTCACACTTTTGTAAGTTTGGTCCATTTGCATACCAGGGTTAATTCTCCAGTTATAACCTCAGTTCATGATGTCATTACCCCAAGTTCGCCCCTCCTCTAGGTTTTAGTTTACACATTTTGGGGCCTGGGACAATCAAGGTGTCCTTGAAGAGCAAACCTAGAGAGGTTTGTTATGTCTACCCAGCATGGGAGAACAGCAGCTGACGGGCCACACGAAACTTCAGAGCTACACACTGGGCAGTGCAGGGTTTGAAAAATATCAAAGTTAAAACCTAAGGCATCACCACCACTTAAACACATCTCTAGATATAAAAATAAGGGGTGTTTCCACTTTGCCCATATAAAGTATTTTTAGTGCAATTCTGTTAAATCTGTGTCTGCAGTGATTGCACCTGATTTGCACCTTTCTCCATTGTCAGAAATGGTTTTTCCCCACCCTGCCCCAGGCTGTTGTGCTGTATGGATGTGTGGCCATAGCTCCCGCACCAAGGGTGGGCACATCCCAGCTGCAGCCAAACCTGGATGTCCCAAACCTCCCCCTAAAGGTGCAGCCAACTCTGCTGGAGATATTCATCCCACCTGGAAAAGGCTCTGGACAGCCAGCTCTGACCTTCAAGCTGACCCAAAGGGTTGGACTAAAGACCTCAGAGGTCCCTCCCAAACTCAGTCCTTCAATGTTTGTGGTGGAAATAGAAGAACACCCCTTCAAGGACATGAAGGAAAAAAACCCACACAGACTTGAATTTAAATCCCTTTGAACTTCTCCAAGATCAGCCAGAAGCTCTGATCTGATTTGATTTTACTTCTTTTTTTTTCTCACTTTACAGCCTTGACTTGAACTGAACTAAAACCCGTGGAACTGTTAATTGAAAACTGAGTGTCAACAGCAGTTCAGCGCAGAAAGAGTTTCAATTAAAAGCAATCTCTTCTTGCCATCCAAAGTAATATTTTCCCTCCTGGCTAAATTTTAAGTGAAGCACAAAGTGGTTGCTTGTCAATGCTTTAATGGGATCTGAGCTATTGTGTGGGAAAACTTCCTTTCACTCAGAGGCCAAGGAGCTTTTCATTTTTCGAGGCTGAAAGCAGAGGAAGGGGTTTTTTTGGTGTGACGTGGCTAATTTGCTCTTTTCTTCTGGGCTGTGTGGGTGAGGAGTGAGGTGTGATGAAGAACACTATCCAAAAATCAGGGCTGGGTGGGATGGGAGTCACCATTTCTCACTCCCTGCCCCTCCTGGACCTCCATCCACTCTTCTCCAGGTCAGTGCTCAGCCTGGCTCTGGTATTTATCCGGGATGAGTGGGGATAACATGGCCAGAAGATCCCCAGGTGCCCTCAGGAAGCTTCAGCTGTGTTTTTGGCCAGTTGATGCTGCCTGATCCACATGTGTGGGACACCCAAGGACATGAATTCTGGAGTGTTCCAGAGGAGGGGAGCAGAGGAGAAAGACTTGCTGAGAGGGTGCTGAGAGATGTAAGAGGGGAGCTGGGTCTGGGGGTGGGGGGAAGGCTGCCATCAAGCCTGGTGACATCTCCTGGGAAAGGGGGGCTTCTTGCAGCAGGAAGGGTTTGGATCACTTTCCCTGATGAAATCCAGGATGGAGACCATGTGGGAGTGAGTTGCGTTTGGGATGAGAAGAAACAACCTCAAGCTGTGCCAGGGCAGGTTTAAGTTGGATATTAGGGAAAAATTCTTCACGGAAATCGTTGTCCAGCTCTGGCACAGTCTGCCCAGGGCAGTGGTGTAGAAGGGTCTGTAATTAAATCATCCTCACAGCTTCCAAGGATCTGGCCTTGCATCCTGCTCCCTCCAGCGCCAACCTGGGTGGCCTTGCAGCAATCCCTTCTCCTCTTGGTCCCCAGACACAGCGAGGATGTAACAGGGTGTTGCCTTCCCGGCTCAGTGTGAAAGCCTCTAATGAAGCATGAGGGTGATTAAGAGCACTCCCAGATTTCTTTTCCTGAAAAGGTGTCTAAAACACCCTGAAAGGAAGTGGTGAAAATCGACAGCTGATGAATAAACTGCTCCTCATCACTGGGAAACGGAGAAAATGCTCTGCCTGCTGTTTTAGGGCTTTCACGTAAAAAGCATTTGGAAGAAGGTTGTGGGGGCTGCATCTCTGTGAGGTGTTCAGAAACAGATCATTTTGGGAACAAACCCACTGAATGCTTCTTTGTGCACCAGCTCCGCTCCCGGCTTTGTTTTCTGATCAGCATCAAAATGCTCCTTAACATGAAATTAAGGATGTGAGGTTCGTATCAGTGCTGCTCCCAGGCGAGCAAAAGGGATTTGAAGGCCCTCTCAGTTGTGTTAGGACCTCCTTTTTCATGTTTTAACGAATTCTGTTTAACCATTAACAGGGACGTGGGGCTGCTGACGGCTCCTGCAGGCCCTGGGGCTGAGCTCCCAGGGAGGAACACACCAAGGCTGAGGAGCCTCCAGCCCCACATCCCATCCTCCCTCCATCCCCAGCTGGGTTTTGTTGTGTGTGCACAGTGTGGCTGCTCTGCTCTATATTTTCTGGGCAGATGTGCTCAGCATGCTCAGATCTGCTGTGGCTCTGGGCTTCCAGACTTGTGTTTGTGTGGGGACAACCCCAAACACAGGGAATAGCCAGGGTTTGTGTGGCTGCACCGGTCCTGGGAGCACCAGTGTTGGCCAAAAGAGCTGCTTGTCATCGAGGGAGCCTTTCTGGGGTGCACGGGGCAGCCAGTGCTGGAGGAAGTCAGAACTGCTGTGCTATAAATGTGTGATCTGGTAATTTTTTATCCCTTTTTAATGAAAAGGAAATTGCTTGGGATTGAGAAGAAGTGGGAGCTTGAGCTGAAACTTGTACCCAAGTGCACAGTCCTGTTGCTTTTTGTTTTGCAGAGTGAAGGAATTTCTAACACTGAGGAAACGTGGCAGCAAGCGTTATTATTTCTTTCTTTATTTATTTATTCAAATCCATTAGCCCTTTCATAAACAAGTGGGAACAGCATTTCCTCTGTTTGCTTATCTCTAAAATGGGGAGATGGCACCGACAGCTTCCCTCACAGGTCTTGAGATCCTGCAGATCTGTGTTACCCTAAGAATCCCCCTTTTTTCTGGGCTGGTCTTTGCTCTAGTTTTATGTTTGGATTCTTTTTCTCCTTCTTTACTTCAAAGGTGTTGAGGAGATGAGCCAGGCATAACCGACTGAGATTTATCTCTGAGTGCATTCAGCAACACACATAAATCACTCCCAAGGTAGGTAAAGCATTATGAACAGGATCATTTCCATTTTGTTTTGCTACAAAGCCTCCTGGAAGAGTCGTGGCAGGTTGCCTTTGTGCTGAAAGATGCAGTGAAGTTGATAAAGAAATTCCACGAAGAGCTGATGTCAAGAGAAAATCTTTGCGAGACAGATGGGGCTTGGAGCACTGAATGTCGATAAATGATACCAGCAAAGTTCAAAAGCAGCCTCAACAGTTTCTGCTTGTCCTGTGGCTCATAATGAAGATGGTGATTCCTCTGGATGGTACCCCGGAGTCGCATTTGCCATGGCAGGGCTCAGGCTGGTGTTTGGCACATTGGTGTGGGCAGGAAATGATGGGGACCTGGGCAGCCGTCCCCTGGTCCTTGGTGTTGATCTAACCTGAGCCCCTCTGTGGGCAGAATTTACAGGGCTCTGCCTGTAAATCATGGGAGATATTTCTGCCTGTTGTTTTGGGCAAGATTCAGTAGGTTTATGTCCATCTGTCCAGTATTATCCTGGTATGATCCATCGAGCTTGTTCAGACACCAGTCTGGGAGCGGCGTGGCACAAGAGGGCAACCGACCTTGTGCAGCAGACTTGGGCTTTCCAGGCCTTTGAACTTGCACAGAGCAAAGGATTCTCCCTGCCAAAGCAGGCGGACAATTCCCTCCATTCCCAGTAACTTCCCATCAACTTGCAGCACCCTCTGTTTTGGTTTGCAAACAGCTTTGTTAACTAGAGGACGTGGGAGACCTTCCCTTGTGAAATCCTTGCTAAGTGTCCCTGGAAGTGTCCAAGGCCAGGTCAGAAATCGCTTGGAGCACCCTGGGATAGTGGGAGGTGTCCCTGCCCGTGGCAGGGGTTGGAACTGGGTGGTCTTTAATGTCCCTTCCAACCCAAACCATTCCATGATTCCATGCGTGTAAAATTAAAATAGTACAACACTTGTTCAGGGAAAAAAAGCCAACAACCAGCCCATACCCTCTAATTTTTATGTTTTTCAGGATTCTCACTTCCTTACAAGCTTGGTAGGACAGCAAGATATGATCCAGCTGATGATTCAGAGCTCTCTGGTGCTCCCAGCACAGCAGCTCTGTCACAGGACCAGGGTCACGGAGGTGTCACAAAATCAGTGACTCCTTTGACTGAGCTGCTGTTGGTCCTTCCAATACCTAAAGGGACTCCAAGAGAGCCGGAGAGGGACTTTGAGCAAGGACATGGAGTGACAGGACAGGGGGAATGGCTTCACACTGACAGAGGGAAGATTTAGATTAGATATTGGGAACAAAAAAAAATTGGTGTCAAAGTCAAATTCATCTTCTAGAGGCACCCTGGGACCTTCTATGAGCAAAGCTACTCACCAGCCTTCCTTGAGGACATTCAGGAGCCCAGGGGACAGGACAAGAAGTGGGCTGAGAGAGCTCTGCCACGGCAACTCCAGTGAGTGACCACAGTGGTGTGTCCTGGGAAAGTCACTGCCCCAAACTTCGCAGCTCTTACATGGTCCTGAAGCCACCCACTGTGGGCTACTGTCCACCATGGGTTTAGACAGACCTTTGTTTGCACAGGGGAGGGTTAGGTTGGATATTAGGAAGAATTTCTTCACTGGAAAGGTGCAGGCTGTCCAGGGCAGTGGTGGAGTCACCATCCCTGGAGGGATTTAAAAGATGTGAGGGTGTGGCACTTGGGGACAGGGTTTAATGGTGACCTTGGCAGTGCTGATTGGACTGGATGATCCTAGAGGGCTTTTCCAGCCTAAATGAATCTCTGATTCTGTTGTCTGGACTCGCCTGGGGTGGATCAGCTCTTGCCAGAGGTGCGCAGAGCTCCCAACAGCCCTGCCAATCTCCTGGCTCTGAGCATGCACACAAGAGAGACCAAACGTGGTCAGCCTCTCGCAGGAAACTCCCCAGCCGATATCCCAGGCAACTTTTCAGCCCTGTTTTATTTTAAGCATTCATGAGCCTTTCAGTCGTAGTGATATGCCATCAAATTTTGATGTCTAACGAAGCAACAATCATCTCTTCCCTTCCCTTTTAGAGCAGCTGAGGCTTTCAGTAACATTATCCTGCCGTGTTTTGACATCTGGCTTGTCAGCAAGAACATTATCTACCCCAATGTGTTTTTTCCATGAGCAAAACTTCGACATCAATTCCCTGGCAGGCTGGAGAGGTCCCGCTGCATGCAACACCTCCCGCTCCCAGATAGTAAACACGCTCCCAGACACAGGGCTTGGAGCCTCTCTGCCATTCCCAGACAAACTGAGATGTGAAATCTTGCACCAAGTGACCGCCCTTGGACTGTGCCATAAATCCCAGGAATCCTGGTGGTCCCTCTTTGGTGTAGGCTCTGGGGACAGGGTGGTTTCTTTCAGTGTCACCACCGCCACCATCACCAGTGCGGTGTCTCACCAGCGTTGAGACACCCACACCAATGTCCACAGTGCAGAGGTGTGGTTTGGTGGCCTGATCATTGTGCCAGAAGCCACCTGAGGTGCCCTCAGGAATATGACAGGCTGTGAGGTGTGACACAGGTGGGAAAGGTGCAGGTTTCCAGCTCTGATTGCAAATCCAGGCCCAGTTGCCATCTCTAAGCCTTGCTGTTGGCCAATTTTTAGTCAGTGATTTTCAGCCACTGTGGATGCAGGTGTGGCCCTGGGATATTTCCCACCCTGGGATGGACCACCAGAAGAAGACCAGCTTGCTGATCACTTGTCTTTCCACCTTCTTTTCCACAAAATTGTTCAGGAATGGTGTGTACCACCTCAACATCTTCCTACCTCATCATCTTCCTGCCACGGTGGCATTTCTGGGACTCGCAGCCATCTGCCTCCCCCCCGGCAGCAGCGCTGCTGCCAGGAAGGATATAACATCTCCAGTGACTTCCATGGACTCCCAGAGCACTCCTGGCCCCCTTCCACCCTCTCTGCACCTTGGGCCAAGTACGGCTGAGTTGGCATCTTTGGTCTGTTGCCACTTTATCCTGGAAGGCCTCGGCAGTGCTGGGATTTGCCAAGAAGAGGGATCTCAGGAGCATTTCTGCCAAGCCCAGATGGCACTTCTGCTTCCCTTCTCCTTCAGGCTCCTCTCCATGCCCTGGCCAGCACACAGGGTGGGTGTCTCCAAATCCCAGTTTGAAGATTACTGTGGATTCAGGCTAAACCTCCACATCTTTCTGCCCAAAGGCCAGCAGGGCTTAGAGCTGTGTTCAGTCCTGTCCCATGGCAATCCTGTGTCCCCTTTCCCATCAGTGTGCACATTTCCTCCATGTCTGATTGCTGGAGGAAACCTTCTCCCACTTGGGAGTGTAGATACTTCGGGGAGAATTTCAGGGCCATCTCTCATGGAATCCCAGAGTGGTTTGGGTTGGAAGGGACATTAAAGATCATCCAGTGACCTGAATTTAAGGTTGATGAGGCCCTGGCACAGGGTGCCCAGAAAAGAAGTGTCCAAGGCCGGGTTGGATGAGGCTTGGCGCAGCCTGGGCTAGTGGAAGGTGTCCCTGCCTATGGCGGGGGTTGGACTAGTTGGTCTTTAAGGTCACTTTCTACCAAAGCCATTCCATGATTCCATGATTCCAAGACACCCGTTGGGAAGGAGGACACGTGGGGCCAGCTGTGTGTTCCACCCCTGTGTCTCGTTGCCCTCCAGTGTTCCCAGCCAGGGATATTTTGTTCTGTCTGAAGCTTCTCCCACTCAGCAGCCCGGAGTGTTTTCTCCTCCTAACGAGATGTGAAGGCAGGCAGGCCCTTTGCTGGTGCACACAGCTATTTTTGGCTGCAGGAGGACTGACTGTAGCTCCTTCTAATTGCATAAGCATTTGTATAATTCATTGGCACTGGGTTTCCTCGCTGGGAGCCCGGGCATATGGAATGCAAAAGGACTTGTGCGTTTCCCCTCTGTCCTTTCTTTCCTCTCCAGCGACTGTTCTGCAGGCGATGGGTTTAATGCCAGGTCAAATCCCCTCTGCTGGCAGGAAATGCTCTGTTTCATCCCTTTCCCAGTTTCTTGAGGAGTTCAGGGCAA
This sequence comes from Corvus kubaryi, assembly GCF_017639235.1. Classification (NCBI taxonomy): domain Eukaryota; kingdom Metazoa; phylum Chordata; class Aves; order Passeriformes; family Corvidae; genus Corvus; species Corvus kubaryi. The sequence goes on from NW_024582073.1 coordinate 29,738,084, forward strand.
ACCCAGGAGGATCTGGGAAAGTATTTCCTCCCACGGATTGCAGAGCACATGCCTGGGAGCGGCGGATCGGGAGCTGGAAGCCAAGCAGCCGAACAAACTCCCGGGGAAGAGCTTCTGAAATGGCACGGGTGGGTTTGGTGCTGGGAATGACTCACGCATCCGAAGCTTTGGGATCTCCAAACAACACTGAAAAACAAACCTGTGGCCACCCCTCCCTCCTTGGGGACACGTGGTACCTGTGAACGCAGAGGAAGGGTGGCTCCGGGGAGACCAAATTTTGTGGCCTTTCAACACTTAAAGGGGGCTCCTGGGAAAGATGGGGACAGACCTTTAGCTGAGTCTGTAGCAACAGGATGAGGGCTGATGGTTTTAAACTAAAAAGAGGAGAGATTTAGATGAGATATTAGGATGAGATTTTTTACAATGATGATGGTAAAACACTGGCACAGGCTGCCCAGAGAAATTCCCGCCTCTGGGAACATTCCAGGCCAGGTTGGATGAGACTTGGAGCAACCTGGGAGAGTGGAAGGTGTGTCTGCCCATGGCAGGGGGAGTGGAACAAGATGAGCTTTAAAGTCTCTTCCAACGCAAACCATTCCATGACTCCATGATTTTATGATTCTGTGACTCTCTGATTGCTGGAGAGGCTTTTGAGGAGGAAAATGTAAATCTTCCACTGGGGAACATGAGAAACATGAATGCTCTTCATAAAGCGGGGTCTGGCTCACAGTGATCATCCCCTGTAAGTGGTGATGCCTGAAAGGGCTCTAATCTCCTTAAGATCATCCGTTTGCTGGATATTTTCACTCCATTCCATTGAAAAGTGGTCAACAAGTGTTGAAGATCAAAGCAGAGGAGAGGGGAGTGACACAGACAGCTCTCCTTCCCTTAGGAACCCGGAAAAAAAAAAGATTAAATGATAATAAAGCGGGGATTAATGATCATTAGCCCTGCTGTCAGCACCCAGCAGGAGAGCACCCAGCCTGCATCCTGCGAGAGGCATCGGCTCGTGTGGGCTGGAGGCATGCCTGGAGCTAAAACGAGCTCTGCAGCTGCTGCCACGGGGATATTTTCGGTGACAAGTGGAGACTGGCTGTGAGTGCGTCGAGATGTGGCGTTCAGTGAACGCGGGGGCTCCGCTGCCTCCCCTTCCCTCGTCACCTGTGCTCGGGATGTGGTGGCAGCAAAGCCAAGGTTAACAAAAACTCGGATTTAACACCTCCAAAGTGATGGGATTGCCTAAAACAATCCACAACAGACTTAAATCTGAAACAGGGCTTTGGGCAGGCTTAGGGATGGAGCTGAGACGAAATCCACGCAAGCGCTGATTTGCTTCACAACAAAAGAGTTCAAAGCATTCCCTTTGTTTTCAAAAAGAAAAGTTTTCCAAATCCCAGAGCATTGTATTTTTAGGCATCTGAGGCAAATAATTGCTGTGGAAGAGGAGACTTGCTGGCTTCGTGACAGGGGGAAAAAAAATACCTGCCTCTCTTGCCAGCTGCCTGCTTCTGACAATGCTCCGTGTTGTGCTGGGGGACCTGAGCCTCCTCCAACCCAAAAGATTCTCATCAGTGGCGTAATTACACCTCAATCACGGTCATTTGTGTCCCTGGTTTTTCACACTTGAAACCTTAATGTCTATTTTCATTTTTAAAATGTTTATTTTAATTTGATGTTAATTTTAAAAGTCCATTTGAAATTTTTTAAATTTAATTTTTAAATGCTCGCACTGTTGCTGGAAACACTCTCCAAAGCTGGAGGGTGGCTCCACGCTCGTGGAATAACAGGAGATTTATTTATTGCAGGCTCCACACCTGGAGGTGAAAAGGTTCCTCTGAACTTGCCAGGCAGAAGAACAGAGCAGCTGTGTAAATACCTAGGAAGAGGACTTGCAGGGAATTGCATCTTTAACCTTCTTTTTGCCATCCCTGGGCTGACTTCATCCTCCAGCTGGGAGATCATGAGTCCTTTAGTGGCTGCAGCGCTCGAGCCATAAACTTTCATCCTCTCCACAGGGATTCTGGTGACTTCCCCTCGGAGTTTGTTGAGGTCAGAGCAGAAGAGCTGGTTGAGGTTGAGCCCAGAAGAACTGGCTGTGCCTGGTTGTGATGTCCTACGAAACAACTCATCACCTCAGCTAAAAATGTTGCTTTCCTCCACCTGTTTCTGCCTGTTGCTGGAGACAAGCAGATGGGAATGTGTCTCCCTGTGTGGTGTTTCTCCCTTCCCTGCTCCCTGGACTCATGGATCTTGCCAGACAGCAGGTGCTGGATGCTGAAAACAGCCACAGGTACAAGAAAACAAGCTCTGATCACACACTGACATTATCTCGAATGTTTACCATGGATCTGTCCTGTCCTGAAGTCAGTCTGGGTTTAAACTGAAAGAGAATAGGTTAGATGGGATATTGGGATGGAATTCTTCCCTGTGAGGGTGGGGAGGCTCTGGTACAGAGAAGCTGTGGCTGCCCCTGGATCCCTGGAAGTGTCCAAGGCCAGGTTGGAGCCAGCTGGGATAGTGGAAGGTGCCCCTGCCCAAGGAGAGGAGGCTTGGAACTGGAATGTCTTGAAGGTCCTTTCCAACCCAAACCATTCTGGAATTCTGTGATTTTACTGCGATCACTGCCTTGGCCCTACCTCCACCCCTCTCATGTCCTGCAGCTCATCCCAAAGCTCCCCACCTTCTCTTTCTTATCTGATAGGAGTTAGATTTTCCTGGAATGGGTTTTAAGAAAGCTCACCTCCCATCTCAGGCTGGTCCTCACACCAGTGTGGGAGGAAGGAAGAGCAGATGCTCAGATAAGAGCAAAATCCAGGAGCAGGGAATTGCAGGGGTCCCTTCTGCCTGCTTTCCTCTGCCTGCAGCGTGGATGCAGTGGGGTCAGTCCCTTCCCTTTGGCAGTTTGATCCTTTGACTCTGGATACCCCAGATTCCCTTGGGATTCCCTTGGGATGAATAAGGCATTGTGCATTCGGGACAATTTTCAGACAGCAAAAGTGTTAAAAGTCAGGTTTACCTGCCCAGAGGTGTCAGGGGGATGTTGAGACACAAACTCAGCTTAGCTGAGGGGGGCTAAAACTCCAGCTGAATTTTTGGGTGTCCCAGTGGATATAAACAGGCTGTCCTGGAATCTGAAGAAGGCATAGACAAACCTATAGGTTGGTACAGGAAATTCCTGTATACAGGAAAGTACAGGAAATCCCAGAGCAAAGACAAAACAACTCATGGGAGGAGCAAACGAGGAGGAGAAATGAGCAGCCACTTTCTCCCTAGGCTGAGGTTTCATCCTCAATTCTTTTATTTGCAGTTTTGTGATATTTCAAGGCCGCTTGGTGAAATTTGTGAGGAAGATGAGAAAATCCTGGAAAGCACAGGAGCTGTTCTGCCGTGTTTGCTTTGCTCTTGCTTCAGTGAGTGCCACGTATTTTGGGAATACCCACTCTGAGAGATGTGCTGGGAGCCTCAAATTGGGTGGAAGGTGATGCAAATTGACACACTTCTACCCATGGAGAACTTCTGGAAGCAGTGAAAGCTCCGAGGGGGGAAGGGAAGGCAAAGACGCAGCTGCTGCTGTGCACGGTGAAGATGTTTTGATCTGCAGCAGTGCTCAGAGTCACAGTGGTGGCATGAGGGAGCAGCCACAGAGCCCAGGACAGGCAGCACAAGGTCCTCTACTCACTGAGGGGCAGCTTCACCTGGAATAATTCTTCTTCCCATGGAAATGGGCTTTAGAGGGGCTGGAAAGGGCTTGTTCCTGCGTGGGTGAGGTGTTACAGGAAGGAAGGCTGGAGATGGGAATTACTGAGCACCAGGAGAGTGTAAAGTCTCTGTGATCTGGCCCAGCTGTGATGGGGCTCCTCAGGGGATACCTTGCAGTGACACCCCTGTTGTGTGGTTTTATACCAATTCTTGGCTTTTTTAAGGATGATGAGACATCCTGTTGACTTTGAAGCTCTTTGACTGTGAAGGGCTTTGTCTGTGGGCAGATCCACTAAAAAGTGGTGGCCTCTCTCTCTGTGGCCCATCTCATCCTACTGTAGAATCAGAGAATTCCTTGGTTTGGAAAAGAGCTCCAGAATCATTCAGTCCAACCATTCCCCCAGCACTGCCAAGGCCACCACTGACCCATGTCCCCAAGTGCCACATCCACACGGCTTTTAAATCCCTCCAGGGGCAGCTGTGCCAGGGCTGGACAGCCCTTCCCATGAAGAAATTTCCCTAATATCCAATCTAATCCTCCCCTGGCACAACTTGAGGCCATTCCCTCTCATCCTGTCCCTCGTTTCCTGGGAGCAGAGCCCAACCCCCACCTGTCTCCACCCTCCTGTCAGGGAGTTGTGCGGAGTGAGAAGACCCTGCCAGGGCTTTGAACACTTCCCATGGCCTATCCAAAAGCATGGAGACATGGAAACACGCCGGCCTCTCCAGCAGCCGGGCCGAGTGGGCTCTGCAAACACAGGCACGGTGTCAGCAGGGCATGGTCAGCATTCCCTTGTCTGTTTGATGTCCCTGCAGGAGAGTGAACAAATATGTGGAAGTCCTTCGTGCTGGATGGCAGAGTGAAGAGGAGAAAATAAAAGAGATGTCCAAAGTCACTCTAACGAGCTTTCTAGGGCTGAGCTGAGGGACAGTCAGAGATTATCCATCCAGGCAGGTTCGGATCCGGTTGTTTTATTAATAATACCTTTGCTCATTAACTGTGGTTCATTTCCCTGCCTTGTCTGTGGACAGATCTAACAGTGCATTAGCAAATTCTCCAGCTTAATTAATCCTTCTGTTTAAAGAGAGCAGAGCAAGCAAGGCTTGGCTGGCTCGTCAGCCACAGGGGAAATGCGGTCAGAGCATTATCCAAGAGGATGGCAGGGAAATACTTCCATGGAAAGTCCCTCTATCCACCAGGTGCAAAGCTGACAGAGAGAGGTGTTCTTGCATCCAAAAAACACAGCCTGATGCATGTCCAAACAGAGGCTTTATGCATATTTCACACAGAAGGATGTACCTTGCAGGGAGGACAAGGTTTTATTAAGTGCTGGAGGGGTTTTTTCTGTTTCTGGGAAGCTGAGTGCTCCCAGTTGTCAGGAGAAAAGCAGCGATCCCAGCTCCATGTCCCTTCTCCCTCCTCCTGTCCCTGCTCCTGCTTCCCGTGCGCTGTGAATTGCCATCTGCAGCCCGGGACAGCCTGGCCTCAGATGAACGCCAGGGAAAGACTCTTACATAAACCTCTTCATCCATAATGGATGAACAGCATCAAAATTCAACGGCAGCCTCCGGAGCCTTTCCGGTGCCTCGCCTACAAATTTCTCCAAGAGGCTGGAAAACCTTGATTTAGCACTGCACAGTGATTAGAGAGGAACCCGGGAATTCTGGCTCCCTCCTGCCTAGGGAGTCTCCATCCTCAAAGGGTCTTTTAATGTAATCAAGGCCTTTTTAAACAGGAAAATGATGTTTTGGCCTGGGCATGCAAAAGTGCAGAGCTGGGCTCATTCAGCCCTGGAGAGTTGGGATGTGGGATGGCAGCTGGGAATGATGGAGCAAATAAAGCCACCACTGGCAGGAGATCCTGGCACCTTCCCCTGGGTTCTCAGCTGCTCTCTGGTCACACAGAGGCACTTCCAGGCCTGAAATGTGCCTTTAAGCTTTAGGGTGAGATTTGGGGGTGAAGGAGGATGGGAATTTGGGGGTGGAGGAGGATGGGAAATTCATCTTGAATTGCTCAACTTGGACAGCAGCGTGGAGAATCCCTAATTTTTCCGATTTTTAGATCTCTCTCTGCTGGTCAAGGTTTGTAGGTAGAGGTAGAATCTTCTATTAAACCAACTGGGAAAGAAATCGGACAGGTTTTAGGGTAAATGTTGGGGTTTGAAATGGAACCAGCAGATCTCCAAATGGAGGCTGTTTGTCTGGGGAGAGGTTTGTGCCTCTGGAGAAGCAGGTAATTGGGATCAGTGGAGGAGCTCCTAATTGGGATCATGATGGGAAAGGGGAAAAAAGGGATATTAGATAAAAGAAAATGGACAGTAGATAAAAAGGATAATAGATGGGAGATTATAATGAAGGATAAACAGAAGAATTTGTAGCTTTTGGTTTCCAGAAATTATGAATTTTAGTTCCTGAGTTCCTTTGCACCAAGCAGGGGAAAGGGCAAATATTTCCCTGTAAAACCCATCAAGGGGAGGAAGAGAATCACAGAATGGTTTGGGTGGAAAGGACCTTAAGGATCATCCAGAGCCACTCCCTGCCATGGGCAGGGACACCTTCCACTATCTGAGGCTGCTCCAAGCCCTGTCCAGCCTGGCCTTGGACACTTCCAGGGATCCAGGGGCAGCCACAGCTTCTCTGGGCACCCTGTGCCAGGGCCTCCCCACCCTCCCAGGGAACAATTCCTTCCCAATATCCCATCTATCCCCACCCTCTGGCAGTGGGAAGCCATTCCCCCTTGTCCTGTCCTTCCAAGTCCCTCTCCTTTAGGCCCTGGAAGGGGCTGGAATGTCTCCCTAAAGCCTTCTCTTCCCCAGGCTGAACTTCTGAGGCTTGGAGTTCAGCATCTCTGGAGCTCCAGCATCTCTGGAGGAGCAGCCAGAGCTCAGGCTCTGGTTGTTGTCAGCACTCACCGTGCTGGTTTGGACATTTTCCATCCTTGCCGTCCGTCACACACACACAGCCCCAGCTCCTTCGGGATGCCACGTTCCCTGCACTGAGCTTTGCTGCTTGCAGACTCACTCTCAACTCTGACAAATAAATGCACAAAAGGGCACAAGTCCCACGCTGGAATGATGGGAGCCAAGTCTTGTCTCATCTCACCCAAAAAGCAGCTGCATTTGTCAGAGCAGCAGCTCAGATTTGTGGTGGAGCAGAACCTGGCCTGTTCCCTCTGGAGCCAGGGCAGTGGGAGATACAACCAAAAGAGCTCATCTGGTTGTCAGAAACATTCCTTGAATTCCTGTTTAATTCACCCGTCAATTCCGCTGGAAAGATGCACAAGCTGAAACATTTTGACAACAGAAACATTTTAGCAGTCTTGCATGAAAACGCTTCAAATTTTCTCATTTAAAAGTTCCATTTAATTTTTTTCAGCTTACTTTGTTTTAAAAGAGTCTCAAAACACCCTTTGGGAGAAAATAAAACAAAACTAAACTGAACAAAACAAATCAAAATAAAATAAAATAAAATAAAATAAAATAAAATAACATCTTTAGATCCCAGGTGCTTTGTAAGAACTTGTTTCTCAGTGTCACAAATGATCAATTATTTTTTTTCCAAGTGTGGTTATAGGCACAGCTCTGATGAACACATTTAGACCAGAAGAAGCAACGCATTTGGGCATCTGGAAGAATTTTGGACATCAGGAAGAATTTCTGCATGGAAAGGGTTGGTCAGGCATTGGAGCTGCCCAGGGAGGTGTTGGAATCCCCATCCCTGGAGGTGTCCAAGGAAGGTCAGGACGCGACACTCAGTGCTCTGGGCTGGTGACCAGGTGGGGATTGGTCACATGTTGGACTTCATGATCTTGGAGGCCTTTTCCAACCCAAACAATTCCATGATTCCATGACTGTGTGCAGAGGTCACTGTTGATAAGGGCAGAGTTGGACCTTGGGAGGTGTCGGCCATGGATGGAGCCACCCCAGTTTATTCCTGGTGTTCCCGAGGCGCACAGCAGAGCCGACACAACACAATAAATTCACACCCTCCCTTATTTCTTTCCAGCCCTAAACCTCATGGAAGCCCTTGCAGGTACTTGGTTGCTCTCATAAGAATCTTTATTTTTAACAGAGACAGGAGATGGGCACCAGAAGAGCTCATTCACCACCTTGGCTTAGCGACATGTGAAGAAAATTTTTTTTCTGGAAAGACATTTGCTCTGCAACACCCCTGCACTGAACGTGGGCACGGGCAGCCCCAGGACTAGTGCTGGATATTAAAAATTCAGCTCGCTGCACAGAGCCTGGGGCTTTTAGAGCCACTTAGAGCTTCCTGTGACCCTTTGTCTTGGTTTTCTGGGAGTGTGCAGGTCCCCCAGGACCGCCAGCAGCTCGGCTGCCGTGGAGGAGTGGAGCTCTGAGGAGTCTGACGATGCACAGATGAACCATGACTGTCTCTCCTGCAGTGATGGGTTTCTCCTGGGACCTCTGTTAAGTCCTGCCTCCTGTGGCTGCGGAAATCTCCTCAAAGGGCAAATCCTTTCTGCAGCTTCAGCTTCCAGCTTTTATTGTTATGTAATAGCTGTTCCCGAGACCAGTTTGGGACGGAGCAAAGCTTGAGGACTGGGCTGAAGGCTGGGGTTCAAAAAGAGAGATTAAACAACACAAAGGCACTCAGGTGGTGATGGAGAGGAAGGAAGAGGGGTCCAGCATTTCCCCAGAGAAAGAAGTATGGATACTGGACTGGGAGGAGGCTGCACTTGGCCAGGCTGGAGCTAAAATACAGAAGTTGGTAGAATACAAATGCAAAGATAAAAATGTTCATAAGATGGTGCTGAATTTGATCGTGAGGTTGCAGTGGTGGAGATGTGGGCACACTCCTCTGAGCCACCACAAACGTGGGTCACCACGTCCAGGTGACAAAGAGACTGGGCTTGAGTAGGCAAAACTTCTCAGGAGATCTGGGCCAGAGTCTCTGCATCTCAGGTCTCCATGTGTAACATGAAAATCCTGTGCCGTTGACCCCACCTAAGGAAAGCCCAGGAGATGAATCCCAGATACACCAAAGGCTCAAAAAGCAAAGATTTGGGCTGCTAGAAAAAAAGCCAGACCCAAGCAGCAAAACCCATTATGCCCAAACCCCAGCTGAAGGTGACAGTTTGTTAGATGCAATCCACTGAGGTGCTGGGAAGGGAAAATAAAGCAAAAACCCCCAGTGCTCTGGGGCTTTTAAGATGCATTTTTGCACAATAGCTGCCTTTTGAAATGTAAAAAGGAATAAGGGGATTCTCACCGGAGCATCTGTTGTATTCACAGGATGAGCTGGAGGGTTCTCCCTCTCCAGTCGTAGGGAGATGAAAGCAAAAGCTCTGCAATCTTTTATTCAGGAAGGCAGGAGCAGTTAAGATGATTAACTGTTCCTCATGAAATACTGTCCAAAGGACTGGGCTGGGGTTTTTGTCCAGCCCAAAAATGAGCTGGTGAGTTGTTTTCACAGACATGGTGTGATAAGGGTGGCCAAACCAGGGAGAGGGAAACCTAAAATTTTGTATTTTGTCAAGAATATTAATGAAAAATGAAGACCCAAAGGAGTGAAGGTTCACAAGTAAAATCATGCATTGCTTGTAATGAATTTGTTCTGTGGTGCCATGGATCATTGATCTGTACAAATACAGCATCCATCAACCCAAACAAAGGCTGCTGAGGGCCATGCTTTGCTCTTTGGTTTTATTTTCCCTCCTCCCTGGCTTCCTGGCTGGATTCACCATTTAAAATCACACAAAATAGGCAACTTTCAAATCTGCTGTCCCCACAGGTCTGTGGGTTTGAAATCTGTGTGGTGGGAGTCACTGAGGTGAACTCCTTCAGCGCAGAGTGTCTGTGAGTGTTCAGAGATCAGGGCATTCCACATCCTTGGGGGGAGTGGCAATAGTCGAGAATTTGATCCAAACTTTGTCCTGAGTCCACTGCAAGGTGTGAAAAAGGCCAGGAATAAAACAGTGAAGTCACAAAGCCTGAAAATAGCACTGAGTAGCATCCGTGGGTATCACCTCAGGTTCCTCTGGGCACATCTGGGTGTTTGGAGGACTCCCTTTGCTTAACAAGAAATGCCTGGCTGGAAAATGTGTCTCTTTGAGCTTCTGATCCTGAGCTCCTGCTGTGGTCCATGGAGTGAAAAAGTCACTGAAAGAGCAATCAGTTGGACTTTGGATGTGTGTTGTACTGTGCCCAGGAGCTGTGGGTTTTTCTTTGTTGGCAGTGGAGTGAGGCAGCAGTGGAGACATCCATGGTAAAGACTCTTTTGATGGGGCAGAGGGATCCAGCCCCAAAACAGCAGCAGCCTCTGCCCGTGTTCCCAAACAGCTCTTGAGCCCCACATTTGATGGAAGGGGAGTTCTCTCAAGGAGAAATCCAGACGAAAAGAGATTTGTTTTTTCCGTTGTGCACAAAATGATGCATTTTTCAACCTAAAACCAATCAAGTATTTGCGATCATAATTGCATCATGGCTGAAGAGCTCTCCTGGTGGGATCTTACCATAGAATCATGGAATGGTTTGAGCTGGAAGGGACTTTAAGGATGATCTTGTTCCAACCCCCCTGCCATGGGCAAGGACACCTCCCACTATCCCAGACTGTTCCAAGCCCCATCCAGCCTGGCCTTGGACACTTCCAGGGATCCAGGGGAAGCCACAGCTTCTCTGGGCATCCTGTGCCAGGACCTCCCCATCCTCACAGCCAGGAATTCCTTCCCAAGATCCCACCCCACTCTCCCCTTTCCCAGTGGGAAGCCATTCCCTATGTCCTGTCCCTCCATGCCTTGTCCCCAGTCTCTCTCCACCTCTCCTGGAGCCTCTTTAGGCCCTGGAAGGGGCTCTGAGCTCTCCCTGGAGCCTTCCCTTCTCCAGGTGAACACCTCCAGCTCTCCCAGCCTGGCTCCATAGCAGAGGGGCTCCAGCCCTTGGAGCATCTCCATGGGCTCCTCTGGAGTATTCCAACAAGTCCACACCTGAGAAGTAAAAACAACCACAAAAAACCCCAGTGGTATTTGTTTCTCTGAAGAGAGGTGTCATAATGCCATTGGAGAAGACCTGGCATCCCTGAGCCATCTCAGTTACAGAAGAAGATTTGGGGGAAACTCTCCCTCTGATGGAAATAGTGCTGGAGGTCAGCTGGGAGAACCCAGAGCCTTTCCCAGGGCTGTGTTTAGGGAGCTGAACCCACTCTCCATGACTGCTCATTATTGGAGTTAATGTTCGTGCTTATTTTTGTGATTAGGGAGCGCAAGGCTCTGTAGGAACTGGAGATAGCACGGTGTGATTGGCAGGGCGTGGGAGACGTGAATCCATAAATCTGTGCCTAGACATAATTGCTCAAAAGGGTTTGTTTTTTTTTTCTTTCCCTAGCTCCATCCCAATAAATGTTATATATCCCAGCATCTCCAGGTGGGCCCCTTGAGGACTGGAGAAAATCACTTGCTGCGTGCTGTGGGAAAACAGCACAGAGGGACCAGGAATTGTGATTGAAGTCTGGATTCTAGCTGGGGAAACAAGGTCCTGTGGCAGAAAGAGCCACACTGGGTTGCATCTTTTGAAAGGAGACTAAATAATGGGAATGGACTAAATTGAGGGAATGGCCTTAAGCTGAAGAAGGGTGGGGTTAGATGGGATATTGGCATGGAATTCTTCCCTGTGAGGGTGGGGAGACACTGACACAGGGTGCCCAGAGAAGCTGTGGCTGCCCCTGGATCCCTGGAAGTGTCCAAGGCCAGGTTGGATGGGGCTTGGATCCACCTGGGATAGTGGGAGGGGTCCCTGCCCATGGCAGGGGGGTTGGAAGTGGATGATCTTTAAGTCCCTTCAAACCATTCCAACCCGAACCGTTCTCTGAGTCTGTGATTCCATAAATGTGGGTATTTGTGGTGAAGGACACTCAGGTCCGAGGAGAGAAGCCCCTCTGGAGAGTGACTCTGCTTTTTCCCTCAAGGTTTGTGTCCACTTGGTGTGAAGCCCCCTGGCAGTGCCCACTCCTGCCATGCTGGGGCCTGGCCCTGGGCACCAGCTGGCACTGCAAAACCCAAGCAGTGGAGCCCAAATGCATCAACACAGGACTCTCCAGAGGCTCTTCCATGAGTGGGAAGCTGTCCCAAAGGTGCCTCTCCTCGATGGATTGCTGGCTGGTGTTCAGTGGCCAACAATGTGCCCGAACACTGTGGGTGAAGCCATGGAGCAAGCCGCTGTCCTTGAGCACTTGATGTTGAAAAGATTCTTTGCAAATTTGGCAAAGCTGATGTGGTTAATCCAAAACTTGAAGAAACATCTGGTTTCAACCTCTTTGGCTGGCTGGAGCCAGAGCCCTGCCCTCACACAGCCATAGCAGAGCTATAAATAAATCTTTCCAGACAAGCAAAAAGACGCTTCCTCCCCTACTTCCATCTTTCTCCCTGTAGCATTAGTTGTCTGAGACATGGCTTGCTCTGTTGTTTGTTGTTGCCTTTGTTGTATTTTTGTTTGAATACTCAAACCCTCAGAGGCCAACTTTGCACTGTAACAAGCAAAATTCAGCTGACAGGTAAAGACAGGCCTGGAGAGGAGAGCTGGGTCATCCTGACTCATCTGACTCAGAGTTTGGGAGGCAAGAAGTCTTCCTGCCACTTTCTGGAGAAGCAAAAAACAGGTCTGCCCCTTATTTTTGTCTCCCTCCCCGTGGCATCAGTTGTCTGAGAGGTGGGTTCTGCCTGCTCTCCTTTCCCATCTCCAATGCCAGGAAAAGTCTGATGTGATGGGAAGCATCTGCTGGCAGAGATTTGTCTGGGACCTGGTGATTGGTGATGGAATGGGAGGAGACAAAGTCTGGAAAAATATCAGAAGTACTTCTGTAGCTTGGTAAAAGTCTGTCTGGTCAACAGGAGAGTGCTTTGTGTCCAGGTTTTGTGTCTGGGTCTCAGCGACCTGGATTTCTATTGGTTTTTCCAGCTAAGAATTAAGCTGGATACCCAATTTCATCCCCCTCTCTTCTCTGCTTGCAGATAATTTAAAACACTTGTGATCCTGGGTGAAATACGAATGCTGAGTTGGTACAACAATCTGAGTTGGTACAAGCCAAGTGCATGGTCCCTGATGAATATTTCGATTCGCCCCTCTCAGACACCATCGCAAAGGTATTTTCCAGCCCGAACTTCACCTGTCTTCCCACAAACTCTGAGTTTACAGACTTCCACCCAGCAGTTTTAATGCAAATCTCACGTGTTCTTGATTTCCACAAGCAGCAGGGACATTTCTTGGGCGCTGGTTTGAGTTGGGTGAGGAACTTTGGGTGTTGCCACTACAGAGAAAAGCAAGACTGGGGCAGAAATAAGGCTGGGGTGGATGCGGTGTGGAAACTCATCTCTCAGAGAAAGGAGGTGCCACTTGGGTCAGGAAATTTGAAGGAACAAGGACCAAGGAGCTGGGAAAAGCAGCTGGAGGGTGGTGGAGCTGAGCTGGGAGGTGGAGGTGGCTGCGAGGGAGCTCCGTGTTGGGAACCAAAGCCCAGGAGGAGATGCAGCTTCAGTAGGACCCAGAAGGGAGAGCAGGGAGAAAAATGAAGGGAAAATGGAGGCTTGGGGCACTGATAGAAAAACCTGACTTTTTGGCAGCTCCTCCATAACCAGGGGAATTTTTTCATCCCTATTTTGCTTGTGTGCAGATTTCTGAAAGATCTCTTCTAACAGCAGATTTATCCCCCTCCAGAAGAGATCAGGTGCTTGATCAAGAGGGGCTCCAGCCATGGCCAATCTTTCCAGGAAGCTTCCAAGACTTGTTTGCAATCTGCTTTGAGATCCCTCGATGGAACAGGCCAGGCTAAGGGAGGTGCTGTTTGTCCCTGGCTGGCTGGTGACATGGAGCATGAAGTCAACTCTTGCTGTTGTGGCTGCTGCATTAGCTGAGATTTCCATCCCAAAGCTTGGCTTTTTGCAGTCCAGTAAAGAGAAAAACTCACTTCCAGTCACAACTAGAGACCATGCTCTGTAAAGCAGCAAGACCTTAAAGTTTTGGGCTTAGAAATTTCACAAACAGCTGTTCTCAGACGCACAGGAGCAGCTGATACCTTGCTCCAGCAGCTCCAAAAATACCTGGCTCCTTGCTCCTTCAGATCACGGGAAAACCAGCGATTTCTATGGGTGAGTAAATTCACTTTCACCTCTCTCAGAGCCCCTGTGATGGATGATGACACAGACAAGCAGCACCAGTAGCAGGATGGAGGGGGGGTCTCCCCAGGCTTCTGGCCAGGCTTCCCAGGCTGCTGATGTTTTCCTTAGCATTTCTGCCGGAGTGAAACTGCTCCAGGGAAAGACTTGGCTGGCAGCTTTCCCAAACCAGCCCTGCTGGAACAGTTTTCATGCAATCAGAGATTCATTCAGGATGGGAAGGATCTGAGACCATCGAGTCCAACCCTTGACCCAGCACCACCCTGTCCCCAGGTACCATATCTGCACTCAAACACTTCCAGGGATGGAGTTTCCAGCCCTTCTGTGGGCAGCCTGTTGCTATTCCCTCACTCTGTTGCCCATCACTGCCATGTGCAGTGCCCATCTCTTTCTGAGTCAGGGAGGCAGCTGAGTGATCCTCAGGTCGCTTTTTCCCAGGTTCTGGTCCATGGCTGAGCCCTGGAGTCACCAGGACTTCTCAGCTCAGCAACAAAAAGGATCAAATCAGCCTGAAGCCTTCCCAGACCTTACCCCTGGCTCTGTCTGCTGCTCCTCAGAAGCTGCTGAAGCCTGAGGCGTGGTTATCCCGAGCAGATCCTGCTAATCTCTCCCTAAGCCTCCTCTCCCAGCCCTTGTCAGCACTCTCCTCTTTCAAAAAGGGAGGAGAATAAGGAAATGCAGGACGTTCACAGCTTTGGGAGCACCAAGCCAGCTGGATGTGGGTTCCCAGGGCTCTGCTCCATGTTCAGAGCAACAACAACCCTCGTGTCCTGCTGTCATCACGACCATCTCTTCAGCCAAGCACTGAATTACACAGAGCCGGAGCTGGTGGCATCAACAGCTCAGAAGGATGCAATAATTTCCCCTTTCTGACTGGGTTTCCAGAGTGCTGAGCACCTCCCAAGGTTCTGAGCATCAGCAGGAGCTGCTGTGAAAAATGGGGGCCCTTTAACGTGACTCAACTGAAACACAAGATCAGCCTGAAAAGAAGGGATGAGTTGGAAGATTTGAGCTGTTCTGCCCTGATATTAATTCTTGCCTTGGTATTAATTCCTGCCTGGATATTAATTCTTGCCTTGGTATCAATTCTGGCTGTGCATCTCCTTGCAGGGTTACAAACGTTGTTTTACAGCCTGTGCCAGGTACGGACACACACACATCTAATTTTCACAGTAGTACAACTGGCAGAGGGAAAAGCTGGGTCATCCTGTCCCCCCAAAGTCAAAATTGGCTTCCAGATGACTCAGGAGTGTCCCAGAGATCAGCTTTATCTATTTATGTATTTATTCCGGCTGGCATCCATGAATCACCGCTAATAGCAAACGGTTGCATAATTTTAAGGAGGATGCTTTTGTGATGCCTCTGACCAGAGAAAATACATCTATTTTGGCTCGTGTCTATGAATAGATCCCCTGCTCTGACTCGGTGCATTTGCAAACCACAGATACTCCTGAAAATAAGGCATGATTGGCAGGTACAACCTGATTAGCATATACAAATTGCTGTGGCCTTTCTCCGAGCAATCATTTGTACAAATTGTTTCCTCTGTCTCTGAGCTGGGAAGAAACAGAGCTGAGGTGAGCTGAGACTCTAAAAGAGTCAGAAGACGGCTAATGTTCATGCCAGCTCGTTTCACACCCTTTGGAATGTTCAGCTTTTACCAAACGGTGTCTTTTTTCCCCCCTTTCTCAAGAAAAAGGCCAAACATGGGCTGTGGGTGAAGAGGTGTTTTTTCCCCTGAAGAAAATCCTTGCTTTTTCTTTTTTTTTCCCCACAGCTTCTTTTTTTTTTTTTTTTTTCCCCTTGGAGCAACTGTTCCTAAAATATTTGCTCATTGTGGTTTTCAAACACATGAAAAATTGCTGTAACAGTTTAGATTATATGTTTTTTGTTTTAAAATCACATCAAAATGGAAACAGAGGCTTGCAAGAGAAAGAAAACCTCGCCTGATGAAAAGTGCTTCGGAGTGGGCTGGGATTATATTCCTCCCTCCATATTCTAGCCAGGAATAGGTTTTGTGCGATTTTTTGAACTGAGCGTATTTTTGCACACTCCTCCTATGATGTTTGATAGCACCAATTATGGAGGATCAAACCATGAGGCAAATTCACCAAACGGCTCAGACTGGCTCCAAAGGTGTGGAATAATTTGGTCTTTTCCCCTTTTTCTGTGCACATTGAACCTGGAGTTAGCACTGAACCCTTCCCTGTGGTCGAGAGCACTCAGCTGTTGTTATTTTTGTGCTGCTAATGGTTCCCAGGATTCCAGGGGTTTAAGACCTTGCTGCTCTCTGTAGGAAATACAGGGGTCAGCTGGAGAGTCAGTGGGTCACTGAGTCCTTTCGAGCAAGGCCATCTCTCCAGAAATTTCATCCTACCCAATTTAATTGCAATAAACAGCATCACTTTGCTGAACAGCCCATCCAGATTTCAGAGGCTTTTGAATCCGTAACGAGGCATCTCAGCGTTGGTTACGAGCACCAGGCGGAGTTCTGGCTGCAACCTTAATTAAAAACATCTCGCAGCAGGGTAAATAAATAATTCCCTTTTAAGTCTGAGGCCATTTCATGTTCCAGACCCTGCTGGGCTGGTGTGTGGGAGAGTTGTGATAGCTCTGCCTCGGTGAGATAAGTGGTGGAGACGCCGTTTGCACCCCTCGGTGTGGTCCCAACCACATCCTCAACCACCCCTCACCCCTCGCTGGGCTCTGCAAACTCTCTGGCCACAACCACTTGGCTTTTTCCATGCTGTCTCAGAGATAATTTTTTTTCCTCTCTCTCCTGGTTGGTTCTCTGGGGGCTTAAATAAACCGAGCGTGAGTGGGTGTGTGGGTGAGAGGAGGAGGGATGTCAGGAAGGGAAGCTGAGCGTTTCACTTGGCGCAGGAATCGCGTGTGGTGCTGCCTGCCCAAAATTCGTGGGTCATCCTCCAACGCCAGCTCGGGAAGGCATGGATCATGGCTTTGCTCCTTGGCTTCCTGGCCAAAATCAATGCAGAGCTGGTGCTGAAATAACACAGGGAGCTCGTGGGCTCTCTCTGGCCGCCACATTTCTGCCAATGACCCTGCTGATGATACAAAGGCATTGACAGTGGTGTTTGCAGCTGAGAAGAAGATTGCTGGTGTAATGTGCAGTGAGGCAGGACACACAGCATCACAGGGAGTCACGGAGGTGAAGGTATTTCAGGCTTTAATTTGGAAAGAAGAGGTTTGAGAGACTGCAGTTTAAAATGAGCTTGGAACAGACGTGTTTATGTCAGTTCAGATCAAGCTGGGTAATGGGGGCAAAGCTGGACCCCAAAATGAGGCTCCTTAAGGAGCAGCACTGAGAAATTCAAGCCAGTGAAGGTTTTCAAAATGCTTTAGTGAATGTTGGAAAATCTCTGAAAATGGGTACCTGGCTGACAGGTGACCTTTAAAGGTCATCTAGTCCAGTCCCCCTGCCATAGGCAGGGACATCTTCAGCTGCATCAGAGCCCCATCCAAACTGACCTTCAATGTTTCCGGGGATGGGGCAGCCACAGCTTCTCTGGGCAACCTGTGCCAGTGTTTATCAGCCTCATAATAAAAAACTTCTTTCTTATTTTTAATCTAAATTGACTCTCTTTTAGTTTAAAACCACCACCCCTCGTCCTGTTGCAACAGGCCCTGCTGAAAGGTTTGTCCCCATCTTGTAGGCCCCCTGTAAGCACTGAAAGGCCACAGTAATAAAAAAATAAATGCGCCTTTTCCGCAGCCAAGTGACTCAGGGAAGAATTAGTGCAGATCCTGTGGAACAAACACAATCTGCAAGCTGGGATCAGGCTCCCTTTCAATCTCTGCTGGTGGAACCCACAAATCAAACACAAAATCTCCAACCCACAGAGGCTTTAGCTCCTGGTTCCATGAGTGTGGGACTCCAGGACAAGGATGGTTGAGAAGTGCTGAGGCAGGAATTTCCCAGTGCCATGAGGGGACGAGCAAAGGATGATCCCTTTCTCCCCAGCTCATCCCTCTGACACCTCACCTGTGCTGGCCATCCATCTATAAAGCCCTGAAAAAAAAAAATATATCCATATAGACCTGAAATTAGGGATTTCCCATCCTTGGCGTGCTGATTAATCATTCAGCAGAATACCTGTGTTTTAATCATAAAGCACAATGAGTTTTGTCAGCCACGGGATCACCGGGAGCTGGACATCTCCTCCCCGGCAGCCAGAGGGACCAGCAAAGTTTGGGAACGTGCACTGGGATACTTCGTGCCAGGCTCTAAAGGGACCAGCATCATTCCAAACCTTTCTTGGGGATTGAACTGCACACTTATTCCCCTGCAATATTTAATACCTTGCAATGGATCCTGAGGAATATCAGCCCGCCGGATCATTATAATTAATAATAACACCACCCTGCAGGGAAAACGCCTCATCTAAATGCTCTCCATTGTTAATGACTCACACCTCGAGGTTTAATTCATCCTGTTCCCTCCTTGTTAATTAAAGGCACTCGTGGTGTCAGCTGGATGAGGAGCAGAGCAGCTGTCACTGCCACGACGGGGAAATTGCAGCCAAGTTATCCCAGCCTGGGACACCCTGCGAACGGGGAACGGACAGGGGTTGGCTTTATGTGACAGCAAAGATGGAAAATGTGCAATGTGGTGATAAATTCCCTTCCCGAGCCCCTGAAATCCTTTTCTTTACAACCCAGAGATTATGTCTGGGGCTGATTTCTGCTCCGATTCCTTGATAGTCAGGAATTATTTATTTTGCAGCTGTCAGGCCGTATTTGCCACACGTGGCGCTTTTCCATTTCGCCTCTCTCGGATGTCCTGGGGTTTTATAACTGAATTTATGTCCTTTGTGGCTCTCTTAGAAATACAATGAAGCCAAAAATAATTGTGTTTATTACAATTCAGATGGAAGATTTTTCTGCTAGGAGGTAGCAGAGTTCAGGACCTGGTGGGACGATTTCCAGGCAGAAAAAGGGTCAAGTGACAAAAAAATCAATGCATTTTAGAAGCACAGGTCATTTACTTCCAGCAGTGCTGGATCAAACCATAACTTCCCAGATTTAGGAAGAATCCTTCCAGGGTTCCTCTCAAAATTGCAAAATTAATATTCATTAATTTATTTAGCAAGATCAGGGTGGACAACAAAGTCACCTTCAGTTGACAGCAACTTCTCTACCCCCCCTTCAGTATAACTTTATATATTTTTAGTCCTCCAAGCCTTGTAGTGGTTTTGTGCAGGAGCCAAGATGCTGTGGAGTAAAGGAAAGCTTAGTCAATCCCCTCCTGGGAATACATGTAAATAAGGAAGGTTTGGCACAGGGACGAGTTGACGACACATTTCTTGGGCAGTGCACAGAAAAAGGGGGGAAAAAAAATCCCAAATAGTTTTTCTCCACTTGAAAAAATGGTGCTTTCATGTTAGGCTGAAAATATCCTCCTGGTACCTTCCTATCTCCAAAGTAGCTAGGAAATGAAAGCAGCTTTGCAGAAAGAGCTTCTGAGGGGAATTCATAGCGGTCTGAATTATTTCCCATGGTCCTGCCTGGATTCAAAGAAAACTTGGAAATTTTTTTGCTGCAGGAGTTGAATTCTCCTCAGGGATTTGACCCTGCCTCCCTCTTCTCAGACCCCTCCTGCCATGGGAGAACCACACACCCTTTCCCCTTTAAAAGTAAAAAAAAAAACAACCCCAAAACCCCCACAAAATCAATTCAGCCTTTGCCACTTGGAGGATGAAGAGGAATTTAAAATCTCTGCATGTTCCACAAGACCCCACTTCCCCAGTGTCACTTCCCTCCCTGCAGCAATTGCTGCTTAGAACTAACTCCAAACAGCCAGAACCAAGTTTTATCAGTGGTTAATCCTGTTAGAGGGACACGAGTTGGGGGATTAAGTGGGTTCTCTCCTCCACCAGTGCCCGCCAAGACCCAGAACTTGCAGGTTCTTCCCCTTCCCTGGGATATTTTGTGGAGAACTCGGTGGTCCACCACATTCCAAAGTTCCAGGATTGAGAAATAGACAGAGATTTCACTCAAATTGCAGGTCTTCATTTCTTTCTGAGAGAGGAAATACAAAATGCTCAATGTTCGTGCAGTTTTGGGGTGGTTTGAGCACACGCAGCTGGAGTACTGCGATCCTACAACCAGCCAGGGCCTACGAGCCCACAGCTGGCTTTGCTTTGGGTTTGTGATCCCACAGAAATGGCTTTGGCTCGGAGAAGACCTTTCTCACCAAGAGCTCAACCATAGTTTGATGTTATACCACATTTTGAGTCCAGGCCAGCTTTTGAAGTGTACATTTTGAGTGGAATCGCGTGAGTCCTGCTCGAGGTGTCTTTCAGTCCAGCATTTTGCAAATCATGGGAGAGGCAAATATGGAAATCCTTGAATCAAACAAGTGTTGAGCATTCCCTGGGGACACCTGGAGACACCAGGAAGTCCAGCAGAGCTGCTGGGTGGAACTGTAGGTGATTAGGACAGACCTGGACTTGTTGAAGAGCTTTTTTTATTGACCATTGACTTCACAATGAAGCCCTTCCTTTGGAGGCTTGGAATCGAGGAAGAAAATCAGAAGGATATGGGGTTTTTTTCAGCTGGATGACAACCTACTTAACCTCATGGAATCATGGAATATTCTGAGTTGGAGGGACCCACAGGGATCATCCAGTCCAACCCCTGGCCCTGCACAGACACCCCGACAATCCTACCCTGGGCATCCCTGGGAGCGTTGTCCAAACGCTCCTGGAGCTCTGGCAGCCTCGGGGCTGGGACCATTCCCTGGGGAGCTTGGTCAAGAGAGAATGTGCCAAAGGAGAGGGAAAAAAATTCGGAAAGCCCCCCTGGATTAAATCTCTCCAGAGTTAAGTGGTTTTGGCTTTTTAAGATGAAGACAGGGTGAGTTATCCTGTACCAAAATTTTTGGGATGCTCAAACAACGTACCCACATGTGGACACCTACCTACAACCCCCGGCCCCAAAGTGAGCAAAAGCAGCTTCTGTCTTCAAATTCCTCAACTCCTGGGCCTCTAGTGTGGAGTTTGGCAAGTCCTGCCCCTGCCCAGCTGCACACAGGATGCAGTGCTGGCACTCCTGTGCTTTTAGTGTGCCGTGAAAGGCAAATGTTGCCATCAACCAGCCCCTCTAAAACCCCCAAGACTCTGGGATCTGCAGCCATTCCCACCTGGGAATGCATTTGGCACAGGTGTTTTAGTGTGTAATAGGGTGGAAAAGAGACTGAGGGGAAAGGAGGATTTACTGAAGGGGTTTTTGGGTGCAAGGGAAAAGCAGACTTGGAGAGGAGAGCAAGGCAGGTGCGTGGGTGTGAGAGGGAGCTGCAGTGACCACCCAGCCTCCATAATGGGATGGGGACTTGATCCCGTCAGCTCCTGGATGGAAAGAAGCGACCATTCCAAACCTCAGGCACTGCAGCCTCTTCCTCCATCGTTCTGGGAATGCCTCAAGCTGTGCCAGGGGAGCTTCAGGATGGACATCAGGAGGAATTTCTTCATGGAAAGGGTTGCTAAACATTGGAAGGGGCTGCCCAGGGCAGTGGTGGGGTCCCCATCCCTGGAGGTGTCCAAGGACCTGGCACTCAGAGCTCTGGGCTGGGTGACAAGGAGGTGATTGATCACAGTTTGGACTCGATGATCTTGGAGGCCTTTTCCAACCTAAATGATTCCATGATTGTGTGACTCAGGCTGGTGAGAAGAGGAATTTGGACGTGACAATTTGGTTGGTAGCTTGTGAGTTCGTGAATGAAGACTTGGAAGAGATTCAGGCCCAGCATATTTATATTTTTATATATATAGGGTGTTATATATATAGGGATGTTAAAGGCACAGAGCAGGACGGTTCAGATCCTGCCTAAGGCTGCCACAGGAGCCAACGCTCCTGAGGAGAGGGAAAAGATTCAATCTGTTAAATGAGCTCCCTAAGCTCTGGTTTGCTTTGCCACTGTGGCCCCAGGCTTCCAGCAATCCCCCAGGGCACGAGGTGCCGATGAAGGAAGCCCAGGAGAAGTCTCACCACCATTGCTCAATTCTCCCCAGGCCTCTGCTGCATCCAGCTCATTCCCTCCACTGTAAATATTCCCAGGGAAAGGAAAAATGTCCTTCTCTAGGACAAACTCTCCCCTTGCAAAGCAGCAAAGTGCTGCAGGGCAGGAAATCCATGGGAAGAGCCGGGTGCTGCTGTGCCTGTGGAGAGCTCACAGTGCCCAGGGGTGC
Organism: Corvus kubaryi; assembly: GCF_017639235.1. Classification (NCBI taxonomy): domain Eukaryota; kingdom Metazoa; phylum Chordata; class Aves; order Passeriformes; family Corvidae; genus Corvus; species Corvus kubaryi. The sequence continues at coordinate 29,760,116 of NW_024582073.1, forward strand.
GAAGGAGAGGAGGCTACACATCATTTTTGGGAATCACTGAGCATCCCTTCCCCTTCTTTTGAGGGTCAGCAGCACAGGGTGGAGACTGCATTTTTCCTGGGAAGTTCAGAGCAAGGTTTTGCTGTGGAAAGGTGAAAATTAAAAATTTCCCTGTGGAAAGAACATCCCGGCGAGAGGGCAGCTTGGAAATGCCTTTGAGCTCTTTTGTTCTGATAGTGTCCAACTGCCACTAACAGATAGACCCTGATCTGATAACACTGGTGCTGAATGACTGTGATAAGCCCCAGAAACAAGTGACTTCCAAGCAGGGGTTGTCCCTCATTTTGTTTTACAGAGACAGACATTCCCGGGGAAAGCCGTCCTTTTCAATTTCCCTCCTCACAACAAACATCTCCCCTGAAAGTGATGAACACAACCCATTCCCAAAGGGAAACCACTTCAGGAAATACGCTTTCAAGCAGCTGTAGCCAGGAGAAATGACCCAACTGAGCTCCATCTCATGCAGCCCCTGGCACTCAAACACACCCCGGGAGAGGTCCCAGCTCTGGGTAATTAAGAGAACACACGCTGGAGCTGAGCCCAGTGAAAGCAAACATGTGCTCCCTAAGTGCATTGACATTTATTATGGTAAAACTCCCTTTTCTTGTAGCTTTTCCCCACGTTTCTGCTTCCCAGTATCACGGCCTGGAGGCAGGAAGGAGTTGCTGAGGCAGTTGGAGTTTTTTCAGTGAGTTGAAAGAAGACAAGCTGTTATTTTATACATGAAGCTGCACCTACTTGCTCTGTGGTCCAGGAAAAGAAAAAAAGGGAAGTAAACCCTGTCAGCAGCTCAGCCACAGGAGGAGGTTATCTCAAGCATTCAAAAGGAAAAAACAAAGGGAAGACCAAGGGAAAATGGGATTGTTGGGTATTTCATCAATTCCTGGACGAGGTAGCTGGTAGGATCAGCCCTTCTGTAGGGTCATCCTCTGCTCCTCTGGTCCTCTCCAAAGTTTCCAGCAGTGCTGATGTGCACTGGAGGTTATCTGGACATCAGCTGGTAAAACAAGCCAGGAGGACTGTGACAGAATCCTGTTTCCCAATCTCCAGGCCAGATGGTGGAGAATTGGACTGGTTGGTTTCTTCTCCCACAGGGTGGAAGTGAGAGACTGGAGGGTTCACACAGGCTCCACACTTGGTCTTGGATGCGGTTTGGTGCCCAGACTCAGGTCCTTTCCATCAAAAAGGACTTTGAGAAGGTGGAGAGTGTGTCCAAGTGGGAAGAAGACTTAACATTTAGACAGCACAAAGCATGAGGATGGTAAAACTGGGATAAAGGAGGAAAGGAAAAGATCGGTTCCCACAATTAAAGCATTGTGACCTGTAGGACGCGCTGGATGCACTCGCTACCCACTAAGGGTTGAGAATTTAGGTTGGCAGTCAGGAAGCTCTAAAGACTGGAAAAATCCGTGGAACTTTCTGTGAGTATTTCAGGCCTTCTCTGGGAGCTGGGATAAGGAATAGGTTTGGAAAAACCTTCCAGAGGAAGGTCTGAGGTTGGGCCCTGCTCCTGAGGAGGTGCTGAAGATCTTTCTTGCAGCTCTCACGGTGAGCACAAGTTCTTTTGAGGTTTTCACCTGTTGTCACTACATTGGTGCCTTTCCTCATCCTGCCCCATTTCATTTCCAGCCACATGCAGTTCACTGAAGCCTTTGGGATCATCTTAGAATCATGGAATGGTTTGGGTGGGAAGGGGCATTCAAGATCATCTCCTTCCAACCCCCTCCCCTGGGCAGGGGTGCCTTCCACTGGGCCAGGTTGCTCCAAGCCCTGTCCAACCTTGTCCATTTTAGACCCTTGACAGTGGTCCTGCCCTCAATTGCTCTCCTCAATCCTCCATGGAACCATTTAGGTTGGAAAAGACCTGTGAGATCATTCACTGAGATCTCTGCCCCTGCCCATGCTCCAGTTGGGACAACAGACACATCCTGTTTGTGACCAAACCAGTTCTGGGTGACTCCGTGCTGTGGGATCAGAACTGCAGGATAAACTCCACTGGCTCCTGTCTCCATCCTAGCAAGGATCTCAGAGTGAACAGATGCCTCTTCTGAGCTGTCCAGATGGCTGAGAGGCTGCGAAAGGCATGAGAAGGATCATAGCCCACGGCGGCTCTCAAGTGGCCAAACAGATCTGGAGTGAGCAATGACCTTCACCAACCTCCTTAATGGAAAATGTGTCCTTGCAGCAGCAGCAGGAGGAGGAGGAGGAGGAGGCGGAGGAGGAGGAGGAGGAAGAGGAGGAGAGGAGGAGGAGAAGGAGGAGGAAGAGAAGGAGGAGGAGAGGAAGAGGAGGAGTGGGGGAGGAGGAGGAGGAGGAGAGGGGGAGGAGGAGGAGGAATCTCTTTCTTTGCATCTCTCACACCACAGATATTTCAGCTGTGCAAACATTTTGAAGTGAGACCAGTGTGCAGTTTGCTCCCACCACTGGAAAATCCGCTTTTCCACCCCAATTTTTTGCTTTCTAGGCAGCTTGCCAGTGAGTACCTAATCACATTAGAGGAAAAGCACTTCCTTGGGATGGAGGCAGGCATTGGAAATAAAGGAGAATGTGGGCTGATCTCTCTGAGGGAGGTGAGGCAAAAGCTCCACCAGAAGATAGACTTGTGAAGCTCATCACTGCAGGAACGGCATCTTTGGTGTCCAAATGATCCTTAGATTGAGTAGAAGTGGGTCTGGAGACATTCAAAGAGAAGATGGATGAATGGGATGAATGGGATGAATGGGATATCTGGAAGTCTTGATTCTAAGCTGCTCAAAGCAGCACTTCAGGGTCTCCAACGTGTGTTGAAATGTCTTCCCCACAAAAATATTTCTCATTACAAAATAATTTCAAGTCAAGTGGAAGGTGTCCCTGCCCAGGGCAGCTGGTTTGGAACCAGAGGAGCTTTAGGGTCCTTTGCATTCCATAATTCTATGATTTTTTTCATGGGGAAAAGTCCAAGTTTGTTCAGCCTGAAGAGGAGAAGGCTTCTGGGTGACCTAATTGTGACCTTCCAGTACTCAAAGGGAGCTACAAGAAAGATGGAGAGGGACTTTTTACAAGAGCTTGGAGTGATGGGATGAGAGGGAATGGCTTCCCACTGACAGAGAATAGGGTTAGATTAGAGATTAGGAAGAAATTCTTCCCTGTGAGGGTAGGGAGGCCCTGGCACAGGGTGCCCAGAGAAGCTGTGGCTGCCCCTGGATCCCTGGAAGTGTCCAAGGCCAGGTTGGATGGGGCTTGGAGAAACCTGGGCTGGTGGAAAGTGTCCCTGCCCATGGCAGGGCATTGGAAGTAGAGGATCTTTAAGGTCCTTTCCAAGCCAAACCATTCCATGATTCTACAGCTTCCCACGAGAAAATCCAAGCATTTCAGTGGAAGATGTCCAGCCATCTCCTCTGTCAAATCTCCTCTGAATGGTTCATGTGCCATAAAGTTCCTGCTCATCTCCAGATACCTGAATTCACAGAAAGGACTGGTTGCTACCCTGAAATTGAACTGGTTTGTGTGAAGGACTCTTGACTACCAGAGGGAGGGTGCAGATAAAGTTGCTCCCTGGGCAGCATCAAATGTTGTGGGTTTTTTTTTTCTTTTCTCTGTTCCTAATCCAGACGAGGACAGGGCTAACATGACAATTTAGGATTCTTGCTCCCAAGAGGTGCTTGGAATGGATAGGAGAGGGTTGTCCTCTGTCAGAGAGGAGGGGAGGACCTGTGAAGGTCTGGGTTTGTAGAGCTCGTCCGTTGGAAGTGCAGCTCCTGGTGGAGTCCCATCGGATGCGAGAGGATTTGTCCAACTGCTGCGCTCGGAAAGCAGATGGAATAGCCTTCCTCTGGTCACTCCTATTTTAAATTATGCATCCTCCATCTGCTGCCTCGAGCACAGACATGCTCACAGAGCTGCTGCCTTCCCAAAATAACCCAGGACTTTGGGAGAGGCTTTGCACACCCCTGCCTTGCCTGGCCCAGGCTCTCTCAGCTTCTCTCCCGTGCTGGTGTCCCTGCAGGTGATGGTTGGATGTCACCTGGAGGGAAGGGAGGGGTGCAGGTTTGGCCAGCCCGGCCAAAATGCCACCATGCCGAAGGAAACTTCTCCCTCTTTCAGCCCTCCATTGGGAATTTTACATCCTTTGCTTTGGCTGCTCCAAGAGATCTCACCCGCATGGAGAGGGTCTCAGTGTGGCACCTGAAAATGCCACTGAGGGGCAAGAACTGCAGCTTGAGCCCTGGATGGACTTCAAATTTGGAATGCTCTGCGTCACAGCACTCCTTAGGATGGGTCTTGGCACCTTCAGGAGGCTGCTCCTGCTTTCCCATCAGAGTATCCCTGGATCAAGATGGAAATGTGTTGGCCCTGCACATCCCTGGAGCAGAACCAGGGTCCCTTCCCTCGGGTCCTCTCCATCCCTGCCAGCCCTGCTCCACCACACTGCACGTTTCATTCTTTGCCTCTTTCCCCTTACTCTAAATCAGTTCTGTCAGCTCCTTAATTATTTTAATTTTTCTTCGTTCTCCAAATCCCTCAAATAAATTTTATATATAGGGTACAGGCTTAAAAAAGAAAGCTACCGCTGTGCCCTTGCCTCTGAAATATTACCAGAGAAATGTATTTCATCTCTGCCTTTCATTTTCCCAGACATTTTCTGCTTTGAAGAAGCTTGAAACAGTAATAGGCTGATGGCTACACTCCAACTCTATTGATTAACAGTGAGTGGTCAAGCTCTTCAGTGCCTCAAAATACATCCAGAAACAGGGACAGGTGAATTATTGCATTTTCCCGCAGATGGAAGGAGTGGGGGCAGGATAAAACCTACAAGGGGGACTTCAGAAGACCTGCCCTCCCTGTGTCCAAATCCCTGCTGGTGTGAAGTCCTGGTGTGGGGGAGAACCAATGATTATTTCAGTGGCTCAGCACAGCACAGGGCTAAATCATTTATAAATGTTGCGGCTCCAAATTGCCTCTGTTTAGCGAGAGGAGAGCAGAGCAGGGAAGCACGTGGGAACACTGTCCCACAATTTTAAGCAAGAGCTCAATGCTGAGAGCAGAAATCTCTTCCCAGCCATTCATTCCAGTCCTTACCAGAGGTCACATTTTCAGTGCATTTTAGGACAAAAACCCCAAAGCATTGCAGGCTGCAGGATTTGCAGAAGCCCAAGGTTGTGCTGATGGACAGTGGGACAGAGGGCCCCTGTCTGCGCCTTCCCCTTCCTTCTGGAAGGATTCCTCTTTGAAACCTTGGTAGCTCCTGGAGCTGCTGGGCTCCAGGAATAACAGCCTGTGGATTCCTGTGGAGGAAAGGCAGAGGAGCAAAGTTTGGCTGCAGAGTGGAAATCTCACTTTCAACTTCCACAACCACATCCCCTCATTCCTCCACCTCCTGCATCAGTGTGAGATTGCATCAAACATCAGAGAACCCATTTTGCCTTCAGAAAGATGGGGAATATTTTTTTGAAATCTGACTTCTGCTGGGATGGGAAAGCATTTTCCTCCTCTTATTTGAATTCCAGTTCTGTGCCTGGGCTGAAGGGCAGGTTCCAGGGGGATGATGAGCAAGAGGTCACTGCAGCTTGCAGGATGAATTAGGGAGAATTTGCAGCTCCTCTGCTGCCCCTGCTGCAATATTTGGTGTATTCAAGAGTGTTTCTAAACTCTCTTTCAACTGAGGAGCCAAGCAAAGTTTTCCCCTTGTATTTTAGGTGCTGCAGCACCAACCCCCAAGGCCGTTCAGGGCGTTCCAAAACTGCCATTTCCAATCCTTCTGCAGTTAACTCTGAGCGATGCTTGCTTGGCTGGAATAGATCACCAAACTCAGGTCCTGACAGGATTAATGCACTGGAAAAAGACTCGAGTCCTTCAGTGAGGCCGGGTGCTCTTTGAACACAGCAACTTTATGAGCCCCACGTGTGGCTGGCGAGCTTGGGAAGGATCAGAAATCCTCCAGTGGAAGGGTGTTGAGTGAAGAAAAATAGCGGCAGCAACAGAATGAACGAGCAACTGGAGGAAGGAGAGAGATGAAGGAAATGTTTTCATCTGCAAAAACACCTCAGTCTGGATGAGAGGCACTGATAGGAACACACATATGAAAGCTGGAGAGTTCAAAGGAGAATGGATCTTTGGGCACAATAAAGTAAAGGAAGTTCAAAGGAGAATGGATCTTCAGGCACAATAAAGTAAAGGGAGTTCAAAGGAGAATGGATCTTCGGGCACAATAAACTAAAGGAGGTGATGATATGGAAGTCCAGGCAGCTGAAACACTGCAAGAAAATAAAGGAGTGAAGGGCCATTCTCCTTCCTTCTACTTATCCTTTAATAGAATGGGATTGAACTTGTGTTATCCCCATTGCATCCAGGAGATTTTGCCAAGGGGGTCTCACCTGTTCTGCAGAGCTCTCACCCCCCATTTCGAGTTAGAACATTTCCCAAAGCCTTTTTGCAGGAGGAACTTTCTTGGAGAGTGGGGCTCTGAGCATCGTTGCGACAGAGAGTGATTCAGCCTCGCCAACTGCTCTGACCCCAATCTCACCTTGTTCCTCCCCAAGCCTGTATTTGCACATCTCTTTTCTTTCTGCGTGTTTGAATTCAATCACTTTTTTTGGGTTTTTTTTTTAAGGACTGGTAAAGGACTGTTTATTGGATGGGGACAAATCTGTTGTCTGAGCAGCTTTCCTAATAAACCAGATTATTTCTGTTGATGCTGATAGCTACAGAAAGCAGTATCTGCCATGGATCTGCATCATCTGTTTTGACTCTACGCTCCTCAGGAGAGCATCTGCTTGTTTCCCACATCATGATCAGGAACTTCAATGCTCACACGGGGTAACTGTCCCCACTCCACTTCCATCCATTGATTTCCACATGGGAATTCCCTCAGATGGATCTGGGACTGGGATCATATTAAAACAGATTATGGGTAAGCAATAAGTAGCAATAAAACCACATCCATGCAGCTTTAATATCAGCAGTGGAGAAGCATCCCCGAGCCACAATTTCATCGATTTTAGTGGAATTATGTCAGGCATTCATTTGAGCCAGAACCACGATATATATTCCAGTGCTCCTGGAAACCCTCTTGGAATTTATTCTCCAGTGGAGGAGGTTCCATTAGAATAAAGAGATGCCAGTTTTAACCATTGATCAGAAAATATTGCACCAGAGCCCAGCAGAGGGATTGCAGAGGACCCCACAGCAGACTGACCTTTTGCTCTGTGGCTGGGAGATTGCTGGAAAGAAAGGAACAATTAAGGAGTTATTTGCTGAGGGCACCCAGGGGCACTAAAACCCCTGCATTACAGCGGGCCTGGACTCTGGCTGTGCCCTTTATATTCAGCTCCTCTCGAGAAACAGATACAATATTTTTGCAGCCGGTGACAAGAGAGCCTTGACAAATTTCGGATCAGCTCACTTGGAGAGAACAAGGGCTGCCGAAGTGAGTCAAGTTCACTCCTCAGTAGCCATGACAACACTTTCAAGAACTCACAGTTTAGGGAAGAAGGGAAATAAATCCTGATTGGCGACAAAAAGTGATCCATTACTGCTCCTCCGTTATCTCCAAGTGCCTGGACAGCAACGAAGTTGAGAAATGGATGCTTGGTGACATCCTGGAGAGCAGGGAAGGATGTGTTTCATCCCAAATGATTTCAGAGCTCAAGGAAGGGCAGTGTGGGATGCTGCAGACCCCTTGTGTGTGTCCTTGGAGAGCAGGGGAAGGAGGTGGGACCAGCTCCCTCCAGCTGCTCACTTGGGTGCTTCTGAAGACATTTTGACTCCCAGGACTGCATGAGGGGAACAAAATGGGAACAAAATGTTCATCCTGAGGTGCTTCAGTGTAAATCCAGTCTGAGATGCTGCAGGAGTGGCTGAAGCAGAACAGCCAGACCTGAAGGGGACACCGGGATGTCCTTCATGCTCCACCCTGCTGGCCCCTTGTCCCTGGTTACAACCAGCTGGAGGTCAGGAATATCACAATGCTGCAAATACTTGCTCAATGGAAGCAGATCCTTGCAAGTGCTTGCCTTGCAAGTCACATCTGCTCTTTGAGAGTCTATTTCCCTTCTTTCCATTCCCCCAGGAAGGTTGCTACAATTTTATTAGGGTTTTTTTTTTTTCTTCTTTTATTTTTTTTCCCTTCATCTTTTTGCCAGTAATAGCTGCCCTCCAGCTGTATCTCTTCTTTGCTTCTCATCCAGACAGCTTCTGCTTCTGCTAGTACCCATCTGGACTGTGGGAAAACAGAACCTTCACTGGTCAGTAAAGGGTCAGTAGGAGCTTCAGAGTATTCACAGCAGAGGAAAAAGGGATTAGGATCAATAGTTGCTTCCTTTGCAACTCCCAAGTGGGGTCAGCAGGGCGGGAGACGGGGTAATGTTCCCTGAGCTCTCCTGGAAATGTGTCTGATCCCAGCCAGAGGGTCAGGAAACAGTGAATCCATTCTTCTCTCCTGTCCAGCCTCATTAAAGAAGAAAAAGAAAGAGTGACGAGTGTGGGATTGCTGGGGATGCAATGGCCTGTTCCTCAGGAGTGGAGCTGAAGCATCCACATCTGTTCCAGAGGCTCCTGAGAGCCCTCTCAGATGGTTCCAGGAGGCCTGGAGACAGCCCTGTTCCACAGGGGGAAGAGATTGCAGCCCTGGGAGATGGAAATACGGATTGAGCACATCCCGAGAGAGCTGGAGCTGTTTGCCTGCCCGGGTGTGTTGGGTGCCTCCCCCTCTGCACCCCCAAAGTCTGGAACAGGTCACAAACACAACGCCACCCCCAAAAATTCTCCTCTCCTCTGCCCTGCCTCAGTGCAGCTCTGAAATCTCCTTTCCTTGCACAGAAAGCTCTCCGGATACCACTGCAATTTCCAAGGACATAAATTGTGTTTATTATTATATTGATCTAAACCGCAAAATTTTCACTAATTCTAGAATATTAGCAAACAAACCCCGCCTCTCCTGAGGAAACAGAGCTGGCTGTGCATGGATGTGACTCCCACCACCACATCAAGCACTAAGGGGAGGATGTTTGCCTTCAGCTGTGTTCGGTTTTGTTCCAGGTGGGGATCAACTTTCCAAATTCAGCCGTGAAAAAAGATGTGTTCCATCAGACCGAGGAAAAAATGCTTCCACTTCATTCAAATGAAAAAGGTTCATTTCAATTTTGATCTTTTTTTTGTAATTTGGTTTTTATCATGCAGAAAGAAAACCTGGTGAGGGTTTGCGGTTCTGTGGGGTTCAACATAATGAAATGCAGCAAGAGAAAGAGTCTTTTAAAGGGAAGGAATCCTATTAAAGGACAGGCACAGGATTTAGAAGAGTCCAACACCCTCAGAACCACTGTGTTTTCCAAGAAGTGGTGATTAATAGGGATTAATGGCCATTAGGAGCCCCACTGGAAGTACGGCCGTGTCCTACAGGGAGAGAAGGAGGTGTCTGGGGCAGTCACCAGCACTCTCATGGTGACCTTCAGGTTCCTGATTCATCCACCAGCATTTGGGAGGTCTCCTCATCAGTCAAACTTCCAGCAGCTCATCCTGAGGAGCTGCAAATGCTTCAGGTGGCATCACTCTCTCCGTGCCCCTGGATGGGCTGAGCCGCTCTCCAGCCCTGCTGGAGGCACAGCCGTGACCTCCAGGGACCATCAGGGACCCCTCAGCAGGTGAGTGACAAGAAGGTGACAACATGGAGAGCCCCCTAAATGAAGGGTTTTTCAACTTGAGGTATCTCCCACTCATCCAAACCTTGGCAAATGTGAGAATCATGGAATAGTTTCGGTTGGGAGGGACCTTTAAAGGTCATTTCGTTCAACCCCCCTGCAGTGAGCAGGGACACCTTTGGCAGGGTCAGGTTGTTCAAAGCCCCATCCATCCTGGCCTCAAATGTTTCCAGGAATTCTGGTGTTCATGAAGGTTGGAGAAGCCCTCTAAGATCATCCAGTCCAACCATTCCCCCAGCACTGCCAAGGCCACCACTGACCCATGTCCCCAGGTGCCACATCCACACGGCTTTTAAATCCCTCCAGGGATGGGGACTCCAACACTGCCCTGGGCAGCTGGGCCTGTGGTTGATAACCCTTTCCATGAAGAAATTATCCCTAATATCCAACCTCAACCTCCCAGCAGCTGTGGCTTCCAACCTCAGCTGTCTCCAACACTTTTGGATTTTTTTTTTTCCTAGGAAAATACCATTACAGCGAGTCTGTAGGAACTCAGCTGCTTCAGAAACCAGACCCCTCCAGAACTCACAGCCCGTGGATTGGAAACCAACTCTTTTAAAGGGAATACTCCTTGAAATCCCTCCCTGCGCCCGGGGCTTTGCAAACCTCCACTTACTCCTGGCATCCGTCCCCGGATTGTGTCACTCGCCAGCTCAGTTAAGAAGTTGATTTGAATATTGTTTTATCACACTGTGCCTTGCAGACAGCATTGAGTCAGCTTAAAACCAGCGCAGTGTGTACTGGCTCCCAGTTAATTATAGGCATAAAACATCATTTACTCCTCTGAAAGGAAATACTTGGAATCCAGAGGGCTCTTTGCCGCAGACGCCGGTTCCTGTGCAGGATTTTGTTTCCCTCCTGTTATCTCAGGGAGAGTTTTGTGGCTGTGGGATTACACGTCTTCGAGGGCCATGTCCAGACATCCCCCAGTGCAGGGGTGAGGGTGTTTCGCTGGCAATTTTTTTCCAAAGAGGTTTAATCCGACCCTCAGGAAAGAAAGGAGGAAATTGCACCCTTAGTAAATAACTGCCTGTCTCTGGCTTGGGGTTTCTTTGGTACCTGTCCTTCCTTCAGTAGGGTCTGGCTTGGTCCCTAAAGAATTCCTCCGCTGGGTTGGTGTTTCCTCCTCTTTTAGCTCTCCAGGCAGCAGCTGGTCCCGGTGTTAATGCTCTAATTGAGGATTTGTTTTCCCAAAAGCCACGTATTTGCACTGTGCCCCCTTCTCAAACCATTCCCAGGAGCTGCATCCTGGTCATTGTTGCCTGATCATTGCAGGGAAAGTTATTTCCATCACAGGGACTGGATCACCTCTTAAACCTATGTAATAAATCCATCTCATTAAACAAATCCATCTCATTAAACAAGTCCATCTCATTAAATCACCTGAGAGCTGAAGGGAGATAAGGGGTGATCAGGGCCCTCCTCTCTGTGGTTGTAGCTCACAGACACGGCCCCATTGCAGACTCAGAGTTATTCTGGGAGCATTTGCACATGTGGGAGTTCCTGGAGAAACTCTGGAGAGGCTTTTTGTGGCCACGGAGCAGCCCTGAGGTTTGCCCAGGAAGTTCAGGGGTGCCCAGGAAGTTCAGGGTTGCAGGGCTCAGCATTTCCTCACCAAGAGTTGCCTTGGCCGAATGCCCGGGCACGGGGAGGCAGCTGGGGAAGGAGCGTGGCTGGGGACATACGGCAGAGCTGCAGCAACAGCATCCCACCCTCTCCCTCAAGCTGTCAGGAGCGCTCCAAATCGGTGGGAGAAGAGCAGGCACAAGCTGGAATATCTCGGGAAGCTCCGGTGGGAGCAGCTATTGCTGATGAGAGCTGGGAGGGCTAATCTTGGAGGGGGACACTTCGTTCCCAGCAGTGTTTGGGGTTCTTGGGAAGGGCAGGAAATGCTTTGCTCATGGAAGGGCACGTAACCAAATTCTCTGCCCCCACTTCCTGCTCCTCGCTGCTGAATGAAAAAGCAGCTTGTCCACCTGGTTTTTTTAGCAGATCTGGTGTGGAATTTAAGCATTCTCAGGTTTCTTCCCACCAGAGCATGTGCAGGGAGGGAGGCAAGGGAAGGATGTGTTTGAATTGGTCTGGTCAGATGCTCTCCTTGACAGAGGCGTCGCATTATGAGGGTGAACTCGATCCTATCTAAACATTTCCCTGGATTCCCTCCCTAGTTTTGCTCCAGCACTGATGCAGAGGGAGAACCAAGTTGATTGGAGGGATAGAGAAGCGCTGCTGTGAGGAAAAGCTGAGAGAATTGGGATTGTTCAGCCTGGAGAAGAGAAGGCTTTGGGGTGACCTCACTGTGGTCTTCTAGTCCCTGAAGGGAGCTACAAGAAAGATGGAGAGAGACTTTCCAAGGGATGGAGTGACAGGACAAGGGGGAATGGCTTCAAACTGAAAAAGAGCAGGGCTAGATGAAATATTGGGAAAAAAAACCTTTACTGTGAGGGTGATGAAGCACTGGCACAGGTTGTCCAGAGAAGCTGTGGCTGCCCCTGGATCCCTGGAAGTGTCCAATGCCAGGTTGGATGGGGCTTGGAGCAACCTTGGATAGTGGAAGGTGTGGAATGAGACGGGCTTTATGGTTCCTTCCAAGCCAGACCATTCCATCATTCTGTGATTCTATGAATGGAACAGCCCAAATCTGATAAAGGTCAAACTTTCTGGGGAAACTGAGGCACTGGGTTCACCAGCAACATGACTCCAAATCCCAGCAAACCCTTAAGAGGTCCCAAAGAGAAACCAGCACTCGTGGCTCCAGCAAGCACTGCCAGCCACAAACCCTCTTCAGGATTTATTTAAGTGATGACCAACCAGAAATGGGGTCCTCTTCCTCCTCACCAGCACCTCCTGAATCCCACAGCATCTCGCAGAGAAACTACCCTGTTCCAGCACTGCTGGAATGTTTTCCGGGTGTCTCCAGTCAGCCTGACTGAGGAACACGAGCAGCAGGACCAGCAGGGAAATAAAAGCTCTCAGAAGAACCCATCACCTTCCGTATTTTGTCATGATTCCACTTCTCTTTTTTAATGTGCTCTGAGGAGATGAGAAGCATTGCTCCAGGTCTGAAGAAAGAACCCCAGAGGGAAAGAGAAGTCGCCCACAAGCCTTGTGAACAAGTGAAAAAAACAAAGGCAGAAATAAATAAACAGGGATAAAAACCCAAAACCACCCTTAAAATGGTGTTTTGTTTCTCTTGTTTTGCTGCAGAGGAGTTTGAAGTTCTCCATTTCCTGGGTGTGCTAGAGGAGCAGCAGAGTTGAGACTCAGGCTTTTAATGAAGTTTATGTAAATTCGGTGATGTTTATACTTAGCAGAACAGATTTAGGAGTACTAATAAAGCAGCAGATGAGGCGTAGAAAAGAGCTGGTGAAGTTTTCCACCACTGTTATTTTTTACCTTCCTCCCACCATTCCCAACAAAAAGAGTCTGTTTCTGTTGCCAGTTTCTCTTCACAACAAGGGCTTCTGAAGGGCTGTTTATCCCTCAGTGCTGCGGAAGCATCTCCCAAGTCTCAGTTCAGTCATGTCCCATCGCCTTCCCTCCAGGAGCAACCGGGAGCAGCTCAGTCCGTGTTTGCTTTCCCTTCAAGCAAATCAATTCTTCCCCACTCCGCTGCTGGATCTTTGTTCGCTGCCAGGATTTTTGTTAGGGATGGCCAGGCTGGAGCTGAAGCAGCCTTTTCCTTTGGGAGAAGGTGAGGGTTTCTTCCAGGTTTGGAGTCAGGGATGTTGAGGATGAGCAGGATGAGCTTCATCCCCGGGGAGGAGGAGGCAGAGCTGGCCCTGCCCAGCGATGGGTGGTGATTCCTTGCGCTTGTGGCTCCAAGGAGAAGAGCAGAGACAAGTGACCCAGAAAAGCCTCGGAAGAAGGTGCTTGGCAGCCCCACCCCTCCTGCCACACCACAACCTCTGTCAAATATTTTCTGCTCGCCCCAGGAGTTTTTCTGTGAAGAAATGAGGCAGATTTGGGGCTTGTCAGCGTTTGTTCAATGCAGTCCACTCGGGATATTCCCTATCAATTCCCCCCTTGGCAGACCCTCCCTGGGATGGGGTTTCCCAGGAGGGGAGGAGGGGTCTCAGGGTCCCTTTTGAGCAAATCTCTCCTTATCTGAGCAGGGCAGAAGTCCTTTGCACACTTGAGGAGTTCCCATGGAATAAAACACCGAGGAACTCAATAGGATGAACTCTCTGGACACAATCCCGAGCCCTGTGCTCTGGGATGGCCCTGCTGGCGCAGGGAGGCGGGACCAGGTGACCCCACTGTGGACCCTTCCAGCCTGACCCACCCTGGAATTCTGAGATTTACACTGGCTGGATGATGGATCCTCCCTGGGCTGATCCAATTATCCATCCCTCCTGGTTCCCTCCCTGCCCATGGCATCCCACAAAATGGCTCCATCTGGCGAAGGAGAGCAATCTTTGATACGAGAGATATTTTGATTCATCAGAAGCCCACATGAAATGGAAGGTTGTGCTAATTATTAAAAGCTCCCAGGCACTGCTGCAGAAATAACAAGAAATTTTCCTATTTATGGCACCTTCATGCTTTGATTTCCATTAAGAAATGGGACAAGGTCTAAATTTAGGACTGGCATGGTCAAGTCTTAGGTTTGAGTTGAGGTTTCACCACACCTTTTCCTACAACAGAAAGAGAGTACTGGAAAACATGAAACCCCCCATTTATTAGCAAGAAATAATGCTATTTAATTTATTTTGATGGGAACTGATCATTTGTTTTTTTCAACCTCCACTGCTGCTTTGATGCTCGCCAGGGAGAGACCTTGCAGAGGTTTTATGGCAGTAAATCGTCACCACCCAGCTGAGCATCACACCCAGATTTTCATGGAATCACAGAATTCCAGGTTGAAAGGGACCTCAAGGATCATCTGGTCCAACATTCCTTGGCAAAAGCAGTGTCCAGACGAGGGGGTCCAGTGCCATGTCCAGCTGAGTCTTAAAAGTGGGAAAATCCCCCGCTTCCCTGGGAAGATTTTTCCAGTGGCTGATGGTTCTCATTTTGGAAATTTTCCCCTTATATCCAATCAGAACCTCCCCAGGAGTGACTTTTCCATTATTTGTTATCTTTTCCGTGTGACTCCTTGTAAAAGGAAAGTCTCCAAGTCTCCATCTCCTTTGCAGGCACCCTTTAAGCACCGGAACATGGGGATGAGCTTCCCCAAACCCAGTTCTCTCAGCCTTTCCTCACGTGGTACCTTCCCAGTCCTTTGATTGTCCTTCTCCAGCCTGTCTACATCCCTTTGGAATAGCAGAGACCAAACCTGGACACATCTGGAATACTCCAAATGTGGCCTGCCAAGTGCTGGGTAGGGTGGAACAATGAATTATCCATTTCTGCTGGGTCTTTTTTGGCACAAGGAGCAAGGAATTGTGATCCACCAAGATCCTTTAATTAGGCAGAGTTGCTGATCAGGGAGTTTTGTTCCTGGCAGGGTTTTGGGTCCTGCTGTAGCTGTTGGGCACATCTGAGACCATCCCCTGCAAAGGAGGGCTCCAAAGTCCCAGTTCAGAGCTGCAGAAGTTTCCCATTTGTGGTTTTGACCTGGTCACCTCCTCTCCGCCTCTGTTTCCCTCCAGCTCAGCTGGGAGGAATCAGCAATCCACTGGATCAGTCACTGACATCCAGCAACCTCCATGAGCATCTTCAGGCCATCCTCCTTGCCATGAGCAGGGACTCACGGAATTTTCAGGCATCCCAGTGTTTCCCTGGGGAAAAAGGGGCAGCACAAAGGACTTGGGTGGAGCTGGGTGGGGAGATCCTTGAGATGGGGATGGTTCTCATGTAACCTTTGGAAAAGATGAGGTTTGCCAGATTAAAGGGTGCCTGAGTGATCCTGTTCCGTGTGGTGACACAGGGATGGGAAAGCAGAAGCCTCCGAGGAGCGATGGATTTGCAGCATTTTCACTGAATGCTGAACCTCGCTTGAATTTTCAGCTGCAGCTTTTTTTCTCTGCAACCTGTTATGAATCTGAGTATCCCTGACTTAAGGTGCTGAAGGAGGAGGAGGAGGAGGAGGACGCTTCCGGGAAAAGAGTGTTCGGTCTGGGAAACAGCTGTGATTGCTAAATCCGGAGATTTAGACACATTGGGGGGGTGAAAAAAAAAAGCAAAATGACTGAAAAGTTAAAAATACAGCCTGAAATGTGGAGCCTGCCTGGGAGCTGCATTTCACCCTGCTTTACTACCACATCCTATCAACCATGGAAAAAGGGGACTGCAGCCACAGAGCAGACCCACAGGGTTAAAACCTGCAGGAAAGAAAGGACAGGAGGAGATAAATCAGTCCAGAGTTCTCCTCGTTGTTATCACACAAAAGATTTTGCAGAATTACAAGCATGACTAAATCACCTCTGGGACAGAAGGTGCTTCCCAGAAAGATGTTTTCCTGCTCTTCTGTTGGTCATCAACCTCAGGAAAAGTTGATTATACCGCTAATTGCTGAGCAGATACCAGTGTGATGCTGAGCTACCCAAATTCCTGAGGGCTTCTCCTAAAGAAATCCCACCTGGAACCCTCTTCCAGCCAGTTGTGTTGGTCCAGGAGGCAACTGGGGGAACTGGTGAGTAGGGGATGTGTGCAGATCACAGCACCCAGCTCCTGACACGTGGGTGAGTCTCCTTAATCCGAGTTTCCATTTTAAAGGGAGAATAGGAACTTCCAGGCAGGAGGATTTATACACAAGGACTTAACAGTTAAATTTATTCATGGCTAAACCGAGGAGCCCAGAGTCATTAAAGCATGAAATTGTGCCAGTCAATTAAAGCGTCAATCATAGCCAGACTCATTTAGGAGAGCTGCTTTAATCCCAAGAAAGGAACATTTTTTTGGCCTAGCGAGAGAGCACAGTGACTTGAAGTTGGTTTGAGTGAAATAGCAGTTCCTCAGTTACCGTTCAGAGATTTGCCAGTGGTTGGGTTCTTTTTTATTGATATATAAATTATTTTCTGCTGTGCTCCTTCCAAGGTGACTCGTGTTTCTGCTCAAGTAGAAACACAGATGCAATTTGAGCTGGAGATGGAGTGACTCGGGTGGGCTACACAGCAAACAAACAAGAGAGCTGATCAGAGAGACATTTAACCCGGCAAACAGCAGGGTTCTGGGACATCTCTTGCTTTTCAGCAGATAACGGATTTTCCTTTTGTTTTTAAAACTCAGCAATTAGATTATTCTGCCTGTCACTTCATGCAACATGTGTTTATTTTATTGGCTTTTAAAGCCTTTCCCCCCCTCCCCCAGCTCTGGGTTGAAATCCTGGAATGCTGACTGCATTGCTGACATTTAACAAATGGTGATTGTCATTCGGGCCTGGTCACACACCTGATTGTAATGAGGGAGAAACATCTCCAGAGGGGATTTACTGGGAGCTGACTGCAAGCCGAGGTGCTGGATATGATCTTTTCTTCTTTATCCATCTCAAATCAGAGAAATGAGGTAAGAGACTCGGGTTTGGAGGAGAAACAGGAGCTCAGGGAGTGCAACAACTGGTTGGGGTGGCACTGTGTCATAAGTGGAGCTTGGTAGAGAGCTGAGGTGACCTTCCAACTCCTCAGTGCATGTATTTCACCAGCTGCAGGTGTTTCTGGAGGTGTTTTGGAGGTGGGAGCAGCTTTGGCTTCTCTTTCCAGCAGTGGAATTGTGCTGTGAAAGGCAGCAAGGCTGGGAAGGGAGGAGGTGGTGGCTGAGCTGCCTTTGCCCTCACGTTCCCCTTCCTGCAGAATGGTAAATCCAGGGACAACCCTGGCTGTGATGGGAGCCAAGGGAAAGTTTTGGGTGATTTTTGGGTGAAGCTCAGGCTGCAGGGTAGCTCCACACCCTTCTCTGGCTGCAGTGGGGCACACAAGCTTTGCTCCAGCACAGCTTCCCCTGGTGAAAGCTCTTCTCGTGGGGTGGGGCCTCTCTCTGAACCAAAACCCTCCTTAGAAAACACTAAGGTGTGTAGCTGGCACACACCTCTCCTGAATTTCTCAGAGTCTGCAGCTGTGCTTTGTGCAGGAAGGAAGGGGGATTTTTTTGGATCTGCTGTGGGCCTTGGAAAGCTTTCCCCTTGGGAACGCTCCTGTCCTGGGAGCGTGCCGAGCCCAGCTGGTGAGGCAGTACCAACAGCAGTAGCATCTAGGACTAGACACACAGTAAATTTAGGTAGCTCGACTTGAAATTCAGATTCCTGGGGCCAAGGAGGTCAAGGGAGTTGCTTTGATATCTGTTAGAGGAGCAGGGTCTGTGGATGCACCAGTCCCACCCACCTCCCTTTCCAGTCTGTTCCTGTGCCACGGACACCAGTTGCCCACATTAATGTGTCTCACAGAACGGTTTGGGTTTAAAGTGACCTCAAAAATCACGCAGTGCCACCCCCTGCCATGGGCAGGGACACGTCCCACTAGCCCAGGTTGCTCCAGGCCCCGTCCAACCTGGCCTTGGACACTTCCAGGGGCAGCCACAGCTTCTCTGGGCACCCTGTGTCAGAGCCTCCCCACCCTCACAGGGAAGAATTCTTTCCCAATATCCCATCTATCCCTCCCCTCTGGCAGTTTAAAGCCCTTTTCCCCTATCCCATCACTACATTTCCTTGTAAAAACTCCCTCTGCCTTTTTGGGGGACTTGTGTCCATGCTCTCCTGGTCATCTGTGTCCAGCCAATGGATCCAAACTGGAGCAGCAGCTGAAGGGTGGAAGAACAAAGAGCTTGTCTTTTAAGAGGAGACAAAAAGATTTTTGCCTCATCCCGCCTTGACAGTGAAATCTAAGACGTTGTGGGATTGCTCTCTATAAATATCCTGAGCAGGGAGTGAAGAAAGTGCTGGAAACAAAGAACCACCTCATGGAAAGGTCCTGCTGCCAAGCTGGAAATTGCCCAGACCTTCACATTGCATTGAAGGCATCCAGGCAGGGATGGAGAGGGGGCTGAAAAGCTCCTGGAAGGGGAAAAACACAAGGGGAGCTTGTTCTTGGTATGCCCAGAAAGGTGTTGTGTAACCAGGTGGGGGGGGGGGGGGGCCAGGAGGTCCCTGCAGTCCTCCCCCTCCTTTTCCTTCCCCTGGAATGAAGATAATGGCACTGCACGCCTGGCAGGGGGACGAGAGACCAAGCACATCAGCGAGCGAAGAGCACCGAGGTGTGACAGTGATTGGAGCATTAGAAATACCTGAGACAGTCACATCTCGCTGTAATTTGCGGCGTTAAAACCAAACCTGTTTAATTACCAGGCTGCAGACTATTTTTTTCCCCTTCCCACCTGCCGTGAGATATTGTGAGGTGGGAAAAAATAGCACAAGTGCAAAGAAAAGCCTTAATAAAAGCTTCGGAGGGAGGTAAGTGGGTCTCATCACCGTAGGTATCACGGTAACTTTTCTCCGTGCTCAGGAGAAGTTTTCCAAGGCTGCCTGTTTGATTTATTGTCCAGATCTTAAACTGGAACATTTCTGCCTTGGTTCTGGCAGTAAAGAACAAAAGTGCCAAGTGTGAGGTGTCCACATTGTGTTTCATTTTGCTGATGGATGTTTTGACAGCCGAGAGATTTCTCGCTGTGCTCTCTTCTTCCTTTTTTCTTTTTTTTCCTCCATCACTTATTTTTATAGGACATTGGGGGGGGTGGGGAGAGAACTGAACTTCCCATCAGCTGGTGGCATCGTGTCAGTCAGAGAGATGTTTTCTGGTTAAATCCCAAATAATGTCTTCTCAGCTTTCCTGAAAGCTGTGATATTTTGAAGTGTCACTGACTTAGTCCTTGTGGCGTGCAAGATGTTGCGAGCATGTATTTTTATTTTAATCCCTCAATTAAAACAAAGATTGCCCCGATGACCTTGTCTGAGGCTGCTTGGACCCTCCCCTCAGGGCCAGCCATGACCCTGATTTGTCACATTAGTGAGGCTGAGTAAGCTAAATTTGCCAGTAATGAGCCTGAAAAGCCCAGGAGATGTTTCTTTTGGGTCAGCTGAAGGGAAGGCTGAGGTCCCCCAGCCCCTCTGGGGACTTTTCCATGTCCAGCATTTGTCACACTCAGATTAAAACCACGAGACTGCTCAAAAGGGCCACTTCAGCCCAAGATGTGGAGGTGGGCAGACGGGTGGAAAACCAAGTGCTGGGCCAAGGGTACCTCCTGACACATCGCCAGGGGGCCCAGCTGGGGCAGGATGGACCCTGGGATCTCGTGCAGAGGCTTCGTCCCAGCTCTGACCCTTGGAGAGCTTCTGGCAAACACCAAAATACTTAAAATTTTCCCCTCAAACTGAAGACCTATCTTATCATAGAAGCACAGACTGGCTTGGTTTGGAAGGGACCTTAAAGATCATCCAGTGCCACCCCCTGCCATGGGCAGGGACACCTTCCACTATCCCAGCTGGCTCCAAGCCCCGTCCAGCCTGGCCTTGGACACTTCCAGGGATCCAGGGGCAGCCACAGCTTCTCTGGGCACCCTGTGCCAGGGCCTCCCCACCCTCACAGCCAGGAATTCCTTCCCAGTATCCCATCCATCCCTGCCCTCTGGCAGTTTGAAGCCATTCCCTGTGTCCTGTCCCTCCAGCCCTTGTCCCCAGTCCCTCTCCAGCTCTCCTGGAGCCCCTTTGGGTGCTGGAAGGGCCTCTGAGGTGTCCCTGGAGCCTTCTCTTCTCCAGGCTGAACTCTCTGAACCTGTGTCCAGAACAGAGGGGCTCCAGCCCCCAGAGCATCCTGCTGATCATCTGTACTAGTTTGAAAACAAACCAGTGGGAGAGGCCAAGTCAGAATAACAATTTAATGGGGAAAATTAAAGAAAACAAAAACCTAAAAGAAAACACTGGTTCAAACTGACAGAGTCAAAATACAACCTGAGTCCCTGTTAGGCAGGGTGGTGGTAGCAGTCTGGTAGAATGGTGGCTGCAGTCCTCTGAAGTGGCGATCCTGTAGAAAGGGTCTGCTCTTCCTCAGAAGGTCCAGTGGTGGCTGTGTAGCTCCTGTCCTCTGGAACTCCAGTAGAAAGGGTTGGCTCTGGTGTTCAGAGTCTCAGATTATATCCACGCTGGGATGCTTGGTTCCTCCCTCTGGGTGGAGCATCTCACAATGGGGTAATGAGTCATGAGGCAAAGTGTTGATTAGGCTCATTAACAGGAGATAGTCCGGAGGGAGTTATCTCTGAGTCAGGCGGCAGGACAATGATGGGCAATTAACAGAAAGATGGTCTGGGGGGAGGAGGCAAGGAAACACTGCCCCACCTGATTTCAACAGCTCCTGAGGATGGTAATAGAATACACTGCAACCCAGGACATCATCATTTCCCCCTACTTTTCCATGTCACGACCTGAAAGATTTCAAACCCGTTTTGGGGTCTGATTTTAATGGTGTCATTCACACAGACCGTGGCAGTCCTTATAAATGTGGGATTTCTGGGTCAAAGCCCTTGGCAAGCCAGCCAAATGTTTGGATTCAGCTTTCCAAGACACACTTACAGCTCCAGCTGTGGCAGAGTTTTATGCAGGAGAGGATTCAGATCAAATTCAAGTACCTCCAGCATTGCCATCTCCTCGAAGCAAATCCCTCAGGGCTCTCTTTCTGAAAGAAACAGCCTGGTTTGGGTGGAATTAAAATCTCATCCCTACCAGGCATCTCCATTTGGTCAAGGAAATAACTTCCCAACTTTATTTCTCCCCAGCAACTGCAATGGGAGCATTGTACCACTACCTTAAGCATCAGCAGAAATCTAAAATGAAATATTTCCACCTGTTCCTGTGGTCCATGGAGAATTGTAAATTCTGATGAAGTGTTTTGGTGACTCTGGGTATGAGATAAGGGAGCGGAGATAAGCTGTGTGTCCAAATACTGCAAGGATTTGGGAACGCATCGCTGGCAGGGGCTGTGAAAGGTGAAAGAAGCTCATTTTCTAGCCAGTCAGGTCCATATCCTTTTGAAATGCTCCCTGGAAGGAATTCAAGGAAGCATCTGTCCTTTAATGTCTAGACACCATCCCTTACAGAGCTTAGATCCTAAAGCTCTCCCCCGGCAATGGGCTGTGGGAGGAGACGGCTCTGTCGTGCGTGATGTGACCCAGGAGAGGAGAGGGAGTGTGGCCACTTCTCAGGACATCAGCTCGGGCCTTTTAGCTCCTTTTCACTCTCCAAATCCCTGTTGCTGTGCTGACAAAGCCCATCAGGATGGCCTCAGCCCCGTTCCCAAATTCCTCAGTCCGGGAGCGGAACAGCCGCGGTCGGAGGTTGGGCCGATCTCCATGTGAGTTGTGGCAGGACAGGAGCTAATTTAGGTTCAGAGCCAATTCCTGCATGGGGAGGCTGCCAGGAGAATATTTCCCCAGGTCTGACATGCCTCAAATATTCCATGCTTTGGGAATATTTGCTCCCAAATATATAAATTCCCAAATAGATAAATTAATATATTAATATAAATTAATATAAAATCATGGCAACCACATACAACAATGGCGGTGCCCAAGACTTGCTCACCTCTAGGTCTGGGAACAACCTTTTCACTCATTGCAAAATATTATTGGAGTTTCTGCTCTGATTTGAGCTCTTTTTGAGGATTTAGGAGGCTGAATAATAGAATTCAGACCTAAAAATGGGATGGCGTTGATGCATTGGTTTGCTGATGGTTGAACTGGTTTATTCTTTTCTAGGCTCCAGCATTACCAGTAGCTCATCTTTGATGGAATATTTTTCCTTGAAGCTTGTTTTATAAATATATCAGGGATTTTGATAAGAAGGATGTGCTGTATTAAAAAAAAAAAAAAAAAAGCAGAGGTGGAAAAGCTCTACATCACCCTGATTTCAAAAAAACATCTGGAATTGCTGGATTTTTCTTCCCCTGATCTTTGGTTCTGGCAGGTTTTTCTCCCAGGGATATTTTTCCTTTCTCTGTTCCATCTCTATTACTCTTGCCATCATTTTTCTAAGCACAGATGCGACCCTAGATCCTCTCTCAGAAATGTCTTTTAGGGTGTTTGCCTCTTAGAAAACAACCTTACCTTGGTGAACGAGTGGAGAATAAATGTTGAAGGGTCTTGGGGCTAAAATCTGATGGTGCCAGGGATTTTTTACTTAGGACCAATTCTCAGAACTGTATCGGGTGCCCAAGAGAAAAATGCTTTTTAAATTATTATGATTTTTGTATTTTTTATTGTTCCCCCAACCCCATGCTGATTGCTCTTAATCTAAATTATGTATTTCTTTCCATTGCCACTGGGCAGATTCTACAGCCCTGGCCTTGCACTGACAAGTCTCAAAGGGTCTTTTCACCCTTCTCCCAACACTTTTCCATCACACCAGGAGGACAGTGTGTCCTGGCCTGGCTCTGAGAGCCAAGACAGCCCCAAATCTTATCCTAAGAGCTCTTTGAGACGTTTCCCCATGCACTGTTGTGCCAGGGAGGCCATGCCCAGGTCAGGGGACAGGGCTGGGTGGTCCCCAGGGTGCTGAGCCTTCGGGCTGCATCCCAGGAACAAGATTTCTGGGAAACATCCCTCTGCTCCACGCAGGATCTGTTCTTGCTCGGGGCTGTTGGCATTTTGATGTCTCTTGAAGATACAATAGACAAGTGGCTCTTGAGAAGTGACAGCACGAAACTCTGATTAATGTCTCCAAGGAGAGTCAACCAGAACGGTTTCCTTTGAGCCGCATCCTCTTCCATATGTAGCCCAGACTTCGCCTGACAATGCTATAGAAATGTGACACTTGGAGAAAGCACAGCTTGTTATCAGGAATATTTCCCCTTCAGCCTTTAAGGAGAGAGGAAAAAAACCTCTCAAAGCTCTCTGTAAAAGATCCTGGAATGTTAATTTCCAAATTAACAGGTCCAATGCTCTCCCACGCCACCCCTGCCTGAGGGTTTAGGTTCTCATCTAGGAGACCTGCACACAGCCTTGGGGTGGGAAGGAGCTTGGAAACATGAAGTTAAAGACTGGTGGAAACCACAGGTGATCCACGTGCAGCTTTCCTAGGACCTCTCTCGTGACCTCTTTTTGCTTCTCATTTACCACAGAACCACGGAATATCCGGAGCTGGAATGGACCCGCAGGGATCATTGATCCAGCTCCTGGCCCTGCACAGACACCCCAACAACCCCACTCTGTCCCTGGCAGCGCTGTCCAAACGCTCCTGGAGCTCTGGCAGCCTCAGGGCCGTGCCCATTCCCTGGGGAGCCTGGGCAGTGCCCAGCACCCTCTGGGGGAAGAACCCTTCCCTGATGTCCAACACAAATCCCTCTGGCATAGCTCCAGCCCTTCCTTTGGGTCCTGTCACTGTCACGGGGAGCAGAGATCGGAGCTGCCCCTGGGGAGGAGCTGCAGACCCCGATGAGTCTCCCCTCAGTCTTCTCTTCTCCAGGCTAAACCAACCAATGGACCTTGTATGGCTTCCCTTTTAAACCTCTCACCGTCTTCACAGCCCTCCTTTGGACCCTCTCTGACAGCTTTGTATCCTCCTTTTTTTGTGCCACCAATCCCCGAGAGGTGGCTGCAGTTTGTCTGGAGGTGTCCACCCCAGCACACTGCAGCAGCTGCTGCCCACAGCTTTGTCCTGGCAGTGGAACGACCGAGGCATTCCACAGTCTGGAACTGCACAAAGGCATTCAGACTGTCTGCAGTGAGCAGGCAAATCCCAGGCTCCGAGCAGAGCCCTCCGGAGCCACGCTCACGATTTACGAGCTCAGGGCTGCGTTGTCACACACTGTCACCAAGTGTCTGGCACTCGGCCACTCTCTGCCTCCCTCTTCTCCTGACTCCTGTGTTAACAGACCGCTGATGATGCTCAAAGGGTTGGAAATGTGAAGCTGAGAGTGGAAAAGAAGCTGGAAAAGTGGCTCCAAATAAGGCAGCTTTCCTCATCGCCCAGAGTTAATTTTCACCACCTTGAGCAAGTGCTGGGAGTTTCCAGCTACCCCCTAGCAGAGCACACGCTGCAGCCTGTAAAGATTTTGCTTTTTTTAATTGCTAGAGCAGCTCTTTGCCGAGTTGTGCAGCAGCAGAGTCCGGCTGCCGCTGTCCAAGGTCCGTGCGCTCGGCGGGAGGAGCAGGAAAACGCCCGGCGCGTTTTGGCTGCCCGGATCCCAGCCTGGAAATAGTCTGGGATGCGGCTGCCTTGGAGGGGCAGGCTCAGGGTTTGGATTCAGCACTTTGATGCTGGAACACAGCAGCGCGAGCACAGAAATCCTGGGAGCTTCTCTGGGTGTGGTGCTGTGAACATCTCCTGACTCTGACAGGGACCATCTCCAGGATGGCTTTTCCTGCCCACCCGGGTGATGTTTTGATCCGGCAGTCAGAGGATGTGGAGCTCACCTGTGTTTGTGTCATCCTCCCTCAGGCTGGATGTCAGGCCCTAGTGGGAGTTTAGGCCGCATTCAGAGCTCCTGTCCCACCTCGCTGGGACACCGAGCCATGAAGAAGAGAATCCCAGAAGGGTTTGGGTGGGAAGGGACCTTAAAGCTCACCCAGTTCCACACTTGTTTGCAAGGGACGTTCAGGTCTTCACAGATTAAGGCGTTTGTATTATATCATCTTTCAACTCCTGCTTTCTTCCGAAACTGTGTGTTCTACCTGGAAAATTTTGTCATTAAAAAAAAAGGGGAATTGCCAGAGCAGAGCAGTCTGCTTCCTTCCCTGGGTGCCAATGCTCAGGAAAGGCTGGAAAAATTCCTTGGAAGTGCTCAAGGCCAGGTTGGACAGGGCTTGGAGCAACGTGGGATAGTGGAAGGTGTCCCCCAAGGTCCTTCCAACATAAATCATTCTGTGATTCTATGAAATATCCACTTTTTGCCTTAATACGACGATTTTAAAGCAGTGACCTGGCCACTCATCTGGTGGTGTTGGGGTTTTGCTTAAGCTCCATCTCAGAGTAATGCACAAGATAGAGAAAAGGAATAGTCAGGCTACTAAAGATCTTGCAGAGTAAACATGGAACATTTCCAGATTAAAATGGCAATTAAAAAAAACCCCAAACCAACCCATTTCTTACCTAAAGACACAGGTGGAAAGTGTCTTGTGGCTGCCTTTCAGTTTTATTGACGTGAGACTCAAAATAGCAGGAGCTTTTTTCACGTGGCAGGCAGGAGATCTGTAAATCTTCTTGCCAAAAAAAAAAAACGGATGATAAATCAAGTGGGAAATTAGACAAATCATCCCAATCCTAAAATACTGAAGCTGGAAGGGCAGCCTGGAAGCTTCTGAACTTGTGTCATGCTCAGAGCAAAGCCAGATTCAGAAGCAGGTCAGGTTCCTGAAGCTGAGGTTTGAGGTTAGCCAAAGAAAGAGATTCCCCCACTCCCCCCAAAATTCCCCTCAGTTGCCACCATCAGCCTGAGCACCAGGTCCTGCTCATCCAGGGCTCTGACGTGGGGTTATCCAATCCCAGAAAAAAGATTGGGCATTCCCTGTGGAAAACCAGGGGATCATGCTGAGCCTCGCACAGAAACCGTGGAGAAACAGGGAACTTCCTGAACTAAAGATGGTTGGATGCCTTGAACATAGCAAAGGGTGGGAAGGCACTTGATCCAGGCCGTCCTTGTCCTGATATTTTTCCCAAAGTATCTCCCAGTGTTGGAAAAGGAATTATGAGTTGGGCAGATTTTTATTTCAAAAGGAAGAACACGGCAAAGTGCTGCAAGATCATAAATGGCCTGGAGAGGGTGAACAGGGGGGATCCCTCATTCTCCTTCCTAAGGCAGGGATCAGCCAGAGCCTAAAGAGCTCAGCAGGTGGTTTAAAAGAGGGAAGGGAGGCACTTCTTCTCCTAAAATGTAATTAAATTGTGGAACTTGTTACCTCGGGATGGCAGAGTGGGAAAAACTTAAATAGAGGGGAAGGAGAGCATCGATTGGAGGTTACGAAATATCCCAGGACCACTTCTGGCTCAACAAGTTGCTGAACCTTTAATTGGTGGGTCAGGGAAGGATTCCACAACATTTTTGTTGGTCTGTCTCTGTAAGAATCCAGCACTGGTCTGTGCTCCAGGCTGGATCATCTTCCAGTCTGACATGGCTGACATTCTTTGGTCATCCAGAGATGGAGGAGGTGGCAGGACTCCCATGGAGATGAGGAACAGGGTGGGTTTGCTGAGCTGTCCCTGCAAATCTCCAGCTCTGCCTGTCAGTCAAACCTGTCCATGAAGTGCTGAGCTCAGAGTGGTGAAAAGCAGGATTTTTGGGGAGAAACACAGGATTTTACTGCTTAGGCTTTCCATCTCCAATTGATCTTGCCTGGCTTTGCTCAGAGTCATTATCAAAACCCTACAAACCCCCGTGGGGGGTTTCTCTAAACTGCCTTTGCTCCCCAGATCTCCCTGCATGCGTTCCTGTATTTCCCCTGCACAGGGAGTGGAATAAAAAGCTGGCTTGAGACCTACTCATTTAATGCCCGAATTAGTTCAATTTTCTCTGCCCGAAGCTCCTCGTTCTTTTCCACTGTCTTGCTGTTGCCCTGCTGGGAATCTCTCATTGTCCACAAAAGTTTCTCTCGTCCTCTTAAATTGATGATTTTCTCCCTGAGCTCAGATTTTTGCCTAAACATGGACTCTTTCAGAGCTAATTTCTCTTCATAGTTTGCTTAGGCGCACGTGTGTGTGCGCTAAAATCAGTTTCAAAATGGCTCAGATTTATTTTTAAGCCGGGTTTTTTTTGCAGATGCCAAACGTATTGATTCCTGCCTGATTAATAAATAAATAAATAAATAAACAAAACCCACGGAGTATTTTCAGCATGATTTAGCAGCTCATCTACAAGGATCTTGACTGGCTTAACTAAAATGGTTGGTGCTCACTCGTGTGTGGAAAAGGCCCTGGTGTCTTTGGATGCCCATTATTTTATTTAACCCAAACACAATTTAATCCTGGGGAGTTAAAAAGCCAGAGTTTAGGCTGATGTCTCCAAGCTTGAGTCAATCACTGCTGGGAAAAGCAGCCTAGCTCATTATTTTTTGGGGCAAAATATTTTGTTTTAGTGGAGCTGTCATCTTTAAATATTTTGGGATGCAGACTTCCGGAATTGTTTCTGGGAAGAAAGCTTTTCTTTTAAATTTTTTCCCTTATATTTTCCTTTTAAGCAGTAGAAGCATTTATCAGGTAAGCCTTGAGTGCCATGAAACATTCCATTCCAAGTCAAGGCAATGGGGTTTTTTTAAAGACAAATAAACTGTTTTTCTTGATCCTTTGTTTAGAAGAAGTTTGGGGTTTGGATCATCCAGAATCCTCTTCTTTCCCTTACTCTGTTAATTCTGGAAGAACCATCAAGTCAGAAAAAACAGTGTTTGTATGATTTCATTTAAAAAGCTCAAACACTGTTTCATAGCTCTTCTGCACAATACTTTTAAGCAGTGCTAGAAATGCCATCAGAATAGGGATATTAAGAGGAATTAAACAAAATAATGCTTTTTAAAGGCAGTTTAAAAACCCCAAACACAGAAAATAAGTAAAGCAATGACCTCAGGCACAGCAATAAATAATACACTGCAGCAGCACAACCAGATTCTGTTACGTGCTGGATGTGAAACGGGCTGTCTTGGGGCTCTCCACCCTGCCAAGACAGCCTGAATTAGCAGCTGGTCAGTTTTAATGCAGACAGCTCTGTCAGAAGGGCAGGCAAGGAGCTGGAGGAGCCCAGGGAGGAAACTGGACCCTGCAGGAGCTTCGTGTCCCTGCGGCAGGACAGAAGCACTGACAGCTGCTGCTGAGATGTTGTGGCAGAGGAGATGCTGGCCTGGAGTGTTTTCTGGGAGGAAAGGAGTTGGTTTTGTGAAGCAGGTCCTGCGATGGGCAGTCAGTCTGTGCCCTACAGCTGTGGTGTGTGGGACTGCAGTTAAATCCTTTAGGATCACTCCTGATTAGGTTCTCCTTCAAATCTCTGCTCTGTCTTAAAACATCTCCCTCTGGAGACAGCAGCTACATTTCCCCTGCTTCTCTGTGCAATTCTGACTCCATCTATGAGGACACAAGCTCAGGGAACATTGGGGCACATTGTTCTGTCCAACCTCTCAGTCCCTCAGGATGTTCCCAGTGGGCTCGAGTCGCTTTCCCTGCTGTGACCCACCAGTCCATACTGGGAATCTCGTTGGGCATCTTTAGAAAAGGCAGGTCTAAAATGAGACAGGATAGAAATGGCTGCTGAGAAGAGGCAAAATGAGAACACAAAACACATCACAGGACAAATACTGGTTGCTAAGTCAAACCATGCCAGAAGTGAGCCAGGATATCCAACACCCAGCTCGGATATGGATGAAGGCATCCCACTTCCTGATGGTGGCAGAGGTGGGACTACACCACTCATGCCGGATAAAGCAAATCTGGAGTGAAAAGAGGGCTACAAACAACTTTCCCTGGGCCTCTGAGCAGTCTGCCTTTGAAAAACCCAGAGATGTTCAGCAAGAACTGGAGCAGACATCAACTACCCTGGAAGTGTCCAAGGCCAAGTTGGACGGGGCTTGGAGCAACCTGGGATGGTGGAAGGTGTCCCTGCTCACGGTTTTTAAGATGGTTTTTAAGGTTCCTTCCAACCCAAACCATGCTGGGATTTTACGATTCTCTGATCAAACAGGCAAAGGTTCGTGGGGCTGCAAGTTTGACACAAAAATGCTGATCATGAGGAAAGACAGCTGCAGGAAAACGAGTCCCACCACCACAAAAATGTGAAGAGACGCTTTGAAGTCAGAGAGACCAAAGATTCTGCACCAAAATAAGGAAACCAACCTTTCTTTTTCTTTTTTTTTTTTTTTTTAGAAAAAGATAACATCACTCAGTGTATTTTTTCAATCTTGCTGGACATCATACTGAACCACTGTAAAGCTGTCAGAGAAATGATATGCTTTTTTTCTGTTGTCAACCAAAGCGTGCTTTTATGGAGTCAATTAGCCACAAATGATGAACACACGTCACTTGTCTGGGAATGAATTACAGTACAACCCAATAAACACAACCGGCTTCGCGCTCTGCTCATCATTGCCCCGATGAGGAGGAGGCGTCAAACTTCCCTATCCAACCAGAAAGGAAACTCCATGTTCGTTTGTGTTTCATCCTGCAAAGTCATCTCCTTCAAGTGCTGCAGTGCTACAGTATAGGGGGGAAATGGGGTCATTGGTATTTCTGCTCTGACGTGCAAACCTGGACATGAGCCCGGGGTGTGAAATGCAATTACATCGGGGCAAAGGGTTCGGATAAGCTGGGATGGCACGGGGGCCTGGATGTACAACGGAGCTGCTGTCAGATTCCACAGAGAAGTGCAGCCAATGTCATCTTTACACAGGATTTTGTGTGCCCTCCACAGACCTTAGAGCCCTTTTTGAAGGTGGAGAGCCACAGTCTTCTCAAGTTTTTAGGGTTTATTTTTGTTTGGTTGGTTGGCTGGGAAGGTTTCTTTTCCTTTTTTTTTTTTAAGATTTTAATAACAGATGGGTAAACTGAGGCACAGAAAGGTGGTGTGACTTGCCCACAGTCGTTGGTAGACTTTGAACCCCCCAGATCTTGCTCCCATCTGGGACAGAGCGAGAAGGAAGGGCTGTTCCCAAAGCTCCCTCCACTTGTTCCCAGGGTGAGGAAAACCGTGTCTCCTCACAGGGCGAGGGGAAGGGCCGTCACTCTCAGCAGCGATGTCTGGTGGGGCGGGAACGGTTCCTGCCAGCCCCTGGGAGGCCAGGGAAGCGAGGAACCCGGCATGGAGAGGCAGGAGCCGGTGGGTCAGGCACTACAGGATGCACTTGTGCCTCTCCGTGGCTTTCAGGGCCTCGTGCATGCTGGCGGCTGAGAGCCTCCTGTTGATGTTCCTGTACCTGCAGCGCAGCAGGTTCCAGAAAGTAGTCCTCAAATCGCGGTTGAAGAAGGCATAGATGAGGGGGTTGATGAGGGAGTTGGTGTAGCCCAGCCAGAGCAGAGTCCTCTCCAGCCGCAGCGGGATGCAGCTGCAGCGGATGCCGCAGATGAACGGCCGCGCCGTGGACATCAGGAAGAAGGGCAGCCAGCAAAACGTGAAGGCCCCCACGATGATGCCGAGGGTCCTGGCGGCTTTTTGCTCCCGCTTGAAGATGGAAATATTCTTGCGGTCTTGCCGGAGCAGCTTGGAGAGCGTGGCGCATTCCTCCACAGCTTTGGTGCGCCGGGAGCTGTGGTGGGCACGGCTGGAGGCCTCGAGGCAGTAGACGCCCTCCTCCTCGTAGTGCTTGGGGAAGTTCATGAAGCGGTGCTTCTCGGCACTGACCTTGGCCGCCTTGTAGATGCGGCTGTACATCACCAGCATGACGGCCATGGGGATGTAGAAGGCCACCCCCGTGGAGTACACGGTGTAGCCGAAGTCCTGGCTGATGAGGCACACCCGCTCCACCGTCACGTTCTGGGCCCAGCCGAACAGCGGAGGGAGGGTGATGGAGGCCGACAGCAGCCACACGATGAAGACCATCTTGGCCATCAGCTTCCCGTTCTGCCGCACCGGGTAGGTCAGCGGCCGCGTGATGCCCAGGTACCTGCGGGAAGGAGGAGTTGTCAGGGGTTAGGAGTGGGTGCTGTTGGGGGTGGTTTTCGCTCCTCATCAGCTTTTGATCCTCGCGGGAAAATTTTGGCCCTCAGAGGGGATAAGGAATTAATTCACCAAATGAAGATCTCCCCAGGGATGTGCTCACTTGGCTGAACACCCCAATTTAACTATTTCCCACCGCTTTCTTGCGACCACGCCATGCAGGGAATCACAGAATGGTTTGGGTTGGAAGGGACCTGAAAGCCCCTCTCATTCCATGGGCAGGGACACCTTCCACTATCCCAGGTTGCTGCAAGCCCCATCCAGCCTGGCCTTGGACACTTCCAGGGTTGGGGAGTTCATGACATGAGGCGTCATCGAACTGCTGAGTGCAGCCTGAACTCTGCATGGTCTCCTGGGGAATAAAACTGCTTTTAAAAGCTTCATTTTCAGGAATAAAAAACGCTTTAAGAAGCTGATATTTCCACCAGAACTATTCTGTACAGAAAACATGCAACAGCTTCCAGCCATGGCACATAACTCACTCCAGAGTGTTGCCCTTCCCACGGAAACACCCAGCAGTGGGGTGGGTGATGCACAGAGGGATGTGCCACAGGACTGACTCCAGATGAAAGGAGTAACTCCTAGCAGTGTTTAATGGGAAGTAGGAAGCCCAACACCCTTCTCTTATTTGTTGGTGAAGAAATACAGCCTGCAGCTGAGATGGCCCTGAGAGAGCAAGAAGTAATCTTGCTTTTGGGAAGACTTAAAGATGTGTCTGGATGAGCCCTGCAAGCAAAGCTGGAGATTGGATGAAGCTGTTTGGGGACAGTTTTTGGGCCCCTCATGACAAGAAAGACACTGAGGGGCTGAAGGGAAGGGAATGGAGCTGGGGAAGGGGCTGGGGCACCAGGAGTGGCTGAGGGAGCTGGGAAAGGGGCTCAGCCTGGAGCAAAGGAGGCTCAGGGGGGACCTCGTGGCTCTGCACAACTCCCTGAAAGTTGTTGACCTCTGGAAACTAAAATAAGAATGACCCAAGCAGCTGGAGCCATCTGCTCGCTTGCACAGCCTGTAGCTGCCAAAGTGATGGAGTCCAGCCCTCCATCAAGAGGAAAATGAGTGGGGTTCGGAGTAAGAGATCCCCAAAACACCTGGTGACCCACAGATTCCCCAATCCTGACACGTGGGGTTAGGAGTTACCTTATTTTGTCTGAAAGGAGCTGGAGGCTGCACCAACGATCAGCTCCTGGTTGTGCCATGGGGTGTAAACGTGAACCATCCTCAGTCTTTTATTGGGAGGGTTTGTGTGATTAAGAAATTGTGCCAACTGTTGGTAAATTGGAATTGTAGAGCAATAAATCAGGGGGGAACTGGCCGCTGTCAGCCAGTGTTCCCCCTGGAAAACATCTGCCCGCTCCTCGGCTCCAACCAATCCAGCAAAAACCTCAAGCCACTCAATATGGATTTCTGTTACGTTACAGCCTTTTGGATTCCAATCTCCTGCTGCCAGGAATTTTTAGGCAGGAACACCTCACCTCTTAATTGTTCTTGGATTAAGGGTGTCACACCAGAGGGGCAGTGAGAGCAGCAGCTCTGTGAGTATTTTCTGCTGAAAGCTGAACAAAAAAGAGAAAATATCTGTGGAGAATTTTACCTCTGCTGCATCATTTTTTTTCTGGCAGTCAGCCTCATTGTAAGTGTTAGGAGATTTTCTCTTCCCTGATTATTTCCCTTTTCCAGATCCTCCCCCAAGATTAGAAGATGGAAATACAATATAAAAAAAAATCTAATTTCTCCTCCCCTCCTGACTGCTAAATCAATTGAGAGACTAAAGTCTTCTCCCCTGCCTCCCTGATAAAATGATTTTGAATTCATTCACTGAGTTATTCTTTCCTGGTTTTCCTCTGTGTTTTTTTTGAGCTGGCGTTAGTCACAAAACCCAACCAAAACTCTCTGGGACCATTTATGTCCAGAGAATCCCAGGATGGTTTGGGTTGGATGGGACCTTAAAGATCATCCAATTCCAACCCCCTGCCATGGGCAGGGACACCTTCCACTATCCCAGGCTGCTCCAAATCCCGTCCAACCTGGCCTTGGACACTTCAGGGATGGAGCATTCACAGCTTCTCTGGGCAACCCATTCCTTCCTGATGGTCCTTGATGCAACTAGACTGGGAGAAAACCCTGCTCTGCTGCTGCAATTCCCAAATGAACACCCCAAAATCACCCCTCTGTAGATCCAAGCCAAGAACTTTGCCAATAAATCCATGCTGTGTGGTGTGCTATCCTCTCTTATGCTGTTACTGGGTTTCTTTGGAAGCCGATCTGCCCAGGATTTGCTGAAACTTCAAGGAATTTATGCGCTAGCCAAGGAAAACGAGGTTTAACAAGCAGGCAAAGCAGGCAAAGCTGACACATTTCATCTGCGGGTGCCTCGTGAAGCTGCTGCTGGAGGAAATGGGGCCGTTTTGAGGTCTTTGTAATAATTTTGATACGAGCAGGAAGCCCTCAAAATAGGGCAGCGTTTGCAGGAGGTGAGGTAGCACTGACAGGCGGTGGAATTTGAGTGGAATTCTCTCCCTTTGAATTTTTTTTTACTTCTTCTCTGTGTGTGTCATGCTGCTGATCAAGTTTAGGGGTAATCGGGTAACAAAAGGCAATTCCCAGAGCAGAGATTTACGGGCACTTGGTGTGGATTTGTAGGGACCCCGCTGTGCTGAGCTGATGGTGCAGCCACTCATCCCAGGTGCAATAAATTCCTGCCACATCCCTGATCCTGCAGATCCCAGCCCTTGGTTGGGGGGTGGGAGATCTGCCCCAGGCGGGGCTGCACCTGCAATCCCATGGGTGAGACAATTCAGAGCGTTTATTCTACACTCAACGGGAAGCATGGAATGGGTTGGGTTGGGAGGGAACTGAAATCCCATCCAGTTCCACCCCCGGGGCCAGGACACCTTCCACTATCCCAGGTTGCTCCAATCCCATCAAACTTGGCCGTGGGCACTTCCAGGGATCCAGGGTCAGCCACAGCCCTGCCAGGGCCTCCCCACCCTCACAGGGAAGAATTCCTTCCCAGTATCCCATCTAACCCTGCCCTTGTCCTGTCTTTACATTTCCTGATGAAAGGTCCCTCTGTGGCTTCCCTGTAGGCCCCCTTCAATTTCTGGATCATTATCTCAGGGATTCAATAGTAAAAACAACCCAAACCTCTCTGAGGTGTCCCTTTCTCCACCCTGCAGCTGGTGAACTGGGAAAAGATGGATCTCCACTCACACAGGAGGACAAATGAGCCCACAATTAGGGTTTCCTTGACCCCACAGTTCTACCACAATTCCATGCCTCCTCTGCAGCCCAGTTAAGCTCCTTCTCTGATTTCCAAGCTGATGCTTTTCCTTCCCCATCCCACTGAAGGAGAGGGGGATGCAAAAGGCAGCTGGAGGCTGCCACACCTGCCCATGCCCCTCAGTCAGAGCTGGTGGAGCATCCCAGGGCTCCATCCCAGATACAGAGCAGGGATCCACCTGGCCTGGGAAACATTTGGATGAAGAACATGGGAAAGGCAATCCAGCAAAATGCTGTGCAGGTTTCATCCCCCTGACTTTCGGGAGGCGTCCTTTTACTGAGGATGACCCCAGTTTGGAGCATGTAATCTGATTTTGGGTGGAAAATACTTGCCAGGGAGATGGGAGAGCCCCAGCAGAGCTGCTTGGGTAATGGATGGAGAGTTTTTTCTCTGCGAGGAAAGCCAGAAATGATGTGTGGGCTTTGGGGAGCTCCTTTTGTCAGCTCCTTGGCATTTTTAGGGAGAGATTCATCAAAGCTGAGCAGCCAAAGGAGGGGATTTTTTTGTTGTTGTTGTTGGTTTGTTTTTGGCTTGTGACATTAAAAAATCTGCAACATTGGCAGGCTTTTACATAAGGAAAATATAAGAGGATGATGGATGTTTCCAGCATTTTTCTTTTCTGATTTCAAAGGAAATCAATCAAATCTCGCTTCAGACAAGATTAGTTCTACCAGCTTCAATCGAGAGGCTTTTAGGAAGCGCTCTGCATTAATAATCAATAACAACAGCCTACATTTTAATAGTCCTCATCATCCTGGGCAAACCAAGTTGCTTTTCCATCTAAGCTAAGCAAAAATTTGAGGACACTTCAGCCATCAATAAAAACAGAGCCTCCTCCTTGGCAGGAGCAGGCCTGACAGTGCTGACCAAGTTGGATCCAGGACAGAAGCGGAGGAAATATTTCTATTTCCGAGAAGCACCAGGGCTCTTCCTCTTCTTCCTTGCAGGGCAGGAGGAAGAGCTGGTCCCCACCACTGGGGGAGGTTTGGGTTGATGCCTCACTGAGATAACAATTTACTCTCTTGCAGAGCAGGTTTTTCAGGGACTCTGCGAGCTCAGCTCTCCCTGTTCTTTTGCTTTGTGGCTGTGTCAGCACAGAAATTGAGAATTGTGCTTTTGGAGATGTTCCTGTCAAGAGTTCAACCAAAAATCCTGCTCGTGCCAGGCTCAGGGGGGAAGTGGAGATCCAGGCATGATCCTGGATCCTCAGGCCGCCTCCATGCACTGCCTGAGGGTGCTGGGTGGATGTGGAGCAGTGATGCTGCACGGGATGCTTGAGACACTGCCCTGGGACGACTCACACGACTCCCAGCCCATTCCCGGGGATCCTTGAGGGGGAAAGCAGCAGGACAGTGCCCGGGTCACCTCTTCCTCTAATGTGCACCAGAGGACATCTCAATAATTCCCGTTCTCTCCTCAAGCCTCAGCACAGACTGACCCCACAAGCCCTCTGCACTGTCAGGTTGTCCTTCCTCCCACCCAGAGCCAGGTGCGCACAGCTGTCCAGTCCCTTCCCTCTGCTCAATCCTTGCTGTTTTCTCCTTTCCCAGCTGGAAATACATTCCAGGAAACTGCCCCGCAACCACTCAACTTCCCCACCAGGCCTTTGGTGAGGGGAGGATGAAGTTCTGGGGTCAAACTGATCATGGTGCAGTTCCTGTGCCAGCACATGAGGGACAAGCCCATGCCAGAAAATTCAGGCTCTGTGGCAGCCCCTTGGGACACAGCTTTTCCCTCCCTCCTACCTTCCCAGGAAAGACAAACTCGGGATCTGCCTGCATGTTCTTGGATATGGATCTGCCCCCCGGAGGGACGTGATGGATGAGTGGAATCAATGGCAAGGATTTCTGGGGAAAGGTCTGTCCTATTTTTCTCTGTGTCTGGAAAAGCCTTGCTCCAAGGGGTGGGATGAGATGGGATGGGGTTGGTTGGTTGGGAAAGGAGGGGAAGGAAATGGGAAGAGAAAGGGGAGAGGAAGGAAAGGGGAAGGGAAGAAGGAGGAAAGGAAAAGGAAAAAGAAAGGGAAAGGAATTGCATATATTGGGGTTTTGGGGACTTGGGATGGGGTGGGAGGGGTTGTTGACATTCTTGGCTAAGGAAAAATGAAATGGGAAAGGGGAAAGGGGGAAGGGGAAAGGCAAAAAGGGAAAGAGGGAAAGAGGGAAAGGGAAGGCAAGGCAAGGAAAAAGGAAAAGAAAGGAAAAAAGAAAGAAAAGGAGGAGGAGGAGGAGGAGAAGGAGAAGGAGAAGGAGAAGGAGAAGGAGAAGGAGAAGGAGAAGGAGAAGGAGAAGGAGGAGAAGGAAATTTTAAAGCAGAGCCAGTCTGGTCAGTGTGTAGCCACTTCCCTGCTCCTCACCCACCGGGAAGAAGCACTGACACATTTCATTCCTGCATTTCATCCCTTCCCTCTCACAGAGTCAGCCTCCTGCCAGCTCTGAGCACACCTGCTCTTTTTTTCCAACAGGAAAATTATTAAAATAAAGCAAGTTCAGCAGAAGAGCTGGACTCTCTCTAACAGCAGCTCTGAGCTGCCCGGGGCTGTGGATCTGCAGCTCCCAGGGGAGCACTGGCTGGTGGGGATGAAGGCTTCGGAGCAGGACTCGCTGCTGGCGTGCCCGGGGGGGGATGTCAAGCAGCAGCACGGTTTTCTGTCCTTTCTGCTTCTCTGTCACCTGCTGTCACACCTGCGGAGGTGACCGGGGAGGTGGCACAGCTGAAAGGGCACATGTCACATGTGGGATGTGTCCTTTCCCTGAGCTGCTGCTCCCGAAGCAGCCCAGCCCAGCAGTGCCAGCTCAGCCCAAAGCGACCCCTCGAGAAGCCAGCACACGTCAGCCCCGGCCACCGGCTCGTCAGCGCGATGGCCCCGATGACGCAGCTGCTAAAATTAGAGCCACCAAGGTGCTGACTTGTCCAAGCCTGGCCACTTTGCCAGGCAGGCTTAGCCTTTCCCTCCCAGCCCCAGGTGTGGGAGGTGAAGCCAGCGCATTCTCACAAATGCGCTCACGGGGCTAAACCAGGGGAGTTGGGATCTTGGGATGGGGTGTGGGGAGCTGCTGACATCCTTAGCCAAGGCATGAGTCCAGGCAGCAGCAGAGAATCCCGCAGGACTGGCTCCAGAAGCCCTGGAACCTGGATTTCCAAAGTGCAGCTGGGGGTTTTTTTGCTTTCTTGGACATGGCCCAGGCACCTTCCACGGAGGAGGCCAGGTGCTGTTCCTCAAGAACAATGTGAAGCAGCTGCCAAAAGGGGGAAGACTGAGGAAGTAACTTGGGGAAGTTACTTGAGAAAGCACCCTGAGCCCAGCTCTTCCAAAGGCACTGAATTCCCACAGAAAACCCTCATCCCCTGGGAAAAAGCACACGCAGAAGCACTGATCCAACCAGGAACACGATTCCAGCGGCTGCCAACCTCCCGACACACCCTGATACCAGAGCCCACCCGAGCGCAGGGCAGCAGCCCAGCCCTGCCTTACCTGTCCACGCTGATGATGCACAAGGTCATGATGGAGGCGGTGCAGCACATCACGTCCATGGCGATGAACACGTTGCAAAACACCTTCCCAAAGAGCCACTCGCCCCCCACCAGGTCCGTGATGGTGACAAAGGGCATGACGGCGAAGGCCACCGACAGGTCGGCGGCGGCCAGGGACACCACCAGGTAGTTGGAGGGCTGCCGGAGCTTCTTGACGATGCACACGGAGATGATGACCAGCCCGTTGCCGGCGATGGTCATGAGGATGATGATGGAGAGCACGGCCCCGATGACGACCTTCTCGGTGTCCCCATAGAGCAGGATCTCCTCGCCGCAGTCCGTGGCGTTGGTGAGGTTGGAGGGCGGCAGCTCGGGCTCGGCTGGGGCGGGGGGTTCCTCAGTCATGAATGGATTCGGGAGCGGTTCCCGAGCCGGCCGCTGCTGCTCCGCGCTCTCCACCAAGAGAAGGTGCTGCTCCAGAAACCTCCTGGGGCTGGCCCTCAGCAGCATGCTCCGAGCTCGGCACGAGCGCTCCCCCAGCAGTGACACCTCCAGCGACAAACCAGAGCATCTTGTCACAAACAGGGCGAAGAAAATCAAATATCCTCTCATCCTCTCCCCCACCGTCACCACCCCCCTCCACCCCTCTCAGCTCTTGCCTCCCCGAAGCTGCGGCTGGATCTCACGTGCTCGGCAGGAAGCCGCTTCCCAAGTCTCCTTAAGGACACGCATTTTGCCGGGGGATGCTTGGAGGAAGCCGCTCTCCACTTGGGAAGGAGCAGGGACCGCCTGCAGCATCTCCCTGATCATCCATGTGCTTTTCCAGGAGAGGGAACGGGTTGTGGACTGTGTTTCCCTGCCGAGCTGTGCCTGCTGGGTTTGCACTTCTCCTCTGCATCCATACATTTAATCCCATGCGGAGCCTCCGCTGTGGATACGGGAGCGGATGCGACAACACGAGCCACAGCACCAGTGCGGGCACAGCCCCCGCCGGCTGCGTCCCCTGCCCGTGGCACGCACAAACTTCAAAGCCGGGACTGCAAACCCTGCTCCTGGCATGCAGTGGCCACGCACGGGCTGTCAGTAGCCACGGGATGGCAGCGGGAGCGCATCCATCGCATGCAGCACCCCCAGGGTACCACGCACAGCCCAGGCATCCCAGCTCGTTCCCGGAGCCTGAGCATTCCCACCACGCACAGCAAAAAAGGCTCGGAGAGCCGCGGCCGCGCTCCCACCCCCGGGATTCCACCCCTGCAAGTATTTCCCGGCCATCCGCACGGAAACTTCAGGGCAGGGCTCACCCCTGGGTGCTCCGAGCATCAGGCACAACCTGCATCCTCTTTTTTGTTGTTGTTGTTGTTTTGTTTCAAACCCCATTTTCCCCTTGAAGTTTTGTTTCAATCCAAGGCGGATTGCAGCCCCCTCCTCCCCTTTACAGCATCCCCCGGCTGGGGCCATGGGGGTCCCGGAGTTACCTGTGCCGAGGGGGTGAGACATCCTCCAGGCGAGCCCCTGCGAGCTCCGGGCAGGCGAGGAAGCAAAGAGCCACCCCCGGAGCATCCTTCTCCCCTCCCCGCCTCGCCGGTCCCTCCTACCGCCCTCC
Source organism: Corvus kubaryi (assembly GCF_017639235.1). Lineage (NCBI taxonomy): Eukaryota > Metazoa > Chordata > Aves > Passeriformes > Corvidae > Corvus > Corvus kubaryi. Next base: position 29,799,671 of record NW_024582073.1, read on the forward strand.
CCTCTCCTCTGCCGGGCAGGGACCCAGATGGTCCCCGGCTCCCTCGGAGCCCCAGGGAGGAGCAAAGAGCGGGGCGGGGGGGTCCAGGCTGGATCCTGCAGCGGTGGAAGGGAGCGGGGAGCGTGTGAGGATCTGGAGGGAAAGGCTGGAAGCTGAGGAGATGCCTTGGAGCGCTGAGAGGGAGGAGAAGCAGCCCGGAACCCAGGGCAGGCTCAGAGCAGGGCACAGGGAAAGGCGCCCTTCCCCGTGGTTATTTTTAAAGATTATTTTACAGGAGAGGGTTTCTCTCCTCGTTCCGTGCATTTTTCCAGCCTTCCTGCTTGTCGCGGGTCCCGTATTCCTTCAGCTCCGCGCCGAGGACCAGTAAACAGCCAGGGAGAGGCAGATCCCTGAAGATGAGCCTTCCCTAATCCTAGGAAAACCGAAATAGAGACTATAAAAAGAACTGGAAAGAACATGGAGAGATCCACATCCAATTCCCTCTCCACCAAATGTTCCACGGGGACTTTGGAGCTGGGATCACTGATATTTCAGCCCCGGGCATCAGACGGCAGTCACAGTTTGCTGCTCCTGGGGTGGAAGATGCGGAGCAGAGCCATCTCCTACACTGGTTGTTCCCAAGGGCGCTTCCCTCGGGAATTCAGCCCCTCCGCTGCCTTCCCGGGGGGATGGACAGTGCGGGGCCCATCCCGCATCCCTCGGGGTGGGGGAGTTCAGAGGGGAGAGGTGCGGGGGTGTGACTGTGGAGCTGTTTGCCGGCTCGGGAAGCGATTCCCGACGCTCTGCCCCGTGCTCAGCGCCTCGGGAGCGAGGTGGGAATCTCATCCCAGCACTGCGCGAACACCCAGGTGACAGCACCCTGGGAGTCCGGGAAGAACACTTTTAAATCTCAGCCATGCCAAGCTCTGCATTACCTCCGGTCAGAGCCGGCACCGACCCCCGGGGATTTTTGGGGCAGATATTCCCGGGGGGAAAAAAGGGTGTATCTACAAGGAAAGCGCGGGTGGGCTAAACCAGAGCTGGTAAAGCTGTGCTTAGCGCTGGGGTTCCTCCTTTGCTGCTCGAGCATCGCAGCGTGTGTGGGAGGCTGGTGAAAATAGCTTCCTCTCCAGGCCAGGACGTGCTGGAGGAGCTCCGGGAATTTTTTTCCTTGTTTTTTCCATGACAGGTGGGGTTTTTTCCCGGCCCCTCCAGAGCAGTGACGAGCCAGGGTGGGATGGGGCTGATGCACAAACCCTGCACGACCTGGGGAGTGGGAGCTGCCTCGGGGGCCAGGCTGGACTCGCCGAGATTTGCCAAATACACCCGGAATTTCCAAGGAGAAAAAGGGGATCTGCAGAACCTCCTGTTGCGGGAACCGCCGGATTCTGCAGTCTCCAAAGCCAGACAAATTCAGCCGAGGAGAAAAACACCCCCTAAGGACCGGCTCAGGCAGTCTGTGGCCAGATGCCTGGAGAATTCCAGGGAATCAATCTGTGCCCGAGGCACAGATCTGCTCCCACCCCTGGGAGAGGGGGTAGAGGAAGGGGTGGGGGACAGGCTGGAGGGGTTTTTCCAGGCTGGAGGGGTTTTTCCAGCTTCCCTGGAGGCTGCCTTGGGGAGAACAACACGGCAAGGAGCTCCTGTGCATGAAGGAGAGACAGGGATAGATTTTTTCCTCTCAAGGCAAGGGAAGCAGCCGGTTCATGCACAGAGGTCGAGTTCATGTCCTGGCAGAGAGGAAGGAAGGTGAAAAGGTGATTTTAGAGGTGAGGAAATTCCTGGACCCTTTGCTGTGGCCTTCCGGGACTTTTGGCAGAGCCTCAAAATCCAGCAAGAGCTCCAGGGAGCAGAATTTCCCCCCCACCTCTGTCTCATCCCAGCCCTGTTTCTGCAGGACACAACCTGCAGCTTTTCCCTTTCTGACCTCCTGCAGGTCTGGGCACTCCAGAGGAGAGATTTCCCCCACTTTTCCACGGGAATGAGCTGCTCTCATAACCTGGGGAGCAACGAAATTCCTGCAAAAACAGGGGCAGAAAGTCACTCCCAGCTCGTGGGGCACTCACCAAGCCAGAGGACTCATTCTCTGCGTGGGCTGATTTTGGGGAGGACAGAAGGGAAAATGCCAATTTTCATGTGAAGCAATAATTAAAATAATTGTTATTCTTCTGCCTTAAACTCCTGGTACAGCGTTTCTCCAGCCCCAGGCCACGCTGACCTTGCTGAGACACCGCTCCTGGGGCGAGCTGGGAAGCATTAATTGCATTTAATGGCAATTAGGGGAGGAAATGGCCAGCGTGCCTCAGCTCAGCACTCACTGGAGCTCTCTGCCTTTGCCGAGAGGACAGCACAGGTTTGGAGGAGCAGGGATGTTGCTGGAGCGAGGTGGATGAACCCCAAGGAAAATTACCCGTGCAAAACAAAGCTGGGAAGGGGAAAACACAAAATATCCCAAAGTTTCCCACTCCACCCGCAGCACGGGAGAGGTGACCAAAGTCCTCCCAGCACTTCTGCAAGGCAGTGCCCAGATCTATTATCCCATTTCCGTGTACAAATGGCCGTGAAGGGGCTATTTTATTAACAATTAATTGTTAATATTACGCCCTATTAAGTCTAACGGCGAGGTAATAGGCGCGGTTATTAATATGCAAATTTGGAGACATCTCATTAACTCCAAGGTCCTCAACCTCCCGGTGTTGCCCGGAGCAGCATCCCGAGGCAATCCTCCCCGCAGCACAGATGTTGACATTTCTCCCTCCCAGCAGGCAGAGCCTGCCCAGATGGATAAAAGGAATCCCTTGGGACTCTCAGCTTTCAGGGCGGATTTTACCTCCATGGGAAATTCGGGATGAGCTGGTCTGGGGTATCCAAACCTTCTCTGCAGGTGCCTCTCGCGTGGCTGTGGTCAGGAATAACAAAAACTGAGGTGTGGCCACTACAATGATCCCAGATTCCATCACCTTCTCTCCATCGGCATCTCCTGCTTTCCCTCGGAGGATCCCCCACTTCCAAAAGCAGCCCCTGATGAGCATCAAGGAGCATCTCCCCAGCATCTCCCAGCAAACAAAAAGAAAGTGGTGGGAATGTGGTACCCGAGAGAGGGGTTGGAGCTCCCAGACATGAATCCCTTGACTCGGGGTCCAATCCCAAACCCTTGAGGGGTAATTTGACGATTTACCTGTGATTTAAAACTCTGAGATAGAATTTTGGGTCGTTTTTTTCTTAGTGGACCTGCCTAAAATAGAAAAAAAAAAGTAGTAAAATTAACCTTTTCTGTTGCTGTTAAAGGCTCCCAATGCATTTCGCTGTTTGAGCAGGTGGGGAACAACTGGAAATGTCACGGGAAAACGCCATCCAGAGGAGACATCCTAATAATTCATCTCCAAAAGGTGGATTTGCTGAAGAGAAAAGGGTTTTAATCCCGTTCCGTGCAGCCACGCTCCCTCTGCTGGAGTCTGCTCACACAACAGGCAGCTTTTAGTGCTAAAATCACCAAGATTTACAAATTTTGGTTACCTGGGAGGGCTCTCAAGGAGTTGTCCCTGTTCTCCGTCGGGGCAGGACGTGCCCACAGCCTCATGCCGATGTCCTGCACAGCTGGGACTGCCCCGAGGAGGACGGGGATGAGCTGGAGGGGACATTTGGGGATGAGCTGGAGGGAGAGAAGCCCCTGACAGCAAACTTTGGCTGCAGCCCCTCCTGTCCACTCTGAAGCTGCCCACGGTGGGTGCCAGAAGGATTTCCATGGGGGCTGATGAAGTTAGGGAAAAACCCAAAAACCTGGAATAGGAAAGAGTGGGGAAAAAAGGGATTTAGGTGAAGTTTCAACACAAAGCCCTCGGCCCTGCAGCTCTGACTTGAGGCTGTACTCACCCATTTGCCAGATTTTATTGCTGATTTATTATCCTTAGTGCTGGTTATTTATTCAAAGGGATGGAAGTGCAATTTTCCAGCCACTGCTCTCCCATCCACCTTTTCCAAAGGTTTGGGAAGAGCCTGGGTTTAGGAATAGGCAGTAAGATGACAGATTGCGTTTTGGAGGCTCAGCTAGAGTTATGGAGCATGGAAACACCCTCCTTTTGGTCCTGGTGAAAAACCTGGAGCAAAGGAGGCTCGGGGGGACCTTGTGGCTCTGCACAACTCCCTGACAGGAGGGGGCAGCTGGGGGGGGTTGGGCTCTGCTCCCAGGGAACAGGGACAGGAGGAGAGGGAACGGCCTCAGGCTGGGCCAGGGGAGGCTCAGGTTGGATATTCAGGAAAATTTCTTCATGGAAAGGGTTGTCCAGCCCTGGCACAGCTGCCCAGGGCAGTGGTGGAGTCCCCATCCCTGGAAGGATTTAAAATCCATGTGGATGTGGCACTTGGGGACATGGATCAGTGGTGGCCTGGGCAGTGCTGGGGGAATGGTTGGACTGGATGATCTTGGAGAGTTTTTCCACCCTAAATGATTCTGTGATCCTGTTACACCTCTGGACCATCCGGATTCCAGAGAGAGACAAGCAGGGATGCAGAGCAAACCCTCCTGGCCAAACCTTTTCCACCAGACAGCAGGACAGGTCCCTGCAGAGAGCAGCAGGAGCAGGGGATGTCACTGCAGGACATCAGGGCCAACCTGGAGCTGGGAGAGGGAGCTGTGCCTGCGGGAGGGAGCTCACAGGGCTCTGTCGCACCTGGAGCAAACCACTCAAGGAAAACCTTTTCTGCCAACTTTTTTTGGTCCCTGGCTTTGGGCAGAAGGTGCTGCTTGAAGGCAACGCCCCTGGAAGTGTCCAAGGCCAGGCTGGACGGGGCTTGGAGCAACCTGGGATAGTGGAAAGTGTCCCTGCCCATGGAATGAATGAGAGGCGCTTTAAGGTCCCTTCCAACCCAAACCGTTCCATGATTTCCCCTTTCCACGCAGGGTTTGGGGCTGGCTGAGCTTGAATCGAGCCCTGCACTCACCAATTTCCCATTCTGAGCCCGGGGTTCTCCGTGCTCGGTGCCCAAGTGATGGGGGGGGGGGGGTTGGGCTGAGGCTCTCCGGAGGCTGGAGCAGATGTTGGAGGTTTGGTTTGGAAGTGAAAGCCGTGCCGGTGTTCTGCTCCCTGTCCCTGTTCTCCTCTCTTGTCCCCTAGATGGCACCGGCTCTCAGCACATCAAATCCCCGATGGAAACCAACAGGTTTCGGTGCCTGGGAAGGCTCAGGGCCAGAAACGAACACGAAATCCACCCCGACCGTTTAAAAGGAAGAAAAAAAAAGCTACAATTAATTGGGGTTTTTGGCTCGTACACTGAAAAATTCAGATTTCTGACGCTTGGCTGGCTGCGGCGTTTCTGCTGCTCTCTCTCTTCTGGTCCATCTCTGGGTCCTGCATCCCCCCAAAATCCAGGGGACAGGGAATAACTCCTTCCTCCTCCCCAGCTTTGCTGCAGTGGCCCGTGGATATCTGGGGGCTGGGACAGACCCCTGGCTCACTCCAGGCAGACATTTCACTCCTTTATAGGGCTGGGAAGTGCAGGGAGGAATATTCCAACTCCCTGTTTAATTTAAACCGAAGCAGGAGGTTGAGGAGGGAAAAGTACTGACAAAATCATCGGTTTGAAGATGCAGCCACCCTAAATAATCCCTTTTTCTGAGCCCTCCACGCCAAGCCATGGCACAGGGCAAACCCACACATCGCATCCCCCAGGCCTGGCTCTTCCTTGGACAGTTTATCCGCGAAAATTTTTGGCCAACTCACATTTCAACCCTCCTGCCAAGCTCTTGGCAGAGCAGCACGCGTGTCCTGGTGGGGAAGGAAGGACAATGTGAGGGAAACACCTCCCCACCTGACCCTGACCCTCCCCAGCTCTGCACCAAATGCCACCAACATCTAAACCAAAATCCTTACAAAATCTGCTCTGAGCAGGGGCACTTGGCACGCCCTCGGAGAGGCTCATCCCAAAGAAATCCATGCAGGGACATCCAGGAGGTGCCAAACGTGTCCTTCCCACCCCCTCCCTGCTGCTCAGCATCCACCCCCAGGGATCTGCTGGTGGCCCCACCCCTCCCAGAGGGCTCTGTTTGGGCACAACCACTTCTTACCCGTTTTTCTGTCCTGTTTTGGGGCTCTCCAGCCTGTGCAGGAGGGAACAGTCCTGGATAGGGACAGGTTCCTGGTGGCACATCCCAACAGTCCCCGTGGCAGAGCAGGGAGCAGCTCCCAGCCCAAAAATCAGAGGCAACCCCCATATTCTACAGCCCCCCAAATTACCACCACCCAGACCACTCCCCCTTTTCCGGGGATTCTGTCCATTTATGGTTTGTTTTTTTAATATATAGATTTATATGAGGGTCACCAGCGCTGCTTTAGGGCAGCTCACGCTGACGAAGGCCAGAGCTGGAGGAGGAATCCCACAGAACCTGGGGAGATGCAGTGGCTGCAGACCAGGGTCAGGTCTGCAGGCTCTGGATTGTCCCAGGTCCTGCTCTGAGCCCCACACAGCCATTCCCAGCCTCACCTCAACCTCACCTTCTGTCCTCGTGAGCTGCTCCAGGATCCTGCAGTTAAAGGAGGTTGGAGGGCAACTGGATGCTGGATCCAAGCCTGGATCCTGTGGTAGGTAACAAATTCACTCCTTGGAGAAATGGGTCATCCCCAGGCTCCCCTAGGACAATATTCACCAGGATTTGGGCTCATCTCTGGCTTGGGTGATGCCGAGGAAGTCAGAGCCAGCTCCAGATGCTCCCAGTGCACCAAACCAGGTCAAAGGTGCAGTTATTCCTTAGGCTTCCCCATTAAATGCTGAAATAATCCAATTTTTGGCTCCCCAGACCCCCAGGAGTCAGACACATGTTCTCACAGTCACAGCTGAGATGCTCGAATGCTCCAAGTGCTGGGGACTCCACAAATATCCCCAGTCCCCAAAAAACACTCTCAGCACTGGGAGAGAAACCTGGGCTTTGGATTAAATCCTGGGAACTTTGGATTAAAGAAAAGACACGGATTGGGCAAAAAAGTAGAAATATATAAACAGCATATTTCTTTTTTATTCCATTTCAAATACAGAGCTTCCTTATACAAGCAAGGAATTCCCTCTCCCTTCCCCCCCAACCCCAAGCAACTCTTATCAAAAGGAATCCTTCACTGGAAAATCAACACCAGATCAGGGACAGGCGCTGGGAGAGGCTCTTTAGCAAGTGCAATATCCATGGGCCTGAAATCCCTGAACAGGAGCTTTTTCCTCACTGAAAATCCTTTCCCAGCATCCCGGGACAAACCTCCTGGTCTCCCAATGGAGAAGGATTTAAGCAGTTACAAGTCCTGGGGGAAAATAAACCCAGCACTGCTACACATCACTGGAAAATCCACCCCGGGGGATGCAGGGTTGGAGATGAGCTGGATCTGCCCCTGGAAGGTTTCTCCTCTTAAGCAGGGCTTATCCTGCACTTACACCCCCTCCAGGGAAAGCAGGAGGGGAAAACGAGGGAATATTTCAGATGTTTAAGTATTTGGGATACACCTTTCTCAGGTGGGATCATGGGGAAGGGGTTGGTTTGCATTAACTCATGCTTTGGATAAAGTTTGGGGGTTTTTAGCAGCTGAACTGTTGCAGTTTTTAGTAAGAGAATTTCTGTTTTCTGGGGTAACATCTCATGGAATCACGGAATATCCTGAGCTTGAAGGGACCCACAAGGATCATTGAGTCCAGTCTTTCCTGTTTTGGGACAAGGTACAAACTCACACCAACAGAGAGGACAGGGAAAGGACGGGATAAACGCCTCCAAAAATAGCAGAGCCCTGAGTCACTGATTAAATCAGCACGGCCCCACCAGACACCACAGGCTAAACCCTCCCAGGGTCAATCATCAGCTCCTCACTCCCCAGGGGCTGCTGTGCTTTGCAGCTGGATCATTCCTTCTCCCATGGGAATAGATCCACGTGGATCTGCTGGGCACCCCGGAGCACAGCCCAGCTCCAAGATGGACACATCCAACACATCCCAGTGGCTGCAGCTTCCAGACCTGGGCACCTAATCCTGAGTACACTTTGGCATCAGAAGTGGTGGAGGTGGGAAGGAGCTGCCAACACCTGGGCAGGCAAGGGAAGCTCTGCAATGAAGGGCCTGGAGGGACAGGACACAGGGAATGGCTTCCCACTGCCAGAGGGCAGGGATGGATGGGATATTGGGAAGGAATTGTTCCCTAGGAGGGTGGGCAGGCCCTGGCACAGGGTGCCCAGAGAAGCTGTGGCCGCCCCTGGATCCCTGGAAGTGTCCAAGGCCAGGCTGGACATTGGGGCTTGGAGCAGCCTGGGACAGTGGAAGGTGTCCCTGCCCATGGCAGGGGGTGGCATGAGATGAGCTTTAAGGTCCCTTCCAATGCAAACCATTCCATGATTCCCTGAAGAGGTGAATCCCATAAAATCCTGCTCGAGCAGGCTGGCACTGCCCTGGAGGTGCCGTTTGAAATCAGTGGCACTGGTCCCAAATCTGAGAAATGTGATGCTTTAAACACCAGAGAGGTGCCAGCAGAGCTGCCAGGGCAAGCAGCTCCAGACAGGAGGGGACACAGCCTGAGCTGTGTCACTCCCATCAGAGAGCTCACCCCCAGCACTGGGGATGCTCAGGGCACCCAGGGCTGCACCTTCTGCTCCAGCCACCTCTGGCCTCACTCCCATGGACACTGCAGAACCACCCAAAGCCATCCAGGCATGAAAAACTTACCCAAAAAAGCCTTCTAAGACACCCAACTGTTGCTGCTGGGCAGATGAGAACTGATCCCAGCCCTCCCAAAAGCCTCCCCAGCACTGAAATCAATCCCCCACGTGCTGAATTTGATAGGAGGACTTCCTGCAGCCAGGGACAGGCTGATCACACCACAAACACCTCACTGCACAGAGTTCCCCGTTCTCCCCACGTGCTCAGAAGTCACTCAGATCAGGAGGGAGAGGCTTTATTTGCAAGCTGTTTCCCCCAACTCTCTGCATCCTGCTCCCCTTCTGTGGCTGAGTAAGGGGCACTGCTCCTGCAGCAGCAGGACTTTGTCACATGGGCGAGGCGCAGACTCGCCAAGCGAGCAGCTCCTGCAGGAGATGCAGATGGGGAGCAGAAGGCAGCAGCTCCCCCAGGACAGGCTCCTCAATATTGAATGTGACATCAGAGCAGAGCCCAGCGATCCAAGCTCATGCAGCTTTGCAAGGAAATGAAAAGAAAGGAAAAGAGAAAGGAAAAGAGAAAGGAAAAGAGAAAGGAAAAGAGAAAGGAAAAGAGAAAGGAAAAG
>NW_024582073.1:29808900-29946279 GCF_017639235.1 Corvus kubaryi
GAAAGGAAAAGAGAAAGGAAAAGAGAAAGGAAAAGAGAAAGGAAAAGGAAAAGGAAAAGGAAAAGGAAAAGGAAAGGAAAGGAAAGGAAAGGAAAGGAAAGGAAAGGAAAGGAGAAAGGAGAAAGGAGAAAGGAGAGAAAAGAGAAAAGAGAGAAAAGAGAAAAGAGAAAAGACACAGCCAGGGAAATGCGAAAGGAAAACACCCAAAAAGCCGAAGAGGAAAGCTCTAATTTGTGATTCCAAAGCTTGTACTCCCAACAACTCCCTTCCCACAACATCGATGGTTTGCTCCTTGCAAGCAGCGCTGCAGCCAGGAGGGGAATGCCCGGGGTTTGGTCCTTCAATGCCTTAATTAGACAGGAAAACAATTAGGGAAGATGATTCTCTTCTAACATCCACAGGCCTCAATACAGAAAACGGCCCAACCCCATCCCATTAAGTCTATTTAGGTTGTTTGGGAGGCTTGGCAGATGAAGGGAGGATGTCCCTGCTGCAGTGGGGCCATAAAGGAGATTTCTGAAGAGATGGGGAAGTGCAGGTGTTGGACAGTTATGAATCCTTCATCACTGCTTATCTGGCAAAGGGAGCCCCAAGAAGCAGCCACTGCCAGACACAGGTTTAGGTTCTCCAGGGAAGAATTCCCACTTGGCACCTGGGCAGCATTTCCACAGTGGAAATTCCAAAGCCAACTTCCAGAATGGGCTGGGGAAGCGGGAGCTGGGTCAGGAGATGGCAGAAACCAGCTTGCACTGAGTTTTGGGGGAACAGACACGACAGAGGTGCTTGAGCCACCCCTGGCTCTGCCCATCAACCTCCTGGGCAGGTAAAAACCCTGCAAAGGGCAGATGCAGAATGCAACAAACAATAAAAAAAGCTTGAAAAGGAGTAACATGAAGGTGTGACAACGATGGTGGAGATGCCTGGTGGAACACACTGGAAAACAGGAGGTGCTTTTGGTGATGTGACATCTCAGGTCCCTTTCTTGTTGCTGAGAACTCCACAAAAAACCCCCAAATCCCTTCCCTCCCACTGCCGAACATCCTCCAGCTTTGGGGGAACTTCCTGTTCCTCCCAAGAGTGTCCACAGAGCACAGTCCAACAGCAGCTCCTAAAGCAGCCAAACATCAGAAGCACAAGTTTGCAAAGTCTTGGTCTTTGGGTGCAGCCGGATATGTGGAGTTTTGGGGAAGAACCTACACTGTACATGAGTGTGACCATCTACCCTGTTTCTTTCCAGAGCCTCCCAGCTCCCTGGATCATCAGGAAGCTCGTGTTGTGTCCCACAGTTCTGGGGCTCATCTTGGAACAGCTCTGAGCCAAACCAGCTGAAATCCTTTACTCCATCCCCATCCTTTTGCAGCACTGATGCACATCCAAGTGGAGCTTGACATTTATTAAATAATTTTAAATGTTGATGCCAGGGAGTCTGGGGTTGTTGCAGTGGTGTTGTCAGCTTTGCTTCCTAAGCGATCCCCAAAGTGCTGCACTGCTTGTTCAGCAAGTTCCACCTTTTCACCACCTTCCCTTCATTTACATGGACGAACACATCCATTTCCACACACAGCATGTCAAGAACGTCTTCAAAAAATAAAGTCTCAGACCAACGAAACCAGTCAGGTACAAATCCAATTTTAATTGTCAAGCTCACTTCTAGCTCCTACATTCAACGCAAGGATCAAAAACTACAAGTTTGAGAGTAGAACTTTATTCTATCTCCAGTTTCTGATCGTTTTGGCAGCTGTCAAAACAGCAACTTCCAAAATCCACTCGTTCCAGAAGCTTTTCCCTACCTTGCAGTGCCAGGTGAACCCCACGGACTCTCCCAACAGCTCTTGACACCTTTCAGACTCAGTTCTTTGGCAACAGTTATACAGAGCATTGTGCGTATATAAAGAGCTTATAATAAAACTTCTTTTACATTCTAATTGTCTTAAACCTTCACAGAAGTATTAAAGTGCTCAATCAACTCCGAACAAACCCTTCTTCCCTACTCAGCTACTTCCTGGAAACGCCTGCACTTAAGTCAGCAAAACCAGAAGCAAACAAGAAGAGAAAAGGCATGGAAAAATAAAATAAATCCTCTGCAGGATCATGAAAACCCCTTCGGAGACAAGAGGCCTCGAGTCTCACATCTCCCTTCTACCCAAATATTGAGACATAGGCCCAAATGTTCAACCAGTCCAAGCCAGCACAGCTTTCCCCCCCACCCCCCAAGCTGTGCTGATTTCCCATCAGTTGATTCTTTGGCCCCTGACTTCTGTAAGAACAAAAACCCCGCAGAACAGAATCCTACTGACGCTACAGAGAAAATGCAAACACTGAAGTCACACTGGTGAAGGAAAAGATATGAACAAGAGTTGTGGTGGATATTTAACCCTCCGTGCTGCCTGGATTTTAAATTCTCTCTGCAACATTTGACACTATCTGAACTTGATCTTTCAAAAGGGCTTTACATGGGGACATTTTTGGTCCTTAAGTGGGGGATGGAGGGTGCATCTCAAACCTATTTCCTCTGGCAAGACCCACAGGCCAGTCCACCCCACTATGGCTCTGTGCCCAAGGAAATCCCACCCAGAGCCCCAAAGCGGACCAAAGCCACGTTCCCTTGGGCACATCCTCTCCTTCCTCCAGCCACAGCACCCAAAACACCAGGAAAACCACCCCACAAGGTGACTTTTTCCTGTGGAGACACCAGGAATTCACCCGCAGGCCACGTGTGTGTTACAGCTTTACCCAGCCAGAGGATGACACCTCTGATTGCAGCTTGGCTTCAATCTTTTGACATCTGTGGGAAGAACATGTTATTTCAGCCTCAGCAGGCTTCTGCCCTCCCTGGCTTCCAGCAGGTCCTGAACTGTTGGCTGTCACCTGCCCTTTTGCTGTTGACTGAAGATCAGACAGAGTTGTGCCACCTCTGAAATCCTGTCTGCCCCTGTTCCTACACGCAGCCCTTGCTAACAGCTCTGAGTGATCTCGGCACAGAAATGACTCAAAAGCCAGGGAATCTTGGGGAAAGTGGTCAGAAACCACACAGAGGTTTGTACCTGCTCTTATCAAACGTGGCAGGAGCTGTCCCCAAGGCTGCTGAAAGCCAAATTCTCTGCCTTGATGCGCTGGGGGGGTCACCCTGGCCCTGGGACCTCTCAGATCAGCTTGGTGCCACATGAAGGTTGTGTTTTTACTATCTATGACATTGTTTTGCTTGCTAAGCTGAGGGGTTTCCCCTACAATTCCCTCAGGGATATACAAACCCATGGATATTACAAACTCTCACTCCTCCCTCAAGTCTCAGTACAAAGGGTTTCGTAAGAAAATGAAAAAATGAGTTCTGCACACGTGTTTGAGCGCCGTAGGCAGCTCCACAGAGATTAAATACCTTCTGATCTTTAGTGCAAATACACCAAATCTGTGGCAGCTTGAGCCTGGCTTAGCATCAGCAGAGAAGCTTTGCACCCAAAGCCTTCCTCCCTCACGACTGGGTTGGTCTCCCTCACCATGCAGAGGATGGGGTGGGAGGAAAACAACTCTGCACCATTTACTGGGCAAACAACTGGTAAGAAACACTTCTCTGTGCTGATAAATTCATATTTTACATTCCTCTTCTTCCCTCATTTCTACTCGTTTGAAAGTTCATCACTGAGATCCACAATTTTCTGAACACTTTTTGCTGTGACCTGTGATGTGCAGCAAGGGCCAAGCACTGAAACTAAAGGGCAGCTTGTTTCACAGTACTCCAAATAAGAAAACTGACCATAGTACAAGCAAAATTAAATAAACTGAAATATAAAAGACAGCAGAAGTTAAGATTCATCCAGAAATATAATATAACGTCCGGGAGCGGGGGAAAACTGGGAATCAGCCACACAACAGAAACAATGAAATGACCAACGAGGACTGATTAGGTGAAAAGAGGAAAACTTTCATTGCATTCTGTACATCAAAATTAAATGGAAAGTTCACACGTTGGAGCCTCGAGACAGAGTGATGAAGGTCTCAAGCCACAGGAAGAAGAAAGCAAAGAAACACCTCGAATAAAGCAACACGTGAACAAAACCAGTAACTGAGCAGCTTCCAAAGGAATAAAAGTGACCCTATCTCAACTGAGAAAAAGCAGCACTGAAGCAGAGAACAAGTAATATGGTCAGGACATGGTGGGTAACACTGACTGCACAAAACACTTGTGATATTTGGAAAGAACCAGGCCTATTTGTATATCTATGCAAAATATATACACAACTCCATATGTATATATGTACACATAGGCACTACTGTACATATGTATATGCAACCTGGACACAACTGCCCTCTGGGTGCAAGCAAAAACTGCTGCAGTTGTGCAAAAACTACAATTCTGTGTTTGATTACCCAGGAGAAATGGGAGAAAGAGCCAAACTAATTCCCAACCAGCTCAAAACCCAGATGGGGTTTCATCCACAGGGCCGTGCAAGCCCAGCCTCTGGATGTTCCCAGCTCGTTTGTAGGAATTAACAATTCATCCAAAGCTGTGGATTGTAGCAGTACACATTGCAACTGCTTCCAAACCCACTAATCTGAGAAAACAGCCACCATCTCTCCTGACATCAGTGGTTTAGCACGAGGCCATCCCACCCAGAACACCAGTTTGGGAATTGAATTAAAAGGCCAGGACAGGGCTGTCATTCTACAAAACAAGGGTCAGTTGCTGTTCTTAGTGTTGGGGAAGAAAAGGATGTGGTGCATTAAAAAAGCCCCCTCCACCCCCAAACAAGGGAACACAGGACAACTCTGGATGCTCCAACCGTGCAGCCAGGCTGGTCTTTGGGGTTTGTGGGGTTGGAGATGAGGAAAGTTGCATTTTCCATAAAGCTTGTTCGCCTCACAGCTCCAGAGAGCATTGTCCTCCCAAGTCCAAGGCTCCCTTGGTCTGGCACAGGCCCCGTGGAGCTGTGACAGGAGGGCATTGCCAATGTCAGAGCACAAAGGAAGTGGTGAAAGAAAACTGCAGGAGATGGTCCCACGCCTTTTCCAGCCCCAAAGGAGTTGTCTTTGCTGCTCTGCGTGCCAGGGACCCTTCAGTACTCTGCATCCATGGCATCCAAGTACTTGGCCTCGATGATCCTTGGGAGCAGGTTATACCTAAGGCAGAGCCAGAGAGATGCAGTCAGTCCTTGTTTATGCCAGGCAGCACTTTCCTCTCTGTCCCAAGGCTCCCAGGTGAGTTTGTCCCTGACATTCACCCAGCTGAGGGAGGACACAAAGTGGGGCACAGCAAAACCAACCAATCCTGCAAGCAAACACAGCGTTTATAGGAACAGCAGCGCCAAGGTCCTGCTGGAAGGAGCCCCCTCCTTTCAGCTGGGAAGGAAAGAGAACAATCCTCATCCTCAGAGGAGGAAAGTCGCTTTCCTTGAGCTCTGTCACCACCAAGTCCTCACTCAGGGTGACAAAAATACAGAGCCATGACTCCAACCAAGACTCCATCCCTACCTGGTGTCTGGCTTCTCCACATGGAGATTCTCCACAGGGATTCCCTTACTTTTTAAAAATTTTTTAATTTGATTTTTTTGCAAGAACATCCTCATAAATTAATATATTTAGGTGAGAAAGGCACTATGAAGTTGCTTTTGCATATTTATGTGGCATTTTCCCTTGTTTAACAAGGAAACAACTCTGCAGCTGTTAAAGTAACTCATAAAACACCAAAAAAACAGTTTCAGATTTCAACAGCTGTGCAAGAGATCCCAAACATCACTTATCAGTGAGAAGTACCAGGATCTCCTTAAACAGCCCCATTGTAGAATAAAATGCTTGAGAGCCACGGGAGCCCAGTAAGAGACAACTTGAAGAGAACATTCTTCTCTGAGCCACCAAAACCTCATCATCCCAAAGTTCTGAATCCAAACCAGGAACTGGGGATACCCAAGGAGATCAGGTTTTCTTCCAACAGGCTCTTTTCCACTGCAATAATGGATTTCAGTGGCTTCTCAGCATCTAGCTAAGACCACACCAGTGATCCCTCACTAATGACAGCACAAATCATGTTTCTAAAGCTGTTGGACAGATGGAAATGTGGCTTTGGGATGTGGCTGGTGCTCTGGATGGGACACCAAGCCATGCCTCACTCATCTGTGTTCAATTCTTGATTTTACCCCCTGGCTGCTGTCCCATCTCCTCCTTCTCCCTTCACTTCTTAAAAAGAAAAAAAGAGAAAAGATATTAAATTTTTTCTACTGCCTCATCTATTTAGAGTGCCAAATCTTTGGGAAAAAGTCATTAACTACAGAGCTCATGGATCATGGTGCTGCCTTCTTGGCTGGAGGCCACAGAAACTACATGAAGGCAAAAGAAATGAGAGGAAGGAAAGCCAAGGGCAAATTCTTGTGCTGTGCCAGGCAGCAGCATCTTCCTCTTGGCAGCAGGGCTGATTATCCAGCTGCTGGGAAAAAACTGCCCTGGAAAGAGAAATGAGTTAGCAACACAGAGGGTATAAAGTGACAGCATCTTATTTACTGAAAAGAAGATACATTTGCATATTAGTATCTAGCTCTTAGTACAAAATCAGGTTTTTTGACTGCATTCTCTCCACACTAATTTAGGTTTTTATACCATGTCCAATACCTGAATTTGGCTGTGTCCCACGTTTTCTGTTCTGCACTGAGCTGCCCTGTGTGAAAAGCTGCAATTCCCACAAGAGCTGCTCATCCAGCACTGCTCACAGTGGGAATATTCACCAGCCACTTACCCAGGCACTCCAAGTGCCACCAGTGTGAAGGGCAGGTGAGACATTACTACCAGAGGAACAATAATTTCAGTGTTTTCCAAGCCTGTTTATATTTTAAAACCCAGCCCAAGTGGCTCTGCCATGATCCTGTTGAAAGCCACGGTAGCTCTGACATTTGCTTTTGTTTCAGAAAGGACTGGACCCATCTTTATCAGCCAAGGAAAACACCACAGCAGGTGCCTCTGCAGATCAGCACATTGGCAGCCTGAACTTTGGGATCAGAGGGAAGATCTCTGGGACTGCAAGCTCAGAGTCAAGCTGATATCACTTGGTACTATGCTGGCCTAAAAATAATCAAGTGGACTGGAAACTTGATCTATTCCTTCCAAGATCTTATTATGGCCTCCCATTATATCCAAAGGATTGAGAGCATGGATGATTTAACTGGAGAATGATGGGCAGTGACTGCTAATGAACCCCAAAGAAGAAATGAGTTCAATTTCTCAACAATTCTCTCTTAAGACTGTAGGACATTGTGGGGTTCTCCCAGTTTTAAATATCTATTTTAAGACGAAATGTTGCCAGTTTCACCCAACTGATCACTGACAGTGGCACTCAGCAGTGCAGGAGGTCTGTGAGGTCACCACAGCACTGGGTAAGAGATAAGGATTCCTCTTAGGAAAAGTTTCCAGCTCTGCTGTGAGCACTGGCCTGAGGAAATCAAATTGCAAAATGATAAGGAACATTATCAAGTACCAGCTAGAGGCTCCGGACTATGGCTTCTCAGGAAGATCAGGCATCTCACAGGCACTAAAAAGGAGAGGTTTTGCCTCCTGGGAAGCTGGAAGAAGAGAGCCTGCCAGCCCAGAACCCTTTGCACAACTCCAGCAGCAGTGAAATCCCAATTCCTCCTCAGGCCTGAGCAGCTGGTGAAAAAACCCTCATCATTACCCACTTCCAGGAGCTGGTTAGTCTGGAAAATGCAGGAACCACTCACATTTCATGGAATAGTTGGGATTGGAAGGGACCTCTGCAGATCACCCAGTCCAATCCCCCTGGAGCAGATGACTCTCAAGAATGTGTCCAAGTAGGTTTGGAAGTGTCTCCAAAGAGGGAGACTCCATGGTCTCCCTGGGCAGCTGTTCCAGTGCTCACCCTCAACACAAAGAAGTTCTTCCTCATGTTGAGGTGGAACTTTTTGTGGTTTAGTTTATGGCCATTAGTCCTCGTCTTGTCACTGGGCACCACTGGAAAGAGTCTGGCACCATCCTGTGACACCATCCTGGAGATATTTATACGGATTGATGAGATCCCCTCTCACTCTTCTCTTCTCCAGACTAAACCAGCCCAGCTCCCGCAGTCTCTCCTCTCCTCACACTTCCATCCAAGCCTGAAGACACAAGGCATGGGAGACAAGCAAAAAAGACAGCCAAGCTTCCTACCTGATGGGGATCATCCCTATCATGATGAGGGGGAAGATCATCTTCATGTAGGGCAGGGGTGACATTCCAAACCCACAGAGGATGAGGAGCTGCAGGACCTGCAGGCCTGTGAAGTAGTGGATCTTCCTCTGGGGAACTCTGCGGATGTAGTGGGTCGGAGGATAAGCAGTCTGGGAAGAGAAGAGCCACATGTTAGACATGCAGGGATCTGCTCTTGTGGCAGCAGAATGGGGCTTTGGAACACCAGGGTTTGAGGGAAGTCATCAATTTGTACAAGCAATGCATCAACATCAGGGTCCTTAACAGGTTCAGCAGCTGAACATGGGATTTGTAGGGTTAATTCCAGTGCCTGACAACCCAGTATTGGCAGCAAGGATGACTGGGCACTGGGAGCCTGGAGAGAAGACAGGACACACTTTAGGGCCAGGATTGCCTCTGGGAGCATCTGCAGTGCAATGTGATATCTTGGGAAGTGCACTAATGAGATTCCCTGAGGAGGATTGGGATCGTCAGGGCTCCCCAGCCAGAGGGGGTGCGCAGGGAGAAGGAGAGCAGATGCATCCAGGTGGTGTCACTGTGGGTGCTTCCTCCACCTGAAACCCAGCTCCTCGTTATTTTATCACCTTCTAAGGCTCCAAGCTTGCCCCTGGTGCTCCCATCTTTTGGCTGAACCCCATTAGGGGAAGCCCAGGAGATCAGGGAGGTGCAGGAAGAGGCTGTGCTCAGACTGCAGGGATTTTCTCAGCTCCTAGAAGCCACCCATTTTTGAGAAATAAGGGGGGGAAGATGACATTAATGGGCTACATATGGTGGTTTCTTTTGACAGCTCCTTGCTCACGTCTGAGCACAGGCTTTGACTCACTGTCTATACATCAATGAAGAGGATGAGCGACTGTCTGCTGGCACCAGTACAGCCTCAGTGGGTTTCAGATTGTGCCATGACTCATTAGAAGGTCTCCACAAAAGGGAGTTTTCCATATTTGAGAATACTTTTTAATTATCCACGCCAAAGTCTGGAAAATTCCACACATAATTCGTACTAAAACCAGAATAAGTCACATACATCAGTAGCTGCTCAACCCTTGTTCAAAAATTGACATGACAAATGTAATCTTTACCTGGATTTCACAGTTTTAACCTCTGGGATGTAATACTGGAGATCAAGATAGATTAGCAGAGATGCAGAGCCAAATGTTGGGCTTATTAAGCCCTTGACCCTTGTTACACAAGAGAAGGTGAGCTGGAGATTGCTCCAGGTACCACCTACACTGCAAACTAACAGCTTTTTAGTACCTGGAACAGAGACAGATTGAAAATACATCTCCCAGGTTTGTTTTCAACCCACATCACAGAGGTTTCAATAATGCAAGTAATTTCATTTAGAGTTTAAAATCCCATCTTGTGGTATTTCACACAAAATGAAAGTGTAAAACTGCACAAAAAAATTACCTGCCTGAAGCTTTGCTGGGGAAATCAAAAATCATAATTTCATGATGTTGTGCTTTTGAATATTTTATATTAATGGCTTTTTAAATGCATGTACTCTGCAGATGACACATCATGGAGGAGAGGCGTTAAATCTCCCCAAAAAAAACCCTCACACAAAAAAACATCCCACCTCACAAAAAAATCCCATATTGAGAGAGCAACAGTTTGAACACTACTCCAGGTACCTGTTCCTTGAGCAGCAGAGCCACCCTTTCAAAGAGCTGGTTCCCATCAATGGAGGTCAGGGCGATGTAGAGGAAAAGGCCAAAAAGGACGGGCTTTGGGATCCACTGGAGAGGGAAAGGGAGGAGCAGCAGCGAGAGCCCCACCAGGAAATTTGCCATCAGACTCGTCAGCCGGGTCTCCTTCACACTCACGATCCTGGAAGCAGGAAAAGAGGGGTCAGGAGATAGGATAACACCCCAGGATCCATGAGTGTTTATCCCAGGGCTGGCTGCTCCATGGGGGAGCAGGACACGTGCCACCAGGGAAAGGGAAACTCATCCCCACCACACTGGAATCAGCACTTGCGGCCTCGTGCTGACACTGAGGAGGCAGAGCCTGCCTGGAGCCAGGCCAGGCACTTAATCCACAGCTCAAACAGAGCAGCTGGAAAAGGGCCAAATTCCCCTTCTGCAAAGCTCCACAGATCCTATCCTGAACTAAATTGCCCTCGAAACTGATTCTGTTTAGCACAATGCACAAAGAAAAAAAAAAAAGGCAAAAAAAAAAGGCAAAAAAAAAGGGAAAAAAAAAAGGCAAAAAACCAAAAGGCAAAAAAACAAACCAGGCAAGAATCCTCTTTCTGGGCAGTAATCCTTCCCTTGATTTACCCAGGGCACATGCAACTGGCTTCTGTCCCAAAGAAAACTCATTGACTTCTCCAGGAACTAAGGAACGTCTTGGGGAAAAAAAAAAAACAACAGAAAGTCAGCAGTCTCCTGACAGCGAGTCAGCATTTTTGATGGATATGAGGATCTCCCTGTTTACATGGAAGGCAACGCTGACAGCACCACACAGGGGTTCAATCCTGCTGTGGGCAATTGCCTATTACCATGCAAAACATGTAATTAATTAATGCAAATTTTCCAGAGCTGACAGGACACAGATTGAGCTTTTCTGAGGGGAAGACTGACAGGGAAGCAGCAGCTTTAGCAACCTACTTGAGGGGAGGCTGCTCTGTTTTCTTTTCACTTCAGCTAAACCTGTGAGTATCTCCTCCCAGTTTGAAAAAAAATCACCAGAAACAATAGGAGGAAAGAAAACCCGTATCTGTCAAGACTACTTATAAAGAGAGAAAAATAGGATTCTTAACATTTTTTTTTTAGGAGGTAAATACAACAATTCAGAGGATAAGCCAGTGAATAAAACCTTCTATTATGAGGGAAACATTTTGTCCATAGGGTGTTTTGGTGTCATTTAGTGACCTCATTCCCTAGATGAGACCCCTCAAATTCTGAATTAACCCTGTACACAAACTATTCTGGGGATTAACACCAAAGATCTATCAAAACACATTTCCCTCCTTTGCATATCCACTGCTGGGACTTGATAATTTCTTCTGTCCTAAAGAAGATTGAATTATTTTAACATTAAGTTGGAGAGTTTTGCTTAGAAGTAAGGTCAGGTTAAACTTCGAATCTGTTTATACCTTCACGGAGCAAAATGAAACTGAGGGGATGGAGGAGCCTTCCACACCCGTATTTGGAGAGGGAGGGAAAGGATGACAGCCCAAAGCTTGCTCTGAGGATTTGGACAACAAGGCAGAATTAACAGCAGCAATCATAAGACCTAAGGAACAACAGGTGCCACAAACAGCACACAAAGCCCTGAGGACAGCACTGGAATTCTTTTGTGAGTAGAGGGGCAGGGCATACCCATCATCCAGGATTACCAGGACAGGGTGCACCAAGGTGTTTAAGTAACCTCCCAACAGGTTTAAACCACAGCTTTCCTCCTTCCAAACAGATTTTGTTGGATCCTCTTGCAAATCTCCTACGTCCAAGGGGTCCCTGCCAGTGCCTAGAGAAGCTGAGGGAGAGCACTTCACTCTTGCCAGCTCTGGTAGAACTGGGACATCACCTAAATGGATAGAGTTTGACATCCTTCCCACTGCCTCCAGGTCTGGATCACCACAGAAGTCTTGGGGATGAACACAGCCAAGCAGCCTGAAGTACAACTGGAAGTGCTGTGCCAGGGTAATTCCATAGTCTGGCCACTCCAGAGCTGCCAGCACCACAATGAGCCTCTGTGGTGGCTCAGAGAAGCAGGAGTGGAAGGATGCACTGATTTAGCCTCATCCAGGTACAGCAAGAGTTCCTTCAGCACCAGGTCAGCCACAGAGGAAGAATTTCTGCTGTTTCAGACAGAGATCTCACCTCCTGCTGGGGAGGCTCCTGCCCTGCAAGCACACACAAGCCTGCAAGGGAAGTCATGCAAATGGGAGAGCTCAGGAACAAAACGAGCTACAAACCCACATTTCCATCAGATGCAAGGCTGCAAGAACAAGCTCAGAGTGGCAGCCCAGGGCTAAGAGATCTCTGAAGTTCATGGAATTTTCTACAGCCATCTCTTAGGGATGCAGCAATCACAGAGCTGTGTTTGATCACAGAGAAGATGTGCTGCAATTACTGCCAGCTCCTGCTAATGCCACTTATTAGCTTGGAAGATTTTATCAGAACATAGCTAAAATTGCTCATAATTGGCCAAACATGATATTTTTAAAACTGATGTTCCCAGCCTTAGATGGATCTTCTGTGAATTCCAGCACCTCATTTCCAGAGTAAGAACATCACAGTCACATTAAGTCAACAGAGGAATCCTTGATTTCCATGTGTTCAGAATCTGGTTTGGCCCTTGAGGAAACAGCTCCAGAAAGTCTGTGCTGTGATGGAAATAAAGTAATTAAGGGAGATTAAAGAGCATAATCCAGGCTCATTTCCCCAAAATCCTCTAAATATGGCTAGCATGGGATTAGCTATTCCTGAAGTTCTCCATGTAAGCAACAAGAGCCTGTTAGCAGATTGCCACAGGAAACTTGAATTGTTTCTTTACAGGGGAGAAGGAAATTTTGCTTTCACTGTGACAGATCTTTATCCTTGTTTATATCATCATCCCGTGGGAGCTTTGATTTGAGTGCAGGGAAGGAGCCTGCCAAGGGAGACAGAGCTGATTTTCTAATTGAGCTTCATTTCTTTTTCAGCAGAGCTGGCTAAGAGGGGAAAAAAAAAGAAAATGGAAAAGAAAAGATGACTACATTGCTTGGAGCCTCCTGTGATAGCCCCACTGCTTTGCAGAGAACAAAAAGCTTTGGTCTGAAAGGGAGTTCAAAGCACTAGGAAACCCTCATTCCCTTTTTCACTCCCAATATCCAGTTCCCAGCACTGATTTGCCTCCAGCAGAGCAGAGCTGTGCCATGAGGGAACACACTCAGGGAGATCAGGGCATCCCTCAGCCCTTCCAGGATAATCACTGGAGCTGTATCTAGGTCAGAGTGGCCAAAGAGGCCTCTCTGATGCTTTTCTTTTTGGGCAGCTGGGTGAAGGAGAAGAGGACAAGGGCAGGAGTTAGTCCTCAGTTCAGGCAGGGGACTTGACTTTGTCAAGGAGAAGCCAGAATACAGAATCATGACAGTGGAAAAACAGGAAAAAGAGGCACTTGGATATTAAAAGTGACAACAGGAGACACAGGAGGGAGGCTTGGCACAAGGGTTTCAATGTGTGAATTCTGCATCTCTCAAAGAAACAGAGAGTGGAGGTACCCCAGAGCAGATCATGCACATGAGGGGCAAGGGCATGGATTAAAACCCTACAGAACTCAAATGTCAAAGATTTTTTTCTTTAAATAGGATTTAGCTTTTATTCAAGCGAGATATAGTTGTGGAAACAACTGACAGCAACATATCCTAATGGGAATACCAACCCAAGGGACTGATTTCCCAGGAAAAGACCTGTAAAAGAGTTACAGGAAGCAGCAGGACTCAGCAGTTTCCAGATGTGGAAGGTGAAATCTGTCCATTCCTGACCCAAAAATCAGCTGTACCTGGTTGGGCTGGGCCATTTGGCACCAAAACAAGCATGAAGGCAAGACAGACCCACTCCATCCCCCAAAGTCAATGACCATTTAGCCTCACTTCTGCTAAGTGGCAACTCAGAAAATGGAAACCAAGGCAGGGTAATTAAAACTAATGGTGGTACGTGAGTGGAAATTACCACTCCTGTGGTAAAAGCACTCAACTGCAACAGACTGAGATCAAACAGGCCAGATCTGCTCCAGAGCAGAGATTGTTTCATGAGAAAAAGGTTTTTAAATTTTTTTAATAGGTCTGTGATAAGAATGTGTTGCTCAACTCAGAACAGCAGAAGAGTTGGTCTTAAATAGAAACCCATGACCCAGCCATGGCTTCACACTTGTTTTTGTTTAAAACCCAGAGAATTTAAGCATCTCCTTCCCAAAATGTGGTGGGAGATGTTATGGGAGCTCTGAAATAATGGTGCATTTTTCCTCCCCTTCGTAATAACCACCAGACAGGTTTCAGGCAGTGAATCAGCTTTGGATTCCTTCTAGGGAAAGCATCCGGAGAGATCCAGCCAAAGCATCTCCTCAGCTTTCCACAAGGATGAAACTGAAAATGGCCTTGGCTGACTTTTCCAGAGGAGAATTTGCAATGGACTGGGTGGGATCCCTGTAGGATGCATGAATTTGAGCACTTGAGTGAAGGGGATGAAGTCAAATCAAAGCTCATTGGCTGCATCTCTCCACCACCATCCTATCTCACACATCTTGGAGACAACAGCAGCTCCCCAACCCTGCAACCCACTGTTCCCAAAGGATTGGGAAGCCACAAATGAATCCAAAGAGATCACTTACGTCTCATAGATGTGTCCACTCTCCACTCTCTCCTCCACATAGGCCAGGGCCCGGACGTGCATGGGGGAATGCGGGAAGGCCGCGTGGATCCAGGGCAGGCCGAAGACCGACAGCCCCGTGTTGATCAGCGCCACGAGCAGCAGGTCCCAGTGATAGGCTGTGCCCTTCACCAGCCTGGAACAAGGGGTTGGGGACAGCAGTTACACCTGGTGCAAACCCTACAGGCTGCCCTTGTTGAACACTCAAGTGTTCTCACTCACACACAGAGATTTCACACCTCTGGATTTACCGTCGGCACGGTGTGAACACTAAAGGTAGTGAAATGTGATGGTTTGCTCCCAAAGCTGTTGTCATCTGGAAAAAACAACTCTGAGCAGAAAGGCAGCCCACTAAAATAACAGCCCATAAAAACTTCATCAGCATTTTTCTCCTACATTTATTGCAGGGTCTACACAAAATCCACATGTGTGTTTGCTCACGGAGCCCACAGAGAGAGCGGATAAAATCCTGAGCATTTGTTGTCAAAGTACTGACACTGAAGTTTCTCATCTCTCTTGTTTGTAACCCGGATGTCTCTCCCTCCCCATGAGCAGAACACGTGCTTGGTATGCTGCAGTAATCCCCTAATTACGTAATTGCTACTGCATGATAAGAAAATGGGACAGGAATTCATTAAACTTCAGCTCCTCCTTGGTAGTCACAGAATCACGGAATGAATCACAAAATGGTTTGGGTTGGAAGGGACCTTGAAGATCACCCAGTTCCAACACCTTCCACTATCCCAGGTTGCTCCAAACCCCATCCTACCTGTCCTTGGACACTTCCAGGGATGGGACAGCTACAGCTTCTCTGGGGAACCCATTCCAAAGGGTTGGTAGCCAGCCAAGGAGATTTGCTCCTAAGTTCATTAAATGCTGCAGAGCCTCCCTGTTTCATTTTTTAGGGGATGGGGAATCTGACAGCCTTCACTGAGGAAGCTGAGCACACCCACTCTGCCAGGAGTGTGCAGAAAGCAGCACTGAGACTGAACTCACATCTACATTAACCTTGCCAATTTTTGCAAGGTCTGCCCCTTTCCTGAATATTCCCATCTGGTATCAGCTGCTGACATATCATGAGTAAAGTTTAGAAAAAAGGCTGGGGAAGGATTCAGCTCTCAGACTTTAAACCCTCACTGAAAGGTCTAAGGCTGTACTTCTGCCGCTGCAGCACTTGACAGCTGAATCCTCTCTGGGCACCATCAGCTGAAAGGGAGCACCATTTAGATTTGTCAGTGCCACCCAAACAGACTCCATTCAACACCTCAGTACAGATCTGGAGCCAACCAAGATGCTCATGGACACGAGGCACATGGAGCTGGGAGAGTTGACCAAGCACATGAAGATCAAAGCCATTGTTTGGGCAGCAGAAACGCTGGGTGGGGCTCAGTTTTGGGACAAAAAGCCTGGTCCCACTGGGAGTGCCCCCCTCCACTGACTGAGGAGGCCGTGGGGTGACTGGGTCAGGTAGGTGTCTACCCTACAAAGCCTCTGGAAGGTGCTGGCAGGAAGGGTGGGATTGCAAACGCGTTTCCTGCATTGGCTCACGCTTTGGAAACACGGCCCCTGCTCACGTGCTGCTTTCTCTGAGCAAAGGCACCTTCAGCACCCTCAGGGTCATTGTTTGTTGTCCTGCCCATTCTTTTCAGAAGGCTTAAAGGACATCAACCTGTTGGAATGAATCCAGAGAAGGCACCGAGATGATCAGAGGGATGGAGCACCTCTGCTGTGAGGAAAGGCTGAGAGAATCGAGATTGTTCAGCCCGGAGAGGAGAAGGCTTTGGGGTGACCTAATTGCAGCCTTCCAGGACCTGAAAGGAGGTACAGGAAAGATGGAGAGAAACTTTACAAGGGCCTGGAGAGACAGTACAAGGGGGAATGGACTCAAACTGACAGAGTAGGTTTAGATGGGATATTAGAAAATAATTCCTCCCTGTGAGGGTGGGGAGGCCCTGGCACAGGGTGCCCAGAGAAGCTGTGGCTGCCTCTGGATCCCTGGAAGTGTCCAAGGCCAGGCTGGACGGGGATTGGAGCCACCTGGGCTAGTGGAAGGTGTTGTGATGGCATCACAAACAGATGATGTAAAGCCCTAGTTTTTCCACCTCTAAAAATCCCTGCCCCACTACCTGATCAGCATCAGCTCAGCCCTGTACCAAGGCGCTGTGAAAAACACCCTGAAAAACTCCAAAGAATATTTTATATTCCTTAAAGACATTCTAGTGGAAAATACCAAAAGTTTAGAAGAAATTCATATTGGCCAAGAGATGACCCACTTACATACAGATTTATGCAACACTTAAAGGGATATAATAGAGATAAGAGGTGGTCAAGGAAACTAAATTAGTGTAGCTGAATTTGAGCTTGTCTCCTCTCTCCTAATGCTGTGTCACTCCAGCTACAACATGGAGAATGCTAATGGATATTATGCAAGGAGAGAACCCTCCCACGCGTCACATTAGCAAAAAATCCTTGGAGACGTGGTAGTTTCCCTGGAAAAAAGTCATCCACGTTTGTTCTTGACATCACATCTGATTGCAGTTGGCACAAAACCATCAGAGGGAATATTTTAATAGTGCCACATCTCAAGTTTGCACATAAGTGAGCCTTATCAGACGTTGGACATATTGGTTTATTGCACTTCCACCTTTTTTCAGTTGGAATTTACTCCAAACACTCCTGATGCTCAGCTGCAGCACAATGTGCTACAACATTTATGTAGGTCATTGACTCCTCATTTTCAACAAATTCTCTGTACTGCCAGCGCAGCGCAAGTGTCCACACGTCTCAGACACTCCCTAAATATCTTGAGGTGCATCCAAAGACCTCAAACCGTACAAAATATCCACTTCACATTCACTACACCACTTTTTGGGTCTCAAAACTCTTCCTGAAAAACGCTTTGGGAGTTTTAGGGGACAGATGATGGCGTTGAACAGAGGGTAAAGAAGAAACAAGTTGAGGTGATTGAGTTCATTGAGGGTTTGTGGTTGTGGATCGCTGCCACAAAACTGACAGGGGTTAAGCAGCAGAGTTACATCCATCTGTGGCAACAGGAATTCCTAGAAACACATCCTGAATACATTTTCTGATGCTCAGACGAGCTTTGGACAAGCAGTGATGGTGACAAACCCAGGGACATCCCTCCAACACGGGGAAAAGCAGCACCAAAGGCCTTACCTGTTCTCCGGGGCGTTGGTGAGGGACGCAACAATGTTCTGCTCGATGAAGAAGAGCATGGAGAGGAGAAATCCCAGTCCCATGGCACTCATCACTGACCCGATGGACAGGGACTGCACGGGGGCCAGCACAAACAAGCTGTCAGAGGCATTGTAGTTAAATTTGGACACTGCAAAGAGGAGGGGAAGGATGTTAGGAGGCACCTTCGTGTCCAACCATCAACGTTTTACCCACACCATGAACTACTGGGAAGCAAGCAGGAAAGCAGGCGTGATGTTCTGGCATGTGGGAGCCTGGAGGCCATGAAAGATGGGTCCATCTGGCTGGTTTGATTTATTTTTTTCCTCCATCCACTTAGGACTTGGCTGCCATCCTGATGGGACAGATCACTGCTAGTCCTAGCGAGGCATTACAGATATTTGAGGAAAACAAAAGAGGGAAACTTGTTTTCCACAGATGCGAGGTGTTTTTAGATGAGGAAACCTTATTTCTAACCAGCACCATAATGCTCAGCTCATCAACCCACAGAGGCATTTGAAAACCTCCTCATGTCCAACAAGCTGTGCAAGGCATTTTAGTATAAAATCTAAATCAAACCTTTGCTGCCACTGGAAGCAATCCATGGCTAGGGATAAATCACACATGGCCACGCATCATTTTGCAATCCAACTGGATGGAATGGCCATCCCAATTAAAAAAAAAAAGCCATTTCTTATTTGTTTCCATACATTTCCTCACATCACCCGCTCACGTCACTGCAGGACAATGCAATTCCTGTCCCCATGATCGCTTCCTGATATGGAAAAGTTGATCTATCTGGCCAATGAATGGTGTCTCGTTTTTAGATTTCCTTGTGTAACTTAGAGCTGCCCAGATGCTCTGCACCATTTCACCTAAATTAGGAAAACAAACTGGACACAAAGAGGATAAACTGGGATGACCAACTCCATGTTGATATGACTGGCAACAACCCTTCCTGCCTGCTGATTACTCTGCCCTTTGTTCACCGCCAGGAATTGTTCATCTCCCCTATTGTGACACACACCTCAAACTCATTGAAAAGGCACATCTGGATAATTTTTCTTGCCCCAGCCTCATTTTATCAGGGTTTTGAATGACACAAGTCTAATGGTGAGGAAATCTGAGCTCTTGGTGGGAGGCACATGCAGTATTTGTGAAATTATATGGAAGAACTTCATTTTTTAGCAAAACCCTTCTAGGATTTCACTTCTCTCTTTCATAAGCCCTAGTACTCCAGAGAACAAAAACAGAACTTACTTTCAATTTCCTTGAAGATATAGGAACCCACAACAGAGAAGGTCAGGACTGAAATGGGTAAGGCACAGTCGGACAGGATTTCGCGTACCCTCGCATGCAAATATGGGCTGCAAAAAAGACAAAAAATTCCCATCAACACCCCACTGTCAGGACAACCACTCAATCCAGACAACATTAATGCTTGAACAAGTGAAAATTCAGTCCCATCTTGCACTGCTAAGGAGATACTTGGAGTGAAGAATTAGTCTTTCATTCAGCTTTAAATCTTCTGGAGCCTACGGCCTTTGAAGGGCGATGGAATGCATAAGCAAAACACAAAGAAACAAGAAAATAAGATGCAAACTAGAAAAAAAAAAGGCCTTCAAGCACCAATTTGTTCTCATTTCCACTTTAATTGCTTCCTTCATTTCAAAGGAAGAGTTTTAAGAGCAATAGGAGCAAACCCCAAATTACAGCTGGTGTTTGACTCCCAAGAGCACACTGAAGGTACATTCCCTTTAGACCTTCCTGCACCATCAGGAATTTCTGCCCAGCAAAGCGGTTCAATGCCTGTTTGGAGGGAGTTACAGGGGTCCCAACGTGAATTGGGAACCCAAAGCTTTTTTGGGAAGTCATTTGTGAGGCGAAACCTCACAAGAGGGAAGGGCATCATCCACTGAGCGAACATTTTGTCCTGCTGGGAATATTTCCAGGTGGCTCTGCCAAGTTCATCTCTGCCTTTGGCTTCCATCTGATTTTCCTGGGTTGCAGAATTAAGATCTGAGCTCTTAATGATTCCCTCACAGGGAACATGAAATAATCAGCAGTCTGAGCTCCAAAGAACTCACCTTTTCTTAAACTGATAGAGCGTGTGGCCGAGCCAAAGGGTTCCCAACATCAGCATGAGGCTGAGGACGGCGGTCTCACGCCCATAGTGCCCATCATGAGGGCAGGTCTGGTTCTCGCTCACTGAGGAGTTCATCAAGAAGGTGGTGTTGATGCCGAGGCCTGGGATAGCATCAGCCCGTGTTTTTCCCGAGTAACTGTCTCCTGTGTGCCCGTGGTGGTAATATTTCTTAAAAACTGCACAAACAACCAACAGGCAAGCGTTAGCAGAGGAGTGTGACAATCAAAGCAAGTAAAACAAAGTGGGTTTTTTGCTTGATCATGCAGCATTAATGTTCTGCTTCACCTGGTTTCTAGCTCTGCTTCTCAACCCAGCAGAAAGAAATCAGAGCTGTCGCTCTCAGGAAGCCAG
Source organism: Corvus kubaryi (assembly GCF_017639235.1). Classification (NCBI taxonomy): domain Eukaryota; kingdom Metazoa; phylum Chordata; class Aves; order Passeriformes; family Corvidae; genus Corvus; species Corvus kubaryi. Next base: position 29,829,130 of record NW_024582073.1, read on the forward strand.
CGCTTCATAAATTGATTTTTTCACTTATTTTAACAGCTAAGAGTTAAATGAATCCATAAAGCAACACTGTAAGGACTTCCAGGGCTAATTATGTGGTTTTGTTCCCAACACTGGAAGCACTGCTCTTAGATATACATATAAATATTTCTATATAGACACCTGCTTTCAGCAGCCTGGCAAACAAATTCCATCAGGGTTCTCTGGAAACACTGAGAGCAGCCAGGCTGCACAGATCCTTAAGTGGATTACACAGTGTACAGTAATTACTTTTCTTCCAAGGCTAGTCCAGATTTTAGAGATAAGTGTTGCTGATGTGCAAAACCTGGCAGAACATTTGAATTTACAATGCAAATTAGAGTTACAGAGCACCAGAAGTAAACCTGCATGAGCAAAACACCCCGTGAAGCCCCTGGGACTGTCCATAAATGTTTTAGATCAGCTTAAAGGCATCGATACAAGGAATGGACAGCTGTAAAGACCCTCTTGCTCTTGAGCATTTACTGTGTTCCCATTTCTATGGCACTGGCTGGCTCCAAGTGTATAAATACGGTTTTGGGATCATTTAACCTCTTTGGGGAACAACAGCCTGAGGAGTCACAAGGAGGATGTAAAACCAGGAGATGGGAATTGGGCTTTCCCACAGTATCTGCTCAGATGGCAACATGCAGCATCTACAATTTCCCTGGGAAATACAGGAGGATGGAAACCACCGCGCCAGAGCTTTGCAGTCCCTCTACCTTCCTTCATTTCAGTCCAAATACCCCTTCAAACTTTACACAGAGAACTTCAGGGCAAGACCACCCTCTCTAGACAGAAACACAGCCACCTGCAGCTTAGGTTCTGATGCACCTCCTAACATTTCCCCCACCCTCAAATAATAATTCAGGTTCTGAAAGCCTCAAACATTTCAGCTTTTCCATCTGCAGCGGCCACAGGGAAAGCAGGGAAAACAAATTAATTCTAAATATTTGAAAACAAACTTTGTACATCCTTGTGCAGCCCAACTGGTATTTGCAACCACCTTGAGTGGCCGAAGCCCAGGTTGTGTTACTGCTGGTTTGGAGCTCACCTCAGTGTAAAATGTCCTGAGTTCAGCCATGAAGCCATTTTAAATGCAGTAATGATCTTTCTTATATCACCTTTAAAAGGATTTAAAGGTGATTTAAAAGGAGTCTGGGCATTCCACAAGTGGATGAGGGCAGCGTGGCACATAGGCCACAAGAGACAAGACTGCCTCACATTCAGCACATCTGTACATAAATTTAGACATCACAGAAGGTTTACAGCTCAAAATTTAACCTCTCAAACTGCACCAAGAGCAGCCAGGAGTGAGGAGATCCCCTTAAAGCAGCAGAAAGGTTCCCCCAGCGAGGAGCAATCCCACCCTGACCCCGGTTAGCGCCACGTGTTCCCTATGGCATGGTATGGAAGAGGCTCTGCTCTCCTTTATTTCCTCCCTCCGTGCTCCAGCTGCCTCAGCCCTGGCAGGACACACACACACCTGCTCTGCAAACAGGTAAATGGGGCCCGGGGCACTGCCAGGACCCACAGCCTGGCATAGAACAGGCTGTGGGAGGATTTGCACTTTCCAGCTCTGAATGCCAAAGGACGCTTTTGTCCTGACAAAAATGATTCTGGCAGCATTTCCTGGGAATCCACAGCTGGCCAGGGGGAAAAGCCTGCTCACCTTAAGTGCTACTGAGTCCTAGAGACACAGCTGTGAAACCAGCAGCACAAACCACCTGGGAACTGTGCAGAATGTATTTGCATTCCTCTGGATTAAGATCTGGACTGCAATGAGTAAGAAACAAGTGACTTTGTTTTGTGTCTCGCAGATTTTCTCAAGCTCCCACACATGGCTGTATCACAGTAACGTATTTAGGGCTGGGTTATATTGGAACAATGTATTTAGGGCTGATCTTTGGTGCCCTGTGCTCAGCTTGACTACATCGCTGCACGCTCCATCTCTGAGGCTGCAATTCAATTTATATGCACCAAACCAGGCAGGATTGCTCCAGCCCCTCCTGGATAGAGGAAAAAACCTTGCTTTACTCTTGTATTTTAATTAATGAGAATACGCCAAGATGGAGAGTGGAGACCTTTATCCCATACCACCTTGCTGGGAAGGATTTGATTCCTGAGCATTTAGAGTTTGTTTTCACACCAGAGCTCAGTGAACCTCACTGCCAACATTCAGAGAGAGCAGTGGAACTGGCGGTGCCCTGGCTGAGGCTGAGCCCTTCTCCAGCCTCCAACAACACGAGCTGGCTTTGTTTTCCTCTGCCTGGCTCACCACCATTTCCTGCCCAGTGCAGATGTCAAGATCAAACAAACACAGCCTCGGTGGCCAGGCCAGGCAGCAAAAACAAAGTGTCACCGGGACAGCGCGAACGTTCAGGGTTTTGGTTCCTCTGCAGGGCAGGTCCCTCCCCCTCCTTTCCTGCATGTGTACCTTGCAAAAAATCACGGCTATGAACAGGCTGGGAAAACATCTGGGCAGAGGTGGCATTGTCCCCTGGCACTCAGGAAGCCCAGAGTTGCTGCCAGCTGGATAAGGCATTACCAGGAGGCTTTTAAACAGCATGGAGAAAAAGACAGCTTTCACTTCCTCCTGAACTGCTCAACCGAAATTTTGAGTGGGAGGAGGAGGTGGCAGCAGCAAACCATCACCTCCTCGAAAACAGGAGGGGAGGAACAAAGATGAGCCTGTGGCCATGAGTTGCACTGGTGTCGTGTTTTTAAATATGGGCTCTAAGAGAGTTTAGGATAAAGGCTGTGCCTGCCAGCACCGGCGCCCTCCTGCATCTGGAAACAGCTTTGGTCCCATCTGTGGATGCCCTGAATGCTCCCAAATGCAGCTGAACCAACATGAGCTGGCAAAGGAGTGTTGGTGTGACTTTATTACCATCATTCCTATAAATTCATCCCTTCACAGTACAAAGAGAACTCAACTGGTTCTCTAATCACACCTAAAATCACAGAATGGTTTGGGTTGAAGGGACCTTAAAGATCATCTCATTCCACCCTCTGCCATGGGCAGGGACACCTTCCACTAGCCCAGGTGGATCCAAGCTCTGTCCAACCTGGCCTTGGACACTTCCAGGGATCCAGGGGCAGCCACAGCTTCTCTGGGCACCCTGTGCCAGGGCCTCCCCAGCCTCTGAGGGAAGAATTTCTCCCTAATATCCAATTGAAACCTGGTTTCTGTCAGTAAGGCCACTGCCCCTTGTCTTACAGGATCTTCTCCTGTTCCCACTGCAATACTCCAAGGATTTACTGCCATATTCCTGAAACTCTGGCAGACATGGATGCTTCCTGCACTTTTGACCTGCACCCCACACCCCTGCTATGGGAGATCAGCTCTGAGCTACAAAAAATTTGTGAATATTTGCTGATTTTTACAGAGCAGCTGAATGTTCTGTTGAGGACCACCTGAGTGCCACAAGGAGACTGTCCCACGCCCCCAGGACAGGGCACTGAGCAAAGCTCACAGCCACAGAGTCAATGACTATCCCAGAACAGCTTCTCCCTCACCAAGCTCTAAGCAGGATATTTAAAAGATGCAGGTGATCTGCAGAGGGAAAAACCCCTCTGATTGCACAATCAAAGCACACAAGGCAAATCAAGGATTCCCAGTGAAGTGAGAAAGTGTCTCACTTCAAATTGCTCTGCAGTGTCAAATCTCTCGGAAAGCATTCCCCTGCAAGCTTGAGTGTCTGAAAAACAAGGAGTGTGCTTGGGTATATCCTGAAGGATTTCAAAGGATGGCCCAAACTTTGGGATGTTGGACAACAGGTCATAAAAATCAAGGAATGGGGTATTGGCCAATTCCTCACCGGGATGAACAGAAAGGCTGCCACTCACAAGGTATTTCTGCTACCATGATTCACCTTCTCAAACACCTCCTACCAGTCCTGGTGGGGAGGGAGAGAAGTGTCAGAGGAATTTGTAAACCCCAAGGCTCTTCACTGAGATTTAGAGTTTAACCCAGAAATAGGAAAACCAAGTGGCTGGAAAGGGCAGAGGAGCTTCAGGAATGTGCTGGAGGCACTGCAGTCCTTGCACTGCCATTAAAGAAATGTCTCAGAGCTCAGGGAAAACCAGGAAATCTCAACCCACCTTTCAACTCCCCTCCACAGAGTTTGGACAACATGTCAAGGAAAAAGGACTACATACACTGCATTTAAATTGGACTCTTTTTTTGGCCAGGACCATGAAAAGCAGCCTGGTATCAGGAGAAGGCTCTCACATCAATAACGTCATGCTTTGCCCATCTGGTGAAAATTTAGAAACCAATTCTGTCTCAACCAACTGAAATTAGAGCTGCTGAAAATTCTGCACACCCAGGTAAACTGCTGACAAAGGGCTGCTTCCATCTCACACACTGATTTTCTTTTTTCCCCTGGGGACTTTGAACGAACACCGAACAAGCAAACATCACACGTTTTTGCAGCCCTGTGCTTGCTTTTGACAAGGCAGCAAAGCAGAGATCTGCTCTGAAAAACACTGTTGTAAGACTTACCTTTAATAATGCCTTTGATGGCATCGAGCACAAATGTGATGGATATAAAAAGTGCAATTATTTCTTCTGTTGACCTGTGGAAAAAGCCCAGGAATTAACAGCGCTGCATTCAACTCTGTTCCAAGAAAAAGCAGCATGTTCATCAATTTACATGAAAATATACCAATTTGAGTTAGGCTCCAACTTAGAAACAAAACCCAGCCAATCAGAGAACTTCTTTCAAGCTGGAACAATAAACCAAAATGATACTTGCCTCATCTCACAAAACACATTTTGCAGCAAGTTTGTAATTAAGGAGCTTGTGGAATGTGTAATTTTTTCATTTGAAGAACAATCAGATCAAAATACGACTTCTTGCAAATAGCTACCTTTTAAAGAGCTTCATCAGAAGGCTGAAATTAAAGAGGGAGTAGATCACAAGGAAAAAGCTGTTCCACAGCCCAATCCAGGCATAGAAAGCGCTGAAATCCAAGTTGTAGTCGTCACAGATTCCTCGGATGACTGCAAAAGTGAAGCATTCACGTGTCACAATCAACTCCTGTCACTGCCACCCAGTGATTCCCATCTGCTCCGTGCCAAAAAGAACCCATTTCAAGACTTCACCCCAACACATTTATTACAGATACCATTAAATCCATATTCCTGCACTTCCAGAGGGACACAGGATCAACACAAACTGTTCTCCCCTTCCATCACTAGAAATGGGGAGAGACACTTGGAAAAATATTCTCCCCCCCTGCTCAAAGCATTTTTCCTATGGATTGAGGTCACAAAAACTGTTGGAATTTGCTCTTGCTGATACTTTGAGATGCTGTTGAGCAAGGGGTCTCCTAGCTGCTCTTTCCAGCTGGTCATAGCCCATCCTCTGATTATCCCTACACTGAGCTTGTTCCCTTGCTTGACTCTCTTTCACTAAGACCAGCTTGTAGTACCTGAAAAGCTGCTGATCACACTTTAAAACATCAATTTAAAAAAAAACCCTCAACAAACTAACCCAAAAAAAAACTTAGTCACAAGCTGGTTAAGTGCAGCCACATGAGAAAACCAAGATTTTCTCACTGAAGCTGAAGAAATGCTTATTTTCATGAAGTTTTTTCGCTGCAAAATGATTTCTTTAGAAAAACAACTTGAAGTAAACCAGGGGTTGGTCTTGATGATCCCTGTGGGTCCCTTCTAACTCAGGATATTTTGATTCTGATGGTGATGGAAAGGGGAGGAATTTGATTCAGGTTTTGGAGAATCCCAGAACATCCCGAACTGGAAGGGCCCCACCAGGATCATCGATCCAACTCCTGGCCCTGCACAGGACACCCCAACAACCTCATGATGTGTCTGAGAGCCTTGTCCAAGCGTTCCTTGGCTTTGTGCCCTGTCACTTCCCTGGGGAGCCTGCTCCAGCACCCCACCACTCTCTGGGGGGAGAACCTTTCCCTGATAGCAGCCCTGAAATATCCATTTATCAAACAAATACAAGCTCTGCCAGGACTGCAAAGCTCTCACAGGAAGTTGCAACCCCTCAATCCCCTGGTGCAAACCTGTAGCAGACTCACCATTGATGTAGAGGGCCAAGGGAGCTGTGGTCAGGAGCACAACAAGGGGCTGCCCCGAGAAGAGGGCGTAGAGCAGCCCTCCAATGCACTGCCCGAAGATTGTCTTCCGCACATCTGGAATTGGGGAGGATGGAAACAAAACCAGGGATTTGGGTCAATCCCTCCCTGCTCCAGGAGCATTCACAGGGCAGAGAAACCAACCACTTAGGAGTAAGAGAAATGTTTTCAAGGGTACAGAGGTAACACTGTGAAATCAAAAAGTGAGCCTTTATTTGTACCCACAGTTTAGGCTTCCAGATGTTCAGCTAATTGGTGGACTCTGGGATTTTTTCTGTGTATTGTTATGTTTTATATATACATTTTAAATATATTTGTTTTATTTTAAACAGCTATAAGACATAACCAGTGTTTGTGGAGGCCTTCAGGGCAGGATTTGAACAGTGACAGCAGCATGAACTACTTCTACAGCTGGGAGAAAGGATGATGTTTAGCTCTCTGTCCTGGGGGTTTGAATATAGGCAATCAAATCCAGGTCAAAAGCACAGGAGTTTGTACCAGGAAAAATGTGCAAATAATTACATTAAGTCAGCATAATTCAAAAATACAGTAGCATACATCAGTATCAGTCCAAGTCAGATGACACAACCCAAAGCAGTGTTCATTTTTTCTGGTTTTCTATAAAAGTCATGAACTTAATTAGAAAAAATATCTTTCAGTCGTGGTTTTGGGTTTGTTTTCCCTCCATAAATAAAAACTATCAGAATTTTCTGTGCCCAGAACTACATTTGGAATACGTGGAATCAAATGCACAAAATCAGATGCACAAAGTAAATTTAAGAAGCACAGAAGAGATGAACTCACCAATAGCTCCTCGGGTATTTTCATCATTGAGGGACCCGAAGGCAATGGATGGAAGGAGGCAGGCAAAGTACAGAAAGATCATAGTTGTGATGTATTTTCCTATCGCTTTGTTGTTCCCAATAATACCTGGGGCAAACCACAACACAAATCATGTTGGTAAAGCACTGAAAGCCTCCTCACATCAGCCACAGGCACCATCAGTTCTTTTCACGTTGAGAAAAAGTAGAAATTCAGTCCCCACTTCGAACATGTAACGGAATTGTTAACATCTGATTTCTCACAGCCACGCTTTTGTTCACCTGGGACCAGAAGTAGCACCAAAACTGCCACCAGACATTTCTGACATCATCAAAACAGGAAACACAAGAAGCTTTTTGCTCAGTTTTGCCATTCCCCAAAGCTTGGAAGAGGATCAAGGCAGAAACTGTAAGTTTAGGGTTCACAAATGCCCACCCCCTGCCTTTTTCATATCAACTTCAGAGATATTCTGCACCGTCCCCCGAATGAGCTTCATGATGATCTCTTGTCTTGGGCAGGAAAAGGTGAAGCACTTCATTTTTCCCTAGACAGAAGCCTAAGGCTGTAGGTTTGAATCAATAATATGCCACCCTGAGCCAAAAAGTGGCAGCAGGACACAAAAACAAACAGCCCCAGAGGTCAGGAATGGCTACACTGAGATTTGCTTTAACAGGCCCTGCTGGAAGAACAGCCTCTCTCTTTCCATCCACTCACCCCTCTCGTCTCCATCGGAAAAAACACACCAGGCCAAAACACAAAGCAGCCAGAAAGAGAATTAAAGTGTCAGAATATGAATTTAAGAGCCTCTGAAGTAGCTTCCCTTCCCTTTCCTGTTTTCAGGCTGATGTGTGATATGAGCTCACTGGGGATGCACAGGAGAAAGGATGAGATGACAACAGCTGATATTGCTCCAGGAGAACACAAGTTTTTCCACAGAACAGAAAGGACGCACTGGAGAAAGTCTCCTCAGCCTTCAGCCTGCCTGTGCCACCATCCTTGATGGTGCTCTTCCTCTCAGACAGCTGGAAGAGCTTGGAGCTGCCCAATTCCCCTTCTGGAAGGCTCCAGAGCAGAGAATTCCCACACAGCCATCTGCCCCGAGTTCCCAAACACCGACCTAAGCTTTTGCAGCATCAGTCCCTTGCTGAGAGAGGTAAAATCCAATGAGTTGGATCAGATAAGGGAGGGCTTGGCTTTAGAGGTTATTGGTGCCACACTGAAAATCTCTATCACTGCAATGAAAAGAACAAAAATCTCTCAATGACTTTGGGATCTTATCTAACATCTGCTTTCTGCACCATTTGCAGGGCAGAGATAAGGATGGGAGGAGGATGTAAAAACCCAGAAATCAAAGGTGATGTGTAATGGACAGGCAGCCACGCGAATAAAGGACACCTTGTGAGGTGCCTGCTTGCAGACAGGAGAGGAACAGACACAAACAGCACTTCTGAGGCTCAGCATCCTCAAACTCCAGGCTAAAACCCGACAAGAGACATCTCAAGCACGCAAATATGAGCTTGACCTTTCCGGAGTCATCGGACCAGCTGTTCCCAGGCAAATTCCTTTCAATTTATTGGGAAGATTCAGAAACCACAGGTCACATTCCTGACCACTCCTGGCAACCCAAAGGGCCTGGAATTTAATTCTCACAGATGAAGACTTCCCATGATCCCGAGTCCAATAGCTGCAGGCTCCTACCTCACACTCCAAACTGCCTGAGACCTTTAGAGAAAAGGAAGGATTTGGCAGGACAAACAGGACTGAGGGGTGGTTCCATAAATAGACACAGCCACACCCTGGTTCAGAGGATTCTCTGTCACTCCAAAATACTGCTTTTTGGGCAAGGGAGTCCTTCCCATATGAAAGGTCACAGGCAAAAATGCCTGGAAGCTCTGAAATAATTTCTGAAAGTTCAACCAGGTCAAGAGAAGCAAATAATACCTGTTTTTAAAAAGGTTCAGGTAGTTAAACAGTAGGATGAGAGGGCAGAAGGAGGAAGCCTTGAAGGGCATCACAAAAGCTCATTTTCAGTCTCAGTCCTGGCAAAGGAGCCCTTGCTGGTCATGGAGCTCCTTATGCCACGTAAAGACTTGGCCTCAAGCTGTACCAGGGGAGGTTCAGTAGGACATCAGGAGGAATTTCCTCATGGAAAGGGTTGTTAAACACTGGAATGGGCTGCCCAGGGAGGCAGTGAGTGCCCATCTCTGGAGGTGTCCAAGGAAGGACTGGAGGTGGCACTCAGTGCTCTGGGCTGGGTGACAAGGTGGGGATTGGGCACAGCTTGGACTCAATCTTGGAGGTTTTTTCCAGCTTCAATGATTCTGTGATTCATAATGGCTGGGTCCAAGACTTCCAGCACTTTCTTTAATTCATAATCATCCAGGTAAGATTCTAGGATCAAGAATCCTTCTGGTGGGCAGCAAAATTCACTTTGTAATGGAGACAATAATTACACCAGATGAAACACACTCCTTCCCCAAGCTGACTGCTCACTCTTTAATTGCAGTCATGACCAAACACTGCCTCTCCTTGTACAGATCCGCCTGCCACAGACACTGAAATCCAGCATTAACCACGATTTACCTTTCTGCCTTTTTAAAGCCAACATCTGGCGAGCATTTTCAGGATGTTTTGCAGCCCATGGCTTCATTCAGAAGAAGGTGGGCTGCTTTATGATGGCATTTCATCTGTGACAGGCTCATAAAGCCACTGACAAAGGTGTCACTCCACCTGCACCATGTAAATTCATAGCAGCAAATCAACTCTCTGTCCAGCTGTGGAATGTGAGTAGCTGACTGTTACAGGAGCAATCCCCTGAAATTGAGGCACAGCCACACGCTGGAATGGGAAGCAATTATGTTCATCAGCGTGACAGTTCCATTTTACCTGTCTGGATTTCTGAGAAGGCACAGTTTGTACAGACAAGGTTACAGTTTCAGGGGAAACAGCAGCAATTCTGGCCTCACTTTGCTTGGGATTCCACAGCAGTAAGCTAACGACCAGCAGCGCCACAAACTGGGTTTACAGCTCCTTAAGTGCACTAATTGCACATTTACTAAATCAAAATCACAAATGATGGACATTCTCTGAACTGGCTGTTAATGTTCCTTCCCAATTCTCTGAAATATCCCACGCAAAGAAAGTTTAATTACACTGACCTGGAGCTCAGCAGCAAGGATGAGTCTATGAAAGCCCTGATTTAAAAAAAAAAATTGCTTTTTAATACTAAAAACACTGTAAAACCCAGAATTACAAGCTTCTCCTAATGCCCTCAAGCTGGGCTTTCCTTTATGGGATGGCTGCTGGACTCTGCCCAATGTTGTGAAGATGAAGCTTCCTTGAAGTCCTGTGAAGAGCAAATCATGGAACGAGTGGGACTAAGAACTTAACTGGAAAAGGAAATCCACTCCAGGAGTTTGGAGCAGAAGCCAAGCATATGCAGAGAGCTGAGAGGCATGAAAAATCAGATCAAGGCCCAGGCCTTTCCCTTCCCATCCTGCTTCCTTCAGCCCACTTCCCAGGAAATCCTGGGTCTCTTGGAAGGAAACATCCACAGACAAAACACGATGCTTTTCTGCATTTTTAGAACATTCCCATCCACCACTGACACAAAGAGACCCCAAAGCAACCCAGGCTGGATGTTTCGGGGAATCATGACAAGTTCAGGATGTTAAACTTTGGTACCCAGGTGATATTTAGGGATGAAGGCTGCAGAGTGATGCAGAAGCTCCCTCATATCTGATCTAGGGAGGGAGAGGCATGGAAAAGAACGGGAAAAGCCTCTCTGCAACCCCTGTATTCCCCCTCCTTCCTCAGGAATGTCCTGCCAGACAAGGTGGCCAAGGCAGGAAAGCTGATGAGGATTTGGCACATGTCAAAGCCAATCCATGGTCAACGTTTCAGCTCTGGGTTCAGATCAAGGTTTAAGCTCTGAGCTCCCTTAGACAGCCGGTGAGACAGAAGCTCTCTTTCAAATCCCATTTTTCCAATGTTTTCAAGCCTTCCATCCAAGCATGCCCACACTGCAGGGAGCTTTGGGGATCTCCCTCCTGCAAAACACCACAGTAAATCCCAAGGATGCTGCCAGCAGACCTCAGGAGCTGGTTAGGGACCCTCTGCAGGACCAAGGACAGGGAGAAATCCACACTTCCAGCTGAACTACCCACCTACCACAGCCATGTACCAAAGACAAAGGCCCAGAAAAACAGGGAGAAAGAGAATAAGCCTCAGTCCTCTGCTTTTGCCTTTGTTTTCCCTCCCCAGGAGGTGAAGGGATATGGATTATGTAAGAACACAGCATCAAAGCTCACCATAAAAATCTCAGGCACCTCAAATTTCCCACTGGGCACTTCAGGCACTGCATTTGCGTTTGTTCTCTGGGTTGTACCAGAAAATAATGCTGAAGAATGAGGACAGCAATTTTAGGAGCTTCAGAAATCTTCTATCTGAGTCCAGGCAGAATCCCCTCCTTCATTCAAACCTGCCTCAATATAAAGAAATTTCTCAAAGCTCCTACAGTTTGAGTCTTAAAGGGTAATAAAAATGACACACAAGTGCTTTGAGCCTATTTGACAGGATCAGGATGAAGTTGAGTCACTCTGTTTTTTAAGATAGAGTCCTACACACAAAGGTGACAGTCACATGCCAAATGGAGTAAATTCCAGTTTAAAGGAAAACTACAGGTGTTCTCAGGCTCAGCATAACCCAGTTATTCATCTTCAGATGCTCCTGCTGGAAGACATCTATTACAAGCCATCTTTATCACTAAAATCCTGAAGCAAAAGTTCAGAAAACTCTTCCTTGATCCTTGGACATTCAGTAAAATGCGCAAGATTTTGCCACAAAACAAAGTCGATGAGTTCCTAATCTGGAGTAAAAGGGGGGAAAAAAATAACAGAGAAAGACTATCCCTTTAAGGATAATTTGTGCAGTGTGTGAAGAACACCAATCCCACAAAACTCCAACTGGCCCAAGATTTGCTGGTCCTACAAAAACCTCATTATTTATCACCCTGCCCTTGATGGGTTTATCTGTCTAACCCCAAACCCTGGGATGCTTCTCAGATTGAGGATTTAGAGACTCCAACCACTCAAAACCCAGAATCTTTGTAATTCAGAGCTCTTTGATGGTGCCCATGTGGCTGTCTGGAGCACAGATACTTGGATAGTTCAAATCCCTCATGCTCTGATGCACCACTGCTCTGAGATGCTCCAGGAATTCCACATTCCTGATCACCTTTGGTCTCAGTGGTTTATGGCAGATGCTTCATGCTCCATCTGCTTTTCATTTCAAGCAGCTCCTTAAAGAATTCATCCTCATTTCTGGTTTCTGGGAAGAAATGGCCATACAAATTCACAGTGTTTTTTGGAAAAACCCCTTTTCCCCATATCCTATTGAAAGGGCTCAACTGCTCCTAAGGTGAGAACCTCCCATTTGGGCTGAAGTAGTTCTGGAGTTTCACTGGGCTCTTTTCTGCTCTTTTTCACTCTCCAGAAGACGTGTAACAAAACACTGACACTTTTTAATCTGCAGGTGCATTTTATCCCAATTTTATGCCCATTCTCTACATCATTGTATGCAAAGTTTGCAGAGCTTACAGCCCTGAGCCTAGGGCTGAAGCAGCACCCACGGGGTCATCTGGATGCAGTCAGAGCCACAACATGGCCCCTGAAGTGGGTTCCCAAATCTGCTGATGGCTGGAATTGGCTGCAGGACCAAAATCTGATGGTTTTGTGCCTGCTGTGCTCAGACAGGCACAGCAGACACTGCTCTGTCTTGAGGCGAACAGGTCCCCACAGGGTGCTACTGCAGCAGTTCCCAAGGGCTTCAATATCCCTTTATCATGAAAATGAGCCCTTGACAGCTCTAGAAAGCAACAGCCAAAGGGATGAAGTGTCCAGATTTCGAGCTGAAATCCCCTGCCAGAGCTGATGCCAGTGATGCACATGCCAAAAATTAATGTTTCTGTTTTATCAGATTCCTTGCTGCTCCCCTGAAAATCATTTTATATCCCCCCTCCTCCTCAACACACCCTCAAATCCCCAGAGAAATCAGCATTAGCCCTCCCATCACACTGAGTCTCCTGAAAATAGTTTCATCCCTGCAGTGACAAAGCACCTGGAGAAAGCAGCCAGCACTCAGCACCTGTGCTAAGCCAGCATCTCATCCACGTTCCTCTGCTGCTGGTGACCACGCTCTTGGGAAGGGAGTGAGGACACACATCCACAGCCTTGGCCATGCTTCTCTGGAGCTTAAGCTGCCTGTGAAAGGTGGCTTTGCAACAGGAGACTCTGAAAATTGGGGGTTTGGGTGGGAATCTTGGTTTTTTAATGCCTCATCCAAGGAGGATCACCCTCATCTCATGAGCCCTCACAGCACTCATGCACTGAGGAAGGCTGGGACACAGGCTTGAGCTAAGGTGGATTTAACAGCAGGAAGGGATAAACTCCTGACTTATCTGATAAATCTCCAAGATTCTCCCTGCCTACACTTTAATTCTCTATTTTATCCAAACTTCCTGCGTATTATATTGAATATATTAACCAGCTCCCCAACAAGCTGCAAGAAACACGTTTTGATGTCAGCCTGGGGCTCTGTAATCCCGCTTTGCCCTGAAGATTCCTCCCAGCCTTCGTGAAAGTGAAAGTCTGCAAGTGAAAAAGGGAGAAAACAACTCTTAAAACCCCCCAAGGCCACCGTGGGAGCTGCACCGAGCCCTAAAGCTGAGGCTCACTATAAACACTGTGTTCTGCTCCTGTGATCTGGCGGCAGCGGACGAGCCGTATCCTGTTTTTCACAACACCGGGCTGAAGTTACTGCAGCTCACATTTTGTTTAAGCATTCCCAACTCCCACAGCATCACTATAATTAGTGTTGAGCCGGCTTGCAGAGGCAGCAGAAAGGGCCTATCAGGCCAGTGCTGACTAATTAGATTGCAAGGAGTTGATCTGAGTCTACGCGTGGCAATAATCGATCCATTTAATCACTGCTTAATAAAAATTAAAACCCTCACCCACGCACAGCCAGCACCTTCATTAAGGAAACGCTGCAGGAGCCTCATCTCTAGTGCTCCACGATGCCCATTCACAGGCTTTTGTCCACAGGCTTTTTAAACAAGGGACAGGAGAGCTGTTACACATATCAAAGCACACACCGAATGCACACTGTAAACAGGACATCACATCACAAAAAAAAAATCCCAAATCGGGGCAGTGCTTCCATAAACACTGGCCAACGTACCATCGGTGAAGTCCAGCGCGTACACTGGGAATCTTCGTGCAATGTCATCAGAAATCCCCTTGCCAATATTGAGAAAGTCGTGCAGCTGAAGAAAGGAAGGAAGTGCTGTGTCAGTGTAAAGGCTCATGCATTGTTAAAGAGATTAAGCTCCTTATTCAACCCTGATAGGAGCGAGAGGGCTCGTTTTGAATAGGGCATTCAAATCCCATCTTGTCATGATAATAAAAATAAACTCACCGTGATTCAGTTTATATCCTCACAGCATTGTAAAAGAGAAAATCCCCCAGACCACCCTGTTTTCCTCCCTTCCTTCCCTTTTCCCCCTCCCATTCCTATCTGCATCCCTGGTTTTGCAGGTGAGGGAGCTGAAGATCCACTGGGAAGGATCAGACCTTGGGTGCCCTGGGGTTAAACACATCAGAGGTGCCTTTCCCACCCCTCCACACAACTTCTCCTTTAGATGCCAGCCCAAAAATTCCCATGAATCCACATAAAGCCTCTGAAAAAAGATCCCCAGCAAGTGCTTCTTCCTTGGCATTGCCACGGCAAAGGGAGACCTCAAAGAGACTGAGGGAATTCAGGCTGTCTGTATCTCAAGCTCCATCAACATGGAAAAAGCTTCAATAAATCCACATAACCCAGCCATATTTCTGCCCGTTAAAAGACAATAAAAACTCTGGGAAATGGTTCCAAAAATCCAACATTTCGCCTTTTATTCCTAGTTCAGGGGCCTGCAAGGTGCAGTGGAATTGCTGATAGGATCTGCTGCTCACCACAGGCAATGAGGAGCTTGTCAGGAATATGTGACAGCTGCTATTGCCTCTCAGCCTCCCATTCCTCGCAACTCCTTCCTTATGGAAAGCACATGGACAGCGTCAGGGTAGGCAACACTTACAAATGAGGCACCTGCCAGCTTTTTCCCTATTATTCTCAGAGTACACAAGCCACTCTGAAAATCAAATGCACCTTTATGCAGTGATAACAACCCCAGCTGCCTCCACTAAAACATTTCATGTATTTGTTGCAGAATCAGACACAGAAGACTTACAACCTCTGCTAGGGAGTGTGAGGGGGGAAATAAAAATCAGAGACACAAAATTTACACCAACAGATCATCTCAAAGCAGCAGGGAGCTCTTCCTTCAGCTGGTTTATGTGGAAACTGATAAAAATGCTTGCTTTAGAAAGGACTTGACACTACAGGGCTCATTTAATAGACTACACACAGTTTTGCCTTCTCTCCTGGGACTCACCTGTTTGCAGCACCTGGAAGATCAGAACCACAAACAAAATAATGAAGGGAATCTTTTCCTTTAGAAGGAATACACTGGGCACAGCAAGCACTGGGGCTTGGGGTGCAAAAGAGGATCAGCTCCTTTATCAGTGACTGCATCATCTCATATTTCAGCTATTTAAGTCAATTCTGTTGCAATTTGTCAATACACCTGTAGGACTTTTTGAACTTTAGGACAGTTTCAACTCCAACCTGAACAATCAGGATGAGCAGACAGATGTTTTGCCAGCAGACACCAGCAAAACATCTGCATTTTAAGCATTTATGAAAAATCTCTGCGCTTCAACCGTATTTGGTGGCAGAGTTGGACATCAAAGCCAGATGCACTCAAAAAGCAATTTAGTTTTTCCCCCCAGAAAGAGATTCCTGAAGGCATGAGTCAGCCAGAGAATCACAATAGCCTCAGACTGGGATGTTTACTTATCATGCTGCAGTGAGTAGGGGAGAAGGATGCTCGGGGTGTCTCATCTTCCAGGGAAGGAGGAGCACGGCAGCTCCTGGCCCGGGGCAGGAGGGAGGGGACTCTGGGGCACAAAGGCTGTTCCAAGCAGCTGGAAGTGTGCAGAGGAGGAAAGCACTGCCTAACTCGTCCCACAAGGCACGAGGGTTATGTTTGAGACCCCCCTGATTCCTTCATGCACCTCCTTCTTGTGTGTGTGAGTGTTAAAAAGAGGGTAAAGGTATGGAGATGTCAGTGAAACCTCATCAGTGGGCAACTGTGGGGAAAGCTGCTCCTTCTGTAGGGCTGATCCTCCTCTGAGCTTTCCTCTCTGCTCTCCTACCCTCAGACTCAGCCTGAGCTGCACCAGAGATACCACAGAATCCCAGAATGGTTTGGTTTGGAAGGGACCTTAAAGCTCATCCAGAGCCACCCCCTGCCACAGTCAGGGACACCTTCCACTAGCCCAGGTGGCTCCAAGCCCCAATGTCCAACCTGGCCTTGGACCCTTCCAGGGATCCAGGGGCAGCCACAGCTTCTCTGGGCGCCCTGTGCCAGGGCCTCACCTCCCTCACAGGAAGAACTTGTTCCCAGTATCTAAATCTACCTCCTTCAGCTTAATGCCATTCCGCCTTCTCCTGCCACTCCACACCCTTGCAAAAAGTCCCTCCCCAGCCCTCCTGTCAGTACTGGAAGGCTGCTTAAGACTGAGTTACAGAAGATTAAAAAATTAAAAATATAAAAGACTAAGTTTACTGGCCTCCAAAGTTACAGCCCTTTTTGGTTCTGCTTTTATCCCCCAACTTATCCAAATAGATGAAGTTCACGAGTTTTCCCACTTCCCATTCTACAAATCCCTCCAAGCTTCTTGCCATTATTTGGGTTAGAGGAAGAGGCTAAGCAAGCACTTAGCAGCTACAAAGGCAAACAGAAAATATCTGCTCCAACAACTCTGACCCTTCCTCAGCCCTCCCCAAAAGTGCTGGGGGGGCTGCATGAGTATTTTACAGAGATCAGAGACACGAGTCTGTGCAAAGATACTATATCCTCTGTATCCTCCCTCCTGCTGATGCTGAGCACACACAGCTCCCTCAGCAAGTCCACACAGGACACAAAATCACAGCCAGAAAAACATCACAGCTGTTAGGGGCTCCTCCACGAACAAAATCACAATTAGATGCCTCAGTAAACAAGAGGATTTCAGGCTGACTTAATTATGATTGAGTACGTAGCCTTGCCTAAATAATCCCCTGAGATGAGCCAAGGCGAAGTGACGGTGCTGTAGGCACAGCAGGGAATGTGACTGTCACATCCCCCTCAGTATTTCAGCAGAGGTAAAAACAAGCACTTGAAAAAAATCCCACTCACACAGAATTTAAGGCCCATTTCCTCTCCCATTACTGCAGGACCCAGGAGGCCAGATTTTCATGTCACCCAGAGATTTTACACCTTCCTGAGAGCTCACTTGTCATAGTCCAGGGGCTCCACTGAGGGTATTTATTTCTCTGGGGGTGGCTGAAAGGTTGAAATTGCACTCCTGGTCTCACATGGGTTTGTGCTTGTATTAAATGCTTCCTCTCCACAAGGGGAGGAGATGCTGGAGATGGCTCTCAGGAGCTGAGGAATCCAGCCTAGGGGCTCAAATCAACCTCACTTCTCCAGGCAAAGCTTGGCTTGCCAGGAAATCTCCTTCCCAGCTCTTTGTGCTGGCAGGGTGAGGTGAGGATAGAGAGGCTGCATCTCCCAAGAGCTCAAGGATAAAACAGTTTAAAAACAAGAGTTCAGCAAATCCAGGCCCACAACTGTCAATGCCAAAAGCAAGAGCTGAAGGAAGAAGTGTCACTCTCTACAGCACTGGCTTGGAGAAATCAGGATTCTGCCTGGCCAAAGCTGCTTTTCCAAGCAGGCCAGCAGGAATCACGAGTCTCAGGGCCAACAGCTCAGTGTCTCATCCAGCCCTCCTCACCAAACCACACAGCAGAAAACCCTCTGGAGACTTTTTTTTTGCTATTTTTAGCAAAAGACAGAGCCAGACACTTCAAGTGCTGTAACAAAAACCCCTCTGAAAGGCAAGGTGTAAAGGGTTAAACCTACTTTACCTAAATCACTACTCCAAATATCCCTGCCTTGCATGACCTGCGTCTAAAGAGGGTTTCAGGACTTGTTCTGCAAAGTTAAGAGCAGGTATGGGATCTAGCAAAGTTCAAAGCACTACCTATAAGCAAGGGGATTCTGCAGGAAAAACATGAGCTTTGCTCATTTCCAGATGTGCAGATCAAACCCCTTAAATCTATTCCAGGGGGGGAAAAAAATAAAAGTGGTAAGTGAAGCAGCTCCTGCACTATAGGCAACCCAAAGCTTTGGGGTTATTTGTAATGCAGGGACTGGAGCAGCATGCTGGAGACGGCAGTTTGTTTTTCAGGTAAGCTGTCTGGTTAAAGAATGGATTTCTGAACGGAAAAACAAAGCAATGACCAACACACAGGAAATTCCAGAAAAGAAAGCTGAGTTACAGCATTTCCCTCAAACTTTAAAGTACAAAGCAAGTAATGTTTTACAGAGCTACAGATCAAACAGGGAGAGAATTCAGGCCAAATACTGACAGGCAACTTTTAAATGAAATTACCATGCAGAGATGGCCAAGAAGTCTTTTGGCTGCAGGAAAGACAAGCAGCAGCTTCCTTCAGAACCTTCTGATTGTAAGGATTAAGTACCTTGGACTGACAAGGAGCAGTGATCCATTAATCCCACCCTCAACTAAGCATCTGGAATCAAAGTCCTGTAACCATTTCAACCCCCAACTGCTCTGCATCCCTTCAGCACCTGCCTCTTTGAAGTGGCTTTTTTGAGATTTACAGCAGAATCTGAGGAAGGTGGATGTGCACACAGCAGCTGTTCGGGGAAACCTCGGTGCTGGGAGCTTGCTGGGAATGCTGCTGCATCCACTGGCCTCAAGTGTTCACCTCTTCACCCCAAATCCCCTTGGATTGATGCATTTGAACACCAGGGAGGCAGAGGCACTGGCCAAGCCTTACCTTGAGTGGTTTGTTACCGTGTGACTTGTGCCCATCGCTCTTCCCTGAGGGTCTCTGATTCGCCACCGTCAGCAAGTGGCGTTGGTGCACTAAGGCCTCCTTGAACTCCTCCTCAGTTTTGGTTTCCAGGAGTTTCTGCCGGAAGGTTATGTCTGAAAACATCGTGGCAAAGGTCCTGCCCACTTCTGTGGCTGTTTTGGTGCTTTTCTGAGCAGAAAAAAAAAAAAAGACAGAAAAAGCGCTTTTAAACCGATTTTACTTCACTTCTGAAAGGTAAACCCCATAATTTACCCCTCTGAAGAGGAACCTGCCTGGCTCCCGGGATCCCAGAGAGACCTGAGGGAGGAGGGCACATCTGGAAGCTGTTGCAGATGAACACACAAGCACAGCAGATCCTGTGGAGGCACCAACACAGGTTCTGAAGCCCTGATTGATCTTTACTTGATCAACTTCCCAGAAGTCAATCCAAAGCTGAATCATGCTGAGCATGCATTTTATCCCTGGTTTCCCTTCAAGACTAGACAAACAAAATCTTTGCTACCTTCCAGCACCTCAGCATTGCTGCTCCTGGGGTGGAAAGATGCTGCTGTCATGGTCCCTGCAGGTATTGATGTCTTATCTGACAGACTGAGATTGTTGTGCTCATCTGATTCCTATTTTCTGGGCATTAAAACTCAATTCCCTTGGCCACTCTGGGGCAATTCTGACAGCACAAGTGGAGGTTGGGAGCTCTCAGCTCAAGTAACCACTGGCACAGAGGGGAAAGGATGGGAAAAAACAGCTGAGCACACAGCAAGCAGCTCTTGTTTGTCTTCACTAAATGTCTGGAAGGGACAGGAGACTTGCAGACATGAAAAAAGTGCTTATTTTCAGGATTTAATATTTCTGTGAGACACAGGCCTGATCTTTGCTTCCAGCAGAATCCAAGCCTGCTTTTCTAGTGCTCCTGGCAGCATGGAAATTGGATACAAAGGGAAGAGTAAAGGAGGCTGAGCTCCCCATCCCTACACAAACCCACCAAATCCAAGCTCTCCAAGCCTGACCTGCTCACCTGCTCCTGCTGTGGCCAGGACAGGTAAAATACCTGCCAAGTTACACAGAACCACAGCTCATTAAAAGCTCCTTCTAATGCCAAGTTTTAACCCACCCACCTCTCCTACACTCCACACTCATCATGCAGCAACTATCAGAGACACCCAAACACTCCCCTCCCAGCCCTGGAGAGCCTCCAAGCTCCTCACACTGCCAGGAAGAGAAGAGTGAGCATCTGTGATTGATCCCAATTGCTTCTCATGATTCACAACTGAACAGCTGAACAATTTCTCCATGAACACAACCAAATAATTCAGCGTGGGTGACGCAGAGGGGCAGCCGTGGGTGGCACTGAGCTGGTCCCAGAGTCATTGCTAACATTGTGCTTCCTCCATCACTCACATCACCCTCCTCTCTCTCGTTTGCTCAGAGCAGCTGTGGCTGCCCCATCCCTGGAAGTGTCCAAGGCCAGGTTGGACGGGGCTTGGAGCAACCTGGGATAGTGGAAGGTGTCCCTGCACATGGCAGGGAGTTGGAATGAGATAGTCTTAAACATCCCTCCCAACCCAAACCATTCTGGGATTCCATCACCAGGAATGTCCCTTCAAACACTTACTAGGGCACATTCAGTTGAAGTTTCTAGGGAGAAGTTTGGATTTAAGTGAAGGATTTTCCCTGGGACTTGCTTTTAGAGCTTGTGAACCAGCCTGGATTTGCCACCACAGGAGAGGCTTCACCTTTCACCTCTAAGCAGCAACAATCCTTGGGCTGGATGCTGCAAGGATTGCTTCAACATTCCCAACACTCTTCCCATTCTCCCTTTCCCAGGGAGATGAACAATTTAGAGAAGACAGATATTTGCAAGAAAACTCAAGTTTTTTTTCCATCCTCCATATTAGCAAGGTCAAGGATCTGGATTCCCTGCACAACAAATGCCCATTTTGTGGACCTTTTTTCCCCTCCCCAGCCAGGCCCGTTTAATGTGTTGCTGTCAGCAGGTTAATTATTTTAACTGCTGCACCAGAAATGCGCACTCAGGGCTGGCTCCACCAACCCATTTAAAATAAAACAGCACATTGGCAAGTGCAAGCTCTGTTGGCCTCCACTCCCTTCCCTTAATTTGATGCTGACCATTGGAATTGCAAACCCTCGGAATCGGAGCGGATGCGGAGCCGTTTGCCGGGTGCTTTGCACGTAGCTGGCCCGAGATAACAATGAGGGAGAGATCCATGGAACTGCACACAGCTCCAGCTGTTCTCCCTCCTGCTTTTCACAAGGAACATCAATATGTTTTCAGCCTGTTGGCTTCAAGGTCGATGCCAAAAGCATCAGTTGGGAAAGACCTGCCAGAAATCCTGGGAAAGAAGGAAACACCAGTATTCCCATTTGAACGAGGGTGGTGGGGAAGGGGGAAGGGAGACAGGCCAGACCAGCAGGTCCCAAGGTCACACAGATAGCATTGAAGAGCAGGAAATTGAATCAGGACATATCCTGTCCCAGAAAAGGTCCTCAGCCTCTCCAGCACCTCCCAGGAGCACAGACCCAGCAGCCCCAAGGTGTAAACAGCCAGCTGGAGTGTGAAAAGGTCTTGAGCTTTGAACCATTCAGCCATCAGCTGGAAGAACCACCTTGGTCAGGCCAGTGCTTTCTAGGAAGACAGGATGGTGATCCCCAATTAACCTTGATGCACCCCATGATATCGGAGTCGGACTTGGATGATCCTTGTGGGTCCCTTCCAGCTCAGGATATTCTGATTGCAGTAAATGTGTTCTACTGTGCCATTCTTGTCCACACCAAAGAACCAGAAGCTGAGCAAGCTTTAACCTTGCTGTTTCAAGTGCCAAAAGCTCTGAAAACACATCCCAAAGGGCCTCAGGGACAGCCTGACCTTAAAAGCACCGCAGCTCCCAGCAAGTCTCACCCTTACTGCAACAGAGCTTAAAAAAGAATCATCTTCCTCTTGGCTACATCACCTCCAGCTGCTGCAGCCACACGTGCAGGGTAAATGTCAGCCCCATCAAGGAAGTCTGTTGGGAAGCAACCCAGACCCCTTTGCTGTAGACTCACAAGGGCCTCTCAAAAGCTTGGCTTTAGCAAGGAACTGCACTTCTTACCTCTAAAAATGGCAGCTAAAGCTGGAGAGGGGAATCCATGGAGTGTTAGGTGCATCCCAGGTGTGTATGGGGACTACACAGTGCTCTCCTCCCCATCAGGCCATGAGACAAGGAGAGAGCCCACTAATCCACCCCTCACCAACAGGATAAATCATCTCGACAGCTGCTGAGAAGACCTCAGGCCTTTTCACATCCCCTTGTGTTTTAAAAATAACATTGATTAAATTTAGGAGGAGACCAAGGCAAAGTAAACTCAGGAGAAACCCCCGAAGTTCTGGAGTAAGAAGACAAAACTCACCATCTTGGGAGGAGCCAGGACCAATATCACAAATCTGACCTCACAGGAGTTCTCCCCCCAGTTCTGAGGCCTCTCCAGGCGGCTGATGCAAACGTGACGTCGCTGAAGGGACTTGATAGTGCAACTGTCAGGGAAAACGGGATCGTTAGGCTGGGCCCCACAACACAAGGCATGATCTCCCCTGGTGCACAAGGTATAAAAACACATTTCAGCTTTGGGAAACACATGATGTTGTTGGTCTATGACTTCTGAAGTCTTAAATAGTGACTTTTAGTTACTATTAGCCCAACTCTTTTGTACAATGGGACACCCAAGTTTTTATGGGAAATACCTTTCAAGATTTCGCTGCTTCTGAACAGCCAAGGAAACAAATGATAGAGAGCCCAACACACTGAGTGCTTGCAGAGCTACAGAAGCTTCCACAAAAAAAAAAAAAAAGTCTCTTATTAAAAACCACCTGCATTATTGGAAAGCAGATTACACTTCATTTCACCTGATCTCCCAAAGTGCTTCTGGAAACATTAAGGCAAAGTGCCAAGCCAGTACATCCCCACTCCTGCCTCAGGCAGACCTCTCTGTTGTAATGGCTTTCCCCATTTGCTCCCAGCTGCTGTTTTCCCTTTTCTGGCTCATGAGCGTTACAGAAACCAGGCTGATCTCCCTGCTCGAGATCCACAGAGGCAGGATTAGTGCTGGGAGGGAACTCCTTGGCTGTGATCCAGGGGATGGGATGGATGTTTGACTCCCAGATCCAAGAGTAGCAAAAAAAGTTGCGTGAAATAAACAAAGGGATCATCTCCAGAGGCTGTGGAAGACCAGGTCTGTCTCCACCCTGGGGTATTTAAACAGAGCTGGGACCTGGTTAGCTGTCCCTTTTACTGCTGGGAAACTCTGGGGCTTGGTGCAGTGGCAGCAGGTGGGTAATGCCAGCCTGGAATGCAGCTCTCCTGTTCCATTTAAAGCCACCAAGCACTTTCCAACCCTTCTGTAAATCACTGCTGAAAAATGCACACAGGGTTTGCTTACAGACACCTGGAAGAGGTGTGGAAGTGTTTTCCTACCTCAGAGTGGTTTTTCCCCTCCTTTTACCTGGTTCAAAGTTATTTCAGCTGCTTGCTCCCTTTTATTCATCTAACAAGCACCTATCACAGTCCTCCAACAGGAGGATTTATTTCTCCAACTTCTCTTCCATAATCCCAGCCCGCTTCTTTCCTTTTAAGATGTATTCTCATCCCCAAGCACCCTGAAGGCTGCTTCCTTAACAAGATCTTTGGCTGGAGGTGTCCTAGTCAGGAGCACGTTGTATTTTCTATCAAGTTCCTCACAATTTGCATTAAAAAAAATTTTAAAATCACACCATCAAGTATTTTCTTACTGAGTTTGACTTCCTGATCCCAGACTGGAAGCAGCCTGCTTCTGTAAATTAATCTCACAGAGGCACTTGTTTGAGAGCAACCAAACAGCTTAATTAGAACAATACAGGGCATGAGAAAGATGACACTATTTCATTTATTTCCTAATTCCCCTCCACCACAGCCTCTTGTGCTTTTTGTACTTGAATCAGCTTTGGAAGAAAGAAAGATCAAGGCAGGTCCTAAGGTGAGGAATAAATATCTTTTGAAGTAACTGAAAATAGAGTGCAAGCTACACTTGTTTTCACAACCAAAGCCAAGCCCCTGGTTGCAATCCAGCTGTGGCTGGACAGCAGACAAGTCTCCTTGTGTCACAGCTCAACAAACCAGTGGGGACACGAACTCTGGGCTTTGGACCAGCTGGAGAACCTTCAAGTGGCCCAACACCTTCAGTTCTCTCACCTTCACCCACCTGGTCACCAGCAGTGAATGATTACTGCACCACTAGCATTAATTCTGAGCTCGGTTCTCAGCATTTCCATACCTCAGCTGCTGAGCTCATCATTTAATCTGTTTTGAAAAGGAAGGTTTGCTGGGCATTTTGAACATCATTTCTACTCCAGGCATGGCCAGAAGCAGGCATCAACTACCTGTGGCTCACCAGCACTCCCCAGACATCACCCCTTCCCTACCACGTGCACCAGGCAGGACCTGACCAAGCAAGAAACCACTGAAGTACAAAATGATTTGGAAGAGCCTATTACAAAGTGCAATAATTAAGCAAGCCACATGTTCTGGAGTTTTCTTTCTCCCTGAGTGACAGGGTTATGTTTCAGCTCCAGGAATTGTCTCCAGGGCTGTGTTTTCCAGAGACAACAGTGCCACAATCCCACTTCAGCTCAAGAGCTTTTTGGGTACGGAGGGGAAAACTGGACTGTAAAAACCTGAGCTTTGCTACTGGGTCTCTTCCACAAACAAGGTCATTTTCCTGGCAGCCACCAAAACTTTGTGTTTCTCTTAGTCAGGAGTTCACTGTCTCCTTAAGCTGAGGGACTGGGCAAGAAGAGGATCTCACAGCACTGAATGATTTCACACTGAGCACATTTACAAGACACCAAGAAACTCACCATTATTAACCATTTTTATCTGAAATAGTTTTATCCACAGTGCTGGAGTTTGAGAGCTTCCTCTAACTCTTCTGAGCTCTATGGACACTGACACATGGATCTAAATCCCAACAGTAAAACTGCAAATTTCCAACACTTAGGTCAATGTACAAATAATTTAGATCAATGACACCTTTCCAAATCAGGCTGGAGTTGATTTAGTGAGGACAAAGCTGATTAAAAGCAGATTTAAACAGGTGCCACAGAGAAGGTGGGATATACCTGAGCCTGGCTGCATGGAGGGGAGGAACAGTGCAGAATGCAGCCTCATCTGAGTCTGCTCTCCCTCTGTTATATCCATTTATTTGGGGGAAAAATGGTGTCTCAATACTTCCAGTGCAAGGCCAAGTCACTCCTGCTCATGCATCATTCAGCAGCTCGAGCTTTTCTTCAAATTTAAACCATTATTTAGCTGACTCAAATCCTATTCCCTAGTGTAGCACTTACAGCTCCCACTTTTGTTTTAATTCCAGAATCCAGATACAAATACAATACTAACCAAAACTGCAGTGCCAACTAGATTTGTGCAAATATTTGTAAAGGATACAGAAAATAAGTTCCTCGGTTCACACGGAGAAATCCCAAGTCAAGCAAGACTGCAGGTAAAAGTCAGCACAGCTCAGGCCAAGAAGAGTCACTTTCAAAATGAAATAACTTTTTTAAAAGTAGCACTTAAATAAATTCCCACAAAGAAAAAAAAGCTGGAGGGTAAATAGCCAAAGCCCCAAAAAGTGAGAACTAGCAAGACATTTTCAGCTGACTCTAAATCAAGTCTGGTTTGGCCAAAGCCTCCAAGTTCCTTTTGGTTTGAGTTGAGCTACATTTGATTCTCCCTCGGTTTGGCCAGAAAGCTGAAAAATCTATTTTCACCCAGTATCAGTCACACCAGGAAATGCTGGACAATGATTTAATGAGATGCCAGGTTGTGTTCTCAGCAGTTTTATCTTGATCCCCCTATAACTGAGCTCATAAAAAGGGCATTTAAATTATAGCACAAATTCTGCTTCCCTGTCCTCCTCTCTGCCTCTGGTGGTGCTGAGGGTGGCACTGGCATGGTGAGAACTGGCAGTGCTCCACCAAAATCCAACATCCACAGAGTCCCACGTGCCCCAGGTCTGCCCCACACCCAAGATGTTATCAGAGTAATAACACATTGCTCAACCAAATCATAAAAAGGGTCAAACTATGGAGACCTAAGAGAAACAGAAACCCTCATTTAAAAGGGCAAGAAAGGAAGTTAATTCAGAAACAAATTATCCCTTGCAGTAAGAAAAAGTGCCCAGCAGAGGTAATCAGCCAGCCAGCCTTTTCCTGTCCCCACACAGAACAACAATGACACTTCTTGTTCTCATCCACTGCCAATAAATCTTCCGCTGCTGAGCAGCTCCAGGCACAAGCTTTGGGAAACCAGGATCTGCAAGTGAGCAACGAAGCTGTGGCCAGGCCAGGCAGCTCACCCACAGCTTGGCACGGGCTGGGCTCAGCCACAACGTCCTCACTCCAGGCTGGAAGTGTTTTTGGCCTGGGAAATACACCTTGCTGGGCTCCAGGAAGACTTATCCTCTCCAGGGGGAAGGATTTCCTCCAGGTCAATGAGTATTGAGAACTCCTTTCCATCACACACCACCTACAGGAGCTCTCCAGCACCACCTGGGATGGGCCAGCACGAGGGGGAGCGGCCCTTAAAAGAAAATTTATTGGTTCTCTGAACTCAAAGAACATTTGCCAGATGTTGGCTGTGGCATTTGGGACATGGTTTAGAGGTGAACACGGTGCTGGGTTAATGGTTGGACTTTTCCAGCCTCCATGATTCTGTAAGGAGACATCTCAGACCCTTCAGGTACCAAAACAAGCCATTTTTCTTCTTCAGAACCCAAATTCCTACTGCAGACTTTGAATCTGAGATTTTCTTTTCATGAAACAGCACCTGCAAGAGCTTTAGGTCTCCAGCATAATCTGGGAAAACCAAAAAAGGGTGGAGAAGCCCTTAAAAAAATTATATGGTTCTCTGAGGCCAAAGAACACTTGAAAGATGAGGGTTGTAAATCCTGGAGAAGAGGCTCTTGCTTACAAGGCTCCAAATCTTGTAATCATTCCTCTAAATGAAAATATTTGTTTTAAGCAGTCCAACTGTTTTAATTTCCCATTTTGCCCTTTAATCTGAGGAAGAGACAGCAATGAAGCTTCTCTATCTGAAATCTGTTCAACAGCTGAATCAGAGACAATGGGACTTTTCTGGAGACCCACAGACCTCTGGGTCAGGAAAAATCCTTCAACATGCAAAATGGACTTTGCACCACTTCTGTTGAGAGAGACACCAGTCACATCCTTCACACAGTTACACATTAAATTTGAGATCTTACTCCTCAAATTTGATTATCTGAACAGCAGCCTTGCTGCTTATCCAGCATAATCTCACAATACCTATTTTTGAAAGGCTACCTGGGTTGTCCTGAGTTAAACTCCTCCCCAGGAGTCACTGCCACGACAGGCTACATCAAAGCCAGAAATTCTACAGCAACACCGAGCACACAAACCACTGAACCACTCTTTGCTTGCAGAGAGGCTTTTTTCCCCTCTGCTCTGCCTGTTAAAACAGCTTTAGGAAATCAGTTTAATGCGCAGTCCATGTGCCTTAGCAATCCAGCCAGAAGAAAAGGCTCTACAACTGCTCCATCCAGACTATGGAGCAGCTCGATTTCATGTTTTTTCCAAGGATTCAGCTCTGGAAATCAGCAGTTACACCTCTCTGCTGGCAAGGAGAATACAGCCTGGAAGCTGGGATGCCTGGGGAGCTCCATCAGCTCAGGGACATTTGTTCCATAACCCACCCAGCTGGTGTTTCTCCTAGCAGGACAGCAGAGAGAAAAATTCACCAGCACCCAGTTAAGCCATTTTTAAATCATATATCCTTCACTCCAAGAGGAAAAAATTAAAAATCAGGTATTTTCATCTTCATTTTTCAGCCAGTGAAAGAAGGAATGGGGTGTGATAGGACTTGGCTTGTGATACAGTCACTTCTTCACATGTCCTTCACTGGATTAGGAGGGGTTTCTTGGGCTTTCTGAGGCACAAAACTGCAACACCAAACCCAGCAGCTCCCACTGGAGCTTCTTGCCCATTTTTCCCAGTCCAGACATGCAAAGCATCCAGTTTACCCCTCTGTGCTGGCATCATGGCAGGTCTGGGTGGTCCATGAGCTGTTCCAAGCACCCTCCTGGCAGCACCTCTGCCTGCTTCAGTCATTCCATGCTGGAGGAGCCCCAAAACACCTCCTGAGGTCCCACCAGCAGCTGAGCTGCCACTTAAAGTAACTGAGGAAAACTCCCCATTCTGGGACAGGATTATCCCTCGTCCCAGGTTCTCCAAGGAAAACAACCACCAGCAGCTTCCCAGGGAAGCAGCAAGAGATCTCTGTGCCACTTTGCGTCCTCCTGTTCTGGCAAATGCTGGAATAGGAGGAAAAAAGAGTTGTGTCCATAGTTTCAAAGGTATGAGATCATAGTCTGGACTGGTGAAATTCATCTGAAACTCTCAAGATTTGCCTTCTAGTTAGGAAATGACCAGGTACACAAATAGAAATCTTCGTTCTTCCAGAGCTGGATCCTGCTGGTCACTGGGGCATGCAAGGTTTTGCTGCTCTCAGCTCTCATTTTAATGGAAGAATCCCAAGTTTTCCATAAACTGATGTATCCTGTGATGGCTTCAGCAAGATCAGGTTTTGGTCATTCTTGACAAACCCAGCCCTAAAGCCTGTTGTGAATCAGAATTCAGTTGTTTTCCTGGACTTCACTGGAACATTCAGACCTTGAGATCTTCAGTTCCTCAAGGGCTTCTTCTGCCCTGTGGCTGACGCCCAGATCCATATGGAATGTCTGGCTTTGCTGGAGCTTCCCTAGACCTGAAACCATCAGGAAAGCACCAAATCCAACAGAAGCAGAAGAGCTGTTTCAACCCCAGGTCCTCTCCACTGCTCTTCCCACTGAGCATAAGTCAGATACGAAACAAGAGCCCAAAAGAGAGGGAAACACATTTTTGTCTCTATTAGGAATGTTCTTCTGCAGCCAGGCTCTGCACAACTCAGTGAAAATCCTACAAAAACCCTTCCTTTCTCACCCCGAACTAACTTCAGCTGTTAATATTTCTCCTCATAATCCATGCAGAAGCAACACCACCAAAACCTTATCTCTGAGCTCCTCTTCCTCATTAATATAATCTTATCATGATGCTCAATTCTATCTCATCCACCAGGAATTAAAAGTTGGTTAAGATGCACCAACCCAGCAGCACTAATTTAAAATTTAGCAAAGAGTATAGACCAAATACAAGGATAAAGAATAGCAGATATCTTAAAGGTTCTTCCCACTCATATGGAAAATTTTTTCATCAACAAATTCCTTTTACTTCAGAGGTTTGGAAGCTGTTTTGCAATCTGACTTCAAGAAAAATGTAAGATCTAAAAATATGGCTCACAATCTGTTGCACAATAACTCCAGCAGAAATACAGTGCAATAATTAGATAATTATAGTTAATAACTCATCATTGCTTTCCCACCACTTTCTTCTCCTTCTTCAGAGCAACAAAAGGAAGAAACAAGGAAAGTTTTGCACAAGACACCTTCAGGCTGTGAGCTTATTTTTCAAATCATCTCTTGTCATAGAAGCCAGGATTACTCACATGGATGCACTTAAAGCTCTGGCTCACTTTCCTAAGAGGCTGAACCCACCCTTTTCAGTCTCATGTATGTAATCACAGCATTTGTATCATGACCTTTCAAATGCTTTGGCGTTAAGGCAACACTCCCCAAAACCCCTCCACAGAGATGTCTCATCCCACAGGAGAAACTTCCATCCTCTGCATCAGCAGGACCTACATATCCTTACTGCTGTTACACTTCCTATGGCATCCAAAGTGGAAGAAAATTGCCCAAAAGTCCTCTTGGTTGAGACCATTTTACTTTATAAACTCATTTTCTTCTTCGTGTTCCTGCTTTGTACGTGCCAGGTGTAAAAAAAAGCAGCACACGAAGCACAAAGTATCATCCAGCTCACTTCTTTCTCAGGACACAGCCCTGATATGCAATCGCTTCTTTTTCACACTGAGATCACATCCTTCTCTTTCGTAAGAGACCAAAAACAAGCGGGAGATTTTTCCTTGTTTGTTGATGGTGTTGTCTCCTTTTTGAATTTTTTTAAAAATCCTCTATTTCTCTCCATTTTCCCCAGCCATAAGGAGAGGGCAGGAGAAGAAGTGCCAGCAGAAGGAAAGCTATTGTGACAGTTGTCCCAGCAAACTGGCTGTGAAGGCTAAAATATGTGCATGCCTTTAGGCACCTATCCCACATATCCCAGTAATCTCTCTGGGAATTAACATATTTCTTGACAACTTGACTTCAAGACTGCACAGGAATAAAGCAACAGAGTCAAAAAGGCACTGCTTTGGTTGGCTCAGGAACTCAGGCTCTGGCCTGTCCCCTGTGAAGGGACAGCCTGGCTCACCCCACAGGCCTGACTTGGAGACAATAACTTCAAACCCCAGTTCTGGTCAAGTGCAGGCTGGGGTGAAGCCACCACATCTCATAAATCCCAGGTGACAGAGTCCTTACTGTCTTAAGGGCCTGCTCCAATGTTTAACAGTGTTGACAATTAATCAGCATCCAAATTAACTGTCCAAGTAATCAGTGTCTAAATAGTGTGGAATGTCTGACTTCAATTTTCAGCTACAAAGTTTGGATGTTTCCATCAAAGGACCTAAGAAATCTTTTGGTACAGGCTCCCAGACTTTGGCAGGCAAAGCAGTCCATGAACCAGTTTGCTTGTCCCTTTGAGAAGTTCGTTTATTAGCATTTCTCAGTAATTAGCATTTTCTGGCTCATTTTTTTCAGCATTCTTAGCTCATTAACAGCAGATTTCTATAACATCCAAGAGCTGAATGCCCTGCAGGGACTGTGGTCACCTACTGCATGTGTTTGCAAAGAGGAGAAGCCCAGAGAGAGACTGAGGATGGATGGAACAGGCACCATGATCTCAACCCAAAAGGACACATTCTGAACCTCTGCTCTTCCCAGCAGCAGGAAAAGCTTTGGAAGGCAGTGGATTTTGCTCATTCAGCCCAGGTACTTACATGATACAGAGCCAGGACTGCTGATACTGCACCCCCGTGACTGTGGCTGTGACCCCTTGAATTGTGTCTGATAAGAGGTGAACTGGGAAAAGAAGAGAGGGAAACATCACAGGCTGTCCTCGTTTATTCTGCAGCTGTAAATAGCATTTCCTTCTAAATGGAGGCTGACTACTAATCCCAAGCATTCCCATCTGCCCAGTGGACTGATGCAGGGGTGGGGGCTGACAGGGAGAGATGGAAACATTTGTCCTGCTGCTTTTGACTTGTGTCCTTAAACTATTCACAGCTTAGAAAGGCAGCTGCTTTCTCCTCCCAACATCATCCTACTGCACTACTGGGTTATTAGATTAGCATTATCCACCACACACACACAGACAGGACTGGGAGGGGTGTCACCTTCCCAATCCCCTGCCCTCTCTCCCCCTCTTCCCAGCTACTGCTCTCACACTATTTTATGGCACTACTTACTTTTCGTTCCTTATTGGCAGAAAGCCTAAATTAAAGGGGTTATAAATGCGAAGCTCTAAGACAGGTAGCAAGAAGTAACCAAAGCATGAACATGCTTACTACATGCTCAGGACTTGACATATCTGTTAAACAAATTCACTCAGGCTGTGACAGTTACATTTGAGGTGCGATGGACATGTTTGTCTATTCATTCCTGTTGACTCTGAAACATCAGGGGTGCCTACAGAGAAACAATGCTCAGTTAAGCTTCTTTGCATCTTGGGCTAAAAGGCGGCGTTTTTAGACTACACTACGACATTTGTTGATAGCTTAAGGTGACATCAGAGCCAACAACCTTGGCTAGGGCTGCCCTGGTTGAGCTTCTGGAGGAAAATCAAGTGACTCCCATCTCCTCCAGTGGGCTGGGAGTGACACAAAGGCTCAACCCTCCCCAATTACTTATCCAAAGCAGGCAAAATTCCCCAGCCTGTGTGAATTCAGGTGGAGAATCACAAGGCAAAGGAGCCATTGCTGACAAGACACCAGCAAGAGTCTCTTGGCTGAACAGTGTTGTCGGAGGACAAGCAAACCAAAAGGGTCCACGCAGACAAGACACCCCAGTGCTGTGGACTCCTCACCCCAGAGAGCACCACAATGGGTGATCTTAACGGAACAGGGGCAAGACTCCACCAAAACACAAAAACCGTGGAGAAATGAGATCCTTCAGTCTGAATGACATGGAAAAAATCAACCCAAGGTGTCACATGCAACGTGCAAGCCTGGGGACCACACAGTGCGTGTCCAGCACCCCACCATGGCAGGGATGGCAAATGAACAGCAGCCCACCAGCCAAAGCAAACCAAGAGCTGATTACCGTTCCCTTCCCGTGGCGTCCCTGAATCTGTGAATAAAGTGTTCATGATTTTTTCAAAGTTGCAGCTCGGCTCCATGTTTTCAGGATCCTCCGCGAAGTGTTTCAGCATCTCCCGAAGAACATCGTCCAAGGACGTGGCTGTTTCATCCAGGATGATGCTGGCTCTGGCCAAGAACCCATCCAAGTCTCGTTGGGCTCTGACCTCCTCCTCAAAGTTCTTTAATTTCAGGTACTGTGTTGAGAAAAGGTCAGAGCATGAGACAGCTGTACACAGTAACAGCAAAGTAGAATCTGGGTCCTTCACAAGCAGTTTTGCTGAGGTTACCACCTAACCAAAGATTCTATTGGCCATCCAGATCACAGGAGAAAATGAATTTTATGCATTAATGCATTTAAGGTTTTCATTTTCAAGGCTTATCCTAGTAGTGTGCCCATAGGTGAATTCCCAGGTACCTTTTATACACTTACAAAGAAAGCAGAATTTAAAAAAAAAAAAAAAAAAAAAAGGATTTTTTTTTTTAGCCTAGAATAAAGTAGAATAAGTTGGCCTAAAAGCAAAAATGTTTAAGGTAGCATTTAAAATCCTCTTTAGGTTCAAGTAATTCAAGAAGTTTGAAAAAATGTGGGAAAGTTATTTGGGAGAAAGGGACCCTGAGCTCAGCAGCATGAAAAATTACCAGTATGAATCTCAGTGCCAAGTCAACTCAGCTGTCCTCAAACTGGAAACCAGCTGTCCCCAGTGCTCCCAGTTAGGGATTCTAAAGTGGAAGGTGGGGAATGCCATCCAGCCCATCACCTTTTCTGACACTTGCTGAATTTTACTTCTTTCCACTTCCATGGAAGTTTTCTTCCTTTGTGGATTTAGCTTTCAAGCTATAATGAAAAAAAGACAGCAGAGGCTGAAACTATCCCAGCTCTCTGCTGGTTCCTTCTGCTGTCCCACACTTATTGGCCCCAGTGTATTCCAGAACCTCAACTCCTTTCTGTACCTGTCATCTGTGAAGGTGATTAATCGAGTGATCAAACTACAAGTGCCTCGTTCCCATTGCACAGTCCTTGGAAATCCACACACAGAGCACTGGACAAGGAGGGCTGGCAGTCCTGTCCCTCTCCTCCAACAGCCTAAGACTGAGTGAGGAAATGGAACTGTGCTGTTATGTGGATCTTCCTTCCGGTGGGAAGGCTGCCAGGCTGGAATTCATGGTGCTGAGAACCAGATTGTCAGGAGGTATTTAAACCCTCAGTTCCCCTCAAGCTCAGTAAGAACCAAGCTCTGAATTGCTTTCACAAATCTGATCCCCAGCTGTCTCCACAGCCAGGACCATGCCACGTTCCCCCCAGGGTACAGGGCCATCCCAGAGCCTGACTCATGGGTGCCCTCCTTCCATGCACACTCTCTCTTACCTTTTCCATTTATAGACACAGGCGAAAAAATGCTAACATCTCCCTAATTACTGTAATTATCACAGCAACTATCAAGTTGTCAGTACACATCCATTGCAATTAGCACTGTTTTACTTTGCATCAATCACTTTTTCCACAGCATCCTTGAGAGGGAGGATTCTCTGAAGCATTTCAGCTCCCACCCGGAAGGCTTTGGAACCATCTGCTCGTAGGAGAGGAGACGGTGACAGAGCTACAGCTCCACCTCAGAAGTGCAAGCAGTGAGTCTGCCTCACATTGAGGGCAGATTATCACACACCTGTAACAGGAGTTTTCAAAATAGCAGAGGTGGCTTTGTGTCACCAACTTCTCCCCCGCCTGAGGGAAGCAACCAGAAGCAGAACAACAGAAGGAGAAAGTTAAGGGACAGCAAAAAATTAATCAAAAGCGTTCATGTGGGTTATTAGCCCAGATCACAGAATGATGGAACGGTTTGGGTTGAAGGGACCTTAAAGATCATCCAATTCCAACCCCCTGCCATGGGCAGGGACACCTTCTACTATCCCAGCTGGCTCCAAGTCCTGTTCAGCCTGGCCTTGGACACTTCCAGGGATGCAGGGGCAGCCACAGCTTCTCTGGGCCGAGGCCTGCCTCACCATCTTCACAATAAAGATTTTTTTGCTAATATCCAACCTAAACCTACTCTCTTTCAGTCTGAAGCCATTTCCCCTTGTCCTGTCACTCCAGACTATTGTAAATAATCTCTCCCCATCCTTCTTGGAGCTCCCTTCAGGTACTGGAAGGCCCCAATCCATCTCAATCAACACTGATCCTGCAGTGGGTTGTGCATGACAGCACCAGCAGCAGCTCACTGCAAGGCAGAAGGATTCAGCTCCAGCTGAGCCACAAGCTTCAAGCAATGCCTTGGGAAAATAACTTTCCATGCCTCAGTGCTGTTTGATTTCCCTGCTGCTGGTCCTTTAGAGGAAACAGGGGAAAGATCCACGTTTATCACCCATTTATCACTCCCCTGACATTAGGGAAGATATTATAGAGTCATGGAATGGGCTGGGTTGGAAGGAACCTCAAAGCTCATCCAGTTCCATCCCTTTCACGGGCAGGGACACCTTCCACTATCCCAGGTGCTCCAAGCCCTGTCCAGCCTGGCCTTGGACACTTCCAGGGATCCAGGGGCAGCCACAGCTTCTCTGGGCACCCTGTGCCAGGGCCTCCCCACCCTCACAGGGAAGCATCTCTTTGTAACACCCAACCTGAATCTACTCTCTGAGCTTAAAGAGGCTTTATGCACATTAAACATCACAAGGCAACCAGCCACCATGAAAGGAGAAAAATCCATCACTCCCTGAGACACACTAAAATCAAATTACTGGAAGCACTGGCACAGCAAAGCCTCAGCAACAGCTCAGGCACAACTGCTGCAGCCAGGACCCCCGCTGGGTTCAGGGGAGATTAATGAATGCTCCCTCACTAATATTTTTAGCTGGATAGTCAAGTCACACCAGGAAATTTGATGCTGGAAACTCGATGCTGGAAACTGCTCAGGAAGAAATCCAAGCCAGCTGCCCAACAGTCATTTGAACAGCTCTGGGTATCCTTGATTGCAAAGCTCCACGTTGCACCGTGACAGGAACAGAGGCTGTTGTGCCAAAAAAGGGGGAAATACTGAAACAGCCTCTCCTGACTCCAGGCAGGCCAAAATCACACATTTTAACTCATCAACAAGGCTCAAAATGCAAGATCTCTCCTGGTTGGCTGCTCTGGAGACACCTTCACTTAGAGCCACTGGCAATTTTTTTATGGTGTCCAAAAAATCCCATTCTCCTGAGCAGAGCTGTGCCTTGGGCCAATTCCCTCAGAACCACTCTGTGATGGTGATTAAATAGTTCAATCTGTGTGAAGAAGCCCTTATTTCTGCCCACCGAGTGCCCTGCTAGATAGCAACTTTCCTGAGACACAAACTGCCCTTCCAGAACCATAGGCTACCACCAGAGACAGAGACAACCTACAGGGAAACTTCTCCAGACAAAGCTTCTCACTTCTCTGCTGGTGATTCCCCCTTCCCAGACACTTGGAGCCATCATCTCCATGAGTCAGGTCCCAATTTCCTTTGCATTTGAAGCACAAAATTTCCACTGATCCTCCCTGAAGGGAAAAACTGGCAAAAGAATCTTTTTCTCAAGCCCTGCTAAAGCGCTCTGGTATTTGTGGCTCCGCAGCACACTAAAATGCTCAAGCATGAACTGTAGGCCAGAAAAAGCAGGAATCCTACAGCTCTGAAAAGGAAAAACAAAATAGAAGAGACACTTACGAGTTAGCAGTTTCCAACTATTTCTTATCAGAGGCAGATCCTGCATTTGGGCTTAGAATTTGCACTTTTAAGCGATTAAGTTCTCGGGTTACTTTCAGTCAAGTGTGTATGACTGAGAACCTTGGCACTGGGATTAGACAAGACAAATTAGGGAGGAAGACATTTTCATTCCTGAGCATGGAATAGCTTCTTTTAACTTCCATTATTCTATACCAAACAATGTTTTAATATTTCTTTGGTGCTGGTGGCTTTGTTTTGGGTAGTGTTTTCTTTGGTATTTATTTGCTTTGGGGTTTTTTTGTTAACTTGGAGAAAAGGTTTCTAAAGCTATCACACATTTTTCTCCCACTACTAATTCGGCCTTCTGGAATATCTTTTCAGGATTTGGGCTGTCTTAGAGGCCTAAAGCAAAGCAGAATTAAAGAGCTCTCTGGGATCCCCTAAAAAGCCCCCAAAGCTTACAAGGCTACACAGACTAAAACCTCAAGTTACAACCTGCAATGAAGGCTGAAATACAAGACCTCAGGCACTGGCCCAGCTGCCCAGGGCAGTGGTGGAGCCCCCATCCCTGGAGGGATTTAAAAGCTGTGTGGATGTGGCACTTGGGGACATGGGTCAGTGGTGGCCTGGGCAGTGCTGGGGGAATGGGTGGATTTGGTGATCTTAGAGGGTTTTTCCAATCTAAACGATTCTGTGATTTACCAGGATCAGTGATGCTCCAAGCTCCCATGACAACAACCCCTCCCTCCAACCATCAGGCAAGAAGTCAAGACAACTTAAAGCACCCTGAGCCTCACAACCCTAAAGAGAAAACTTCACATGGTATTAAATACAGAATCAGAGAATTAAAGAATGGGTTGGGTTGGAAGGGACCTTAAATATCACCCAGTCCCACCCCCTGCCATGGGCAGGGACACATTCCACTATCCCACACTGCTCCAAACCCCGTCCAGCCTGGCCTTGGACACTTCCAGGGATCCAGGGACAGCCACAGCTTCTCTGGGCATCCTGTGCCAGGGCCTCACCACCCTCACAGGGAACTTATCAAAATACCAACTCTATTCCTCCCTGAGTATTTTCTGTGCATTTCCACAGCCAAAGGCTTGGAATAACACAGCCTATACAAAGTTTTTTTGCACTTTCACCTTATCATTAGTGAGTTACAGTCTCAGGAGCAAGTGTAAACTAAGAGTGGGCTCCTAATCCTCCTCCTAGCCTGCTTGTTTCCAGGCATTTCACTCCTGCTGAACCTCGTGAAGGACGACTGATTAGCTGGAATAAACAAGGAACCAAATCCCAGCCATGTCTACTGGGTGTCTCTGCTCCCAGCTCCACAGCGCACACTTGGATCCCTGTGGAGGCAGCTGCAGAAGAGCGAACGATGAATTAACATGTCAAGGAATTGTCTGGGACAAAAAGCAGTGGAACAATCAGAATTACAGAGAGATTGTTTGGAGAATGAGCAGCATGTGGCTTTTTAGGTTTAAAGAAAGGGAGAGGAATTCAAGAGAAGAAGCATTTTAAATGCCTTTTGCTTAAGCCAGTGACAAACAGCCCCTCAGTGTGATCCTTTTCTGTACTTCTGGGCAATGAAAAAACCAAATTGGTCACACAGCACCTCTACTTACCTTCCTCGATGTGTGCAGTAACACGCAGCCAGCACCTTCACTTTCAGCTGCAAAGATGGGAAAAAAAAAAACCACATCAGAAGAGTGTTACTATCAGAGGTACCTGACAGGCAGCAGGAGCCAAGCAGGAGGCTCAGGAGGAGGTGAAGCATCACTCTCTTGGCAGGGGATGATCTCTAGAGAAAAGCAGAGATTCAATTTTTACAACATCTCCCATTTTGGAAGCGTGAACCAAGCACAGGATTGGCATTATCTGGTCACTTGGGGATTGTGTCTTGCAGATTTTTTTGGCTGGATTTTTATAACTCTGATGTATTTTTACTCTTTCTTTCTCTCCCCCCTGCTCCACTCCCCAAAAATCTAACTCCTAATCCTTTAAGTAATCATTTAATCCAATGCATCATTGTTTGATAGATTGAGGCTATGATTTCATGAGTCACCCTCGTTTGGAAACCCTCCTTGTCCTCGTTAAAAGAGTCAACAATAACAGCCAGGCACTTCCAAGGGATTGCAGGCAGTGACTCCAAGATGAGCACATTAATGTCCTGTCAACTCACCATGCTGCCTCCATAAATCTGAGGAGAAAGCAACACAGCTCTTGGGAAAGAAAACTGCTGTTTAGGGACTAGTAAATGTCATTTAATACACAGGATGGGGGAACCCGGGAAATTCCCACTTCGAACTTCCAAGCGCCAACAATAACATTTTCTTAAGAGTATCTACGAAGCCCTTTTTGGGTATCAGCTACAAAACAAAACCAAACCAAGCTGTACTTGCCAAAAGCCCACTCCTTGCATCCAAGGCAGCCTCTCTGTGGCATTATTTGTCCCACAGGCACTTTTTGTGCAGAGGATCATGGAATGGTTTGGGTTGGGTTGGAAGGGATCTTAAAGACCATCGAGGTCATCTTCCACTTGACCAGGTTGCTCCAAGCCCCATCCAACCTGGCCTTGAACACTTCCAGCCTGGCATCCTTCTCCTTAAGTTCTCCAAAATACCCCCAAGCCTGAGCTGCTACCAAAATGAAACACATGAACAGCTTTAATTCGAACGAGCACAGCAGCAGCATGGAAAAAACCCACTGAAGACCAAAACCTTTCCAGAGGCCAAGCTGTGGAAAACTACAGAGATGTAACACGGAGTTACAGCTACTCAGATGAGTGCTTTGCTTCTTTTGTAGATCTCTACTTCCTACCCTGTAAGAGCTGCTGCAATCCCATGACTTGGCCACACACCTTCAAGCCAAGCCCTGCTACTCTCCAAAAACTAAGCTGAGGGTGCAACTCACGTTGAAACTCCAGAAAAAAAGCAATTGATTTTTGCAAGCAGAAAGCTGCTTTAATCAAAATCATCGCTGATCAAACAGAGATTTGAGTCTTGCCCTCGATGGGGTTCAAAGGCTCCAGCTCAAAATGGGAGCAGAGCAGTGGAGAAGAGGGAAAGGACTGACTTCATCTTCCCCTAAACAAAATGAGGTGGTTCAGAGGCTTTGGTTACATCACCCAGCTTCTCCCAAATTTCACTTGGATGCTGCACATGTGACTAAAAGCATCACTTAACCAGACAAGTCTGCTGCTACAACAGCCCAAATTATTCCTGCTTTTGACACGCCTTTTGGAAAACATAAGCTGTTTCATCTAAAAAAGTGCTATTTATTATTAAAAAGCAAGCACCCAAATAAACCAGAAACATCAAGCATTTTCCCCAGGCTCTCACATTTGTAGTTCTCCAACGCTCACTTACCCAACTTCCAGCCTAATTACACATGCAGAAGTACGTGGGGAGATTTGGAAGTCCATAAATATTCATTGAGGAGAAAACATGTTTTGGTTTATCTGCTTTTGCAAGGCATAGTTCGGGAAAGACAAAAAAAACCCACAAGCCCGAACAATAGCAGGCACATGCTGAAGAGAGAGCTGCAGCCTGTCCTCATGGATACATGGAAATGCAACAGAAATTCAGGTTGTGCTTTTATCAGGCAGCAGCTCTTGGTTCTTCTTATCATTTTTGAGGCGTATCAATCTTTGCTGACGGCTCTCTCACGTACCCAGCTGGAGGAGCACCAAGTGCTGCTTTATCAACACAAGCAAAAACATCTAATTACATCTGTTGGAGCAGGATCTTTCAAACTTCTCAAAAAAGCTGTTCTGGGTATGGAGGTGGCACTTTGGAAAGCCCAGAGCCTCATTCATCATTCATCCCAACAACACCGCTCGGATTTAATCCAGGCAGGAAGATGGACGGATACGGTGATCCCAGTTCTGGGCTGGTATCTTAAATGCTCACTGGAGTGCTACAACATCACTCAGGGATAGCAGCAAATCCACTGGAACATGACAAAGGGGAGGGAAAAATACACAGAGACTTCTCAAGTGCTCTTCTGCCTTGCTCACATTAAATATCCATTTATTTCCTGCTGGGCAATGCGGGATCAAACTCTGCAGGAGGTTGCCCATGACACATCCAAAGCTCAAGCCCAACCACCACCAGCCTACCACCCATTTCCACCCATTTCCTCCTCTTCCACAGCACCATCTCTCCAGCCAAGGAGGGGGTAAAAAGATCCAACACCCTTGGCCCTTGCACCTCCACAGAGGAGCCCTTCACGGGAATGACATGGATACAGAAAACCCTGGATCCATCTTACAAGAAACTCCCCATCAATCTCCTCGGCAATGTCTCACTGTCAAGAGCAGTAACTTGAAAATCTCAATATTTGAGATATCACACCTGAATGCCACAATTAAGCACAATGAAACACCACGAGGAGGTCAGGACCACATGAAATTTTCATGTCGATTTTTGCGGCCCTCCTTGCCGGACAGAGCAGGCAGCAAAAGCCTATTTTAGGCAAGAGAGCGAGCGAGGGGCATTATTGTGTGTCCTCACAGCTGAGGGAGAGCTGCCAGGGGTGGCTGAGCTTATCTGTTGGGCTCTGTGCCAGGTCCTGCCCAGGGGAAAGCCAAAAAGTCAGCAACGCATCTCCGACATCCCCTGGCAGCCACATCAAGGCGCCACGCGCATCCCGAATTTCTGGGATGCGTGCATGCAGGCACGGAGCCTGACTGGGAATGCCACGAGTGACTCCCGGGGAGTTCAGTTCTGACAACGCCGAGGAATTGTCAACATCAGAACTCGTGGCACACTCAGGGCCCTGCCTCTCCTTTTTATTTCCCACCATTCTGCAAACGGGCCCCATCCAACTTCAACACAAACGAGGAGATTTAATACTTGGAAGTTTATTTGCTCAGTTTCATCCCAGCTGCCCTAATAATATCCCTGAGAACAAGCCAGAGAAACAAAATCCCCTCCTTGCTTCCCCTCCACCCCCTCCTTAGGTAACAACATCTGCCATGCAAGCCTGAAAACAACCCCCTGAAAGTCAAATACCAAAGTTTAAGGCTTTTCACCTTTTGTCTTGAGAGATCTCCTTTCACCCAAGATCCCCTTCCCTTATCCAGGCGTCCAGTGCTGCCCTTAACACCTGAGAAGATCCAAAAGCCTTTGGAGCAGAGCCACCACTGGATGCCTGCAGCATCTTAAGACTGTATTTTATTTTGAGATAAAAGGAGTGGAAATTAGAGTAAAAGAGCTTTTTGGCTGTGCACATTTCTTTAGATCTACAAACACTCCCTGGTGCATCTTCATGGTAAATATATATGCACAGTAAAATAAATCAGAGCAGAATACTACATTAGCACTTCCACCTTTTTCTCTGAAAAATAACAAGGATCTGGTGTGAGTGGAAGTATTTAAGGTTTGGAGGGCTTATAATTTGAAAAAAAACCCTATTTTATCTTTGTTTTTTATCAGGGGTCTGCCCAAATCTAAGACTCAGCCATTTGTGCTGAACCACACTGCGAGCATTTGTTCTGCTTTTCAAATCTGCCTTAAAAATACATAAATACAACCACATCACCGCATGGCATGACAGGAGTTTGTGAGGAGCAGTGGTGACACCTCTAACACACCACTGGCAGTGAGGGATTGCACAAGCAGGATCTCAGAGGGATTCTTTGCTTCGCTGTGCTCAGCCTGGGCTAATCACCATCAGATTTGAGTAATTTTGGTTAAATACTGTTAGATAAATAACTGTGCCTTTATTATCCCATATTCCCACAACAGGTGATGGGCTGAGCTCAGGAGACATCCTAAAGTCAGTGTTCATCCCACAAATTCCCAGGTTAAAAGCAGGTGGGAATAAGGATTCTGAAACAGCAAAACCAGCTGGGCATGTGAAGGCCCATCCCTCATACTCCTGGGTGGGGAATGGGGAAGAGAGGGGACAGCACAGAGACTGAGCAGGGATAAGGTAAGCGTGTCGAGTGTGGTGTCACTTGTCACACCCACATGCTATAAAAGCCAAATATTTCATGAAAAACCCCACCTGTAGTAGGTTTTGTTGATCAATTTGGGGCAGGGGGAACATGTGCATTTTTTTCATGCACTCTAAATCCCACGGGAAGCTGCTCCAAAGGACCAAGGTGAAGCACGGAGAAGGGAGGCCGCTGCCTCCGTGCAGAACCACCCGCGCTCCCCCCACACCTCCCTCGGCTTCCTAAGCAGCGCTTTGAAAACACCCTCGTCAGGAAATTCGGAGGGAGGCCGTCCCCCCCCCGGCACACAATTGGTATATCCACTTTCCATTAGAGGGTAGGAAGCCTCGGGAGCCCAACATCCCACTCTGACATCAAACTGCTAAAACAGGAGTTATCAGATGGAACGCGTGGGTCAGCATTGTGCCTCGAGACATAAAAAGGACCTTGGTATTAATGTGAGGAAATGTGACTATTGTGTGCAGAGTGATACCCATTCAAGCCCAGACCACTTGTCTCTGGACGCTACTCTCCCTGGAATATCCTTGGCGCCAGCATCCAGCTTTTCTCCTCGTCCCCTTGAAGAAAAAAGTCATCTGGGCAGGGCCTGGGCCAGGACTTGGATCCAGTGTTTTGCCAGGAGCAGCGGCGGCGGGCGTGCACGTGTGTGCCTCTGGAGCGGGATACAGGAAACTGTTGATTCTCTGTATCTAGGAATGATCAATTGTCCGCAGGGTGGAACAGCCTTTAATTTCTCCTGAAGCGTAATTCGTGTTCCGCTCCTTCCCCCCCCCCACCCCGGCAGAGCCACATCCTGCTCTCCAATTGGCTTTTTGCTGCCGTCAGGAGTTTGCTTTGTTCTCCCCAAAACTGCTGCAAGCACCTCTAAAATCACCGGTCTGAGCATCAGCTGCAAGTGGGAAAAGTCAAGCAGCTACAGCTCCACAAGTCCTTGATAAATTGTGCCTAAATTGAATCAAACCCTGTGCAAACCCCCCCTGTAATGTGGGTAAGGAGAAGGTGAATTATTTCAGAACCTCAAACTACAAAAATGACATCCGAAGAGCTGTTTTAAAACCCCAAACTACAAGAACAAGATCCAAATCATTGTTTTAAAACCTAACACTGAGAAAAAGCCAAGGTCCAAATGATGAAAGTATGTGCCTGGCTAATTTAAGGGAGCTGCAAAGGAGATCAGAACGCTGTGACTGATGGCAAAGATGTGTCCCCACGTAGTCCAAAGACTCACTTGCATCACCTGTCCATTAAATTTAAGGCCCAGCCTAAACCAAGCTGCTGTATTTATTTGCAGGGATTTAATTCCAGGCGTGCTGCAGGTAAAGCTTTCCTGGACAAGGGCCCGGAGTGCCAGGACAAGGGGGACATTTAGATTACCTGAAAAAGAAGTTTTTTTACAATGAGAGTGGTGAGGCCCTGACCCAGGTTGCTCAGAGAAGCTGTGGCTGCCCCTGGATCCCTGGAAGTGTCCAAGGCCAGGCTGGACAGGGCTTGGAGCACCCTGGTTTAGTGGAAAACATTCCTGCTCACTGCAGGGAGGTTGGGCTTGATGACCTTTAAAGGTCACTTCCCACCCAAACAATTCTGTGATTTTACTTGCCAACATTTGTTGTGACTTCAGAAAAAGCCGCAGCCTAAAAACCACCCCGATCTTCCCCCAAAAATGCAGATCCCACGTCCAAAAGCCTCCAGCTTCAGATACATACCCACCTTCCTGTTAGAGCTCCTAACATTTGCTGGAAACAAATGTTACCACCAAAATCTAAGTTACAAGCATGAAAAGCAGAAGAGAATTAAAAAACCTTTCATCAGTTAACGCAAGGAAGCACTGAAACACCCAGGAGAAATGACCCAAATGTCACTGCTGAGCAGCCTTTTAGTGCTCAGGCATCTGCACTGCTTTGGGCTCATTATTCCCTGCAAAGGCAGCCAGTATTCATTAAAAATAAGACAGGCCATACCTTAAACCCCAGATTTCTTCAAGCCATCCTGTTTTTCACACACCTGTGCACAAAACCCAGCATTTTAGGCCAATGGTCAATTGTTGGAGTTTTATGGCTCGTGCTGTGTTGGTTCAAAGCTGAGTCCAACACGGTGATCTTTTAAAACCAGAATTATAGTGGAGAGCATCCAGTTATGCTCATGGAGAGCTGCACACACATCACAGAGACCAACAGCTCGACTGGATGATGCAGAGCTGTCACTGCATCTGTAATTTCACCTTCATTGCCTGCCAGCACCTGGACCCCAGGGTTCCAACTCAGCCCCTCTCCAAA
This sequence comes from Corvus kubaryi, assembly GCF_017639235.1. Classification (NCBI taxonomy): domain Eukaryota; kingdom Metazoa; phylum Chordata; class Aves; order Passeriformes; family Corvidae; genus Corvus; species Corvus kubaryi. The sequence goes on from NW_024582073.1 coordinate 29,873,444, forward strand.
TGGGAATTTTGGATCTTTTAGCCCTATATTAATGGGCAGCAACCTCACAGCAGCTGACCCAAAAAAAAGTCTCCAGCAAGAGAGAGTCTGGGGAGCACATTCAGCCAAGAGACCACATTTTGGCTCAAACATTTCACCCAGAATGCAGGAAAATGAGATGAGGATGCAAAGATGTCATTCCCACACTTGGTTTGCCTCTGTGTTTACAGAGCAGCAGAGGATTTTGTAGGATCCTGGTGCAGCAGCTCCCTTGGGGTAGGAAATGAAGTGTTTGGGGCATCTGGCATTGCCTGGAGAAACCCTACTTTTACTTCCTCCCTCCTTCCCAGCTTGTCTTGCTCTGGACAATCCATGCAAAGGATCATCTCCACAGTTTTGTTCCAGGAAATCAAAGCCTGAGTATTACAAAAAACCTCCCAAAGCTTCCCAAGAATGGCAGCAATGGAAGGGAATTTCTGAACAGGGAACAATTCACTCCCAGACACACCTCAGCTCTGGCATAATTAAACCTCAGCTTGGGAATTGGGTGGTTTTTCTCAGAAGTTCAGGGTTATTTTTCTTAGAAGAGCTTAAGGGGCTCATCTCAGCCACCTTCAGCCACCCAAAAAGTCACCCCTCCAGGAGGATCAGCTGCACCCTCAGCAGCCACAGACTGATTTATTTGTATAAAATCCACCCTGGAAGAAACTTCAGTAAAACCACCTCTGAAAAAGGAACTGATAGCCCAGATGACTCCAATGCCTGGACTCTGATGAATTCTTTGCCTAACAGTGAAAAAGCTGGATTTTGGCTACCTGGATCACTTTGATGTTGTAATGAGGGAAAAAAGAAAAGAAAAAAATACCTCTTTTCACACATGTCCATATTGAAAGTCTGGACTTTTGCTCTGCCTGAAGCTCATTTTAAAAATCATCATCCTTCCATTTCAAACAGGACCCCAGCATACCAGAAGCCCATTTTTCCTTAAAAATCCTAAACATCTCAGCTGAAAAAAAAAAAGGATACGACTAATAGCACCAGCACAAAGAGCAGTGCTTCAGGGAAATAAGGAAGCCTTTTTTGTCCTGTTTTGAATGGAAGGGAAAACACAAAAAGCCCAGGAGGACACACAAGGAAAGTGAACTTCTTCAGATGCAGAAGAATCCACAGCATTCACATTCCTCATCCCCAAACAATGCACCCCACGGCATTAAGTCCACACTTGTCATAGCAGAGCACAGCTCCCTTAAATCTTTCAATTAAGATGACATTTGTAAAATTGCAGGCTTGGAAATTGCTGGATATTATTCCTAAATTCAAGTCATCGCTCATAGCCAAAAAGCAGACTCCGAGATGGTCAAACAGGGCTCCAGGCCATGCCTAATCTGCATCACCATTCCCAATAACTGCCTGCTGCAGATCAATTGGGATTTGCATGTAATCTAAAAATAACTTCTAACAAACTTCAAGGACTGTCTGACACTGTGACACCGACAATAATCCAGAGCACGTGCATTTAACCTCTAAAATAGCCAGTGCCCACACAGGCAGGTGCCAGCTGCTGGGACAAACCCAGGCTGCTGCTGTGTCCAAGAGCTGCGTTTTCCCAGGCACATCCCACGAAATCCAGCTTCCACAAAATGGGTGGGAAAGGACCTTAAAGATCATCCAGTTCCACCCCCTTTCCATGGGCAGGGACACCTTCCACCAGACCAGGTTGCTCCAAGCCTCATCCTACCTGGCCTTGAACACTTCCAGGGAATAAAGAAGGCTAAGTTATGTCTAATTTCAGAACTATTTATCTTATAATTGAAAACATTTTCTAGAAAAACAAAATGGTTGCTACCTCTAAGCAAGATTGTCACAGCCACCAGCCCCAGAAGAAAACACTTCAGCTGTATGACTTGATTTCTGTTTTCTCCTAAAAAAACCCCTCTGTTTCTCAGACTTGGCCTGGCACCTTATGGGATGTCAGTTCAGATCTGGATTCCCTATCTCTTCACTTTTCAAAGGATTCACTAAATATCAGCACTGGCTTTTACGGGAAATTAAGTGAGCAGGATTTTGTTTGATTTTCTGCAGAAAAAGAAGTTCAGAGTTGCATATAAACTGAAACAAAATGACGGGAGTTTTTGGTGAAGGGCTTGGCTGTCTTCCTCCCTCACCATTTACCACAGGCAATACTGAAGATATGAAAACACTGAGCCACAAGCAAAGTTCAAGGATGGGTTGGATGGGGCCTGGAGCAACCTGGCCTAGTGGAAGGTGTCCCTACCCTTAAAGAGATAAGTTTTAAGGTCCCTTCCAACCCAAACTGCCCTGATCCCATGAAATCCCACGACCAGGAACAACCTCCCTCCCATCCCCGTTTTTGGGGGTCACTCACCGGTGGCGCTGGGAGTGCCCTCGAGGTTGACGTTGACGAAGAAGCGGATGCTGTCCCCGGACACAATGGTGGAGTTGACGCCGTCAAAGAGCTCCTCGCCCGCCCCTTCCTCCTTCGCATCGTCCGTGTCGCACTTGAGGTACCCTGACAACGAGATGGGGGTGCCATGAGAGGGCCGCAGGCTGTCCTTGGGCCCATCCTTGGACACCGGGGGGGACGAAGAGTCCGAGTCCGACTCCGAGTCCAAGTCCATGGCTGGCAAGGCCTCTGCCGCCGCTGGGGCCTGGGGAGGGGCCGCTCTGAGGGCCCGTGAGGGCCGGAGGGTTCAAGAAATGACCCCAGTATGTTTTGGGGTGGCCTCAGGGGCTCGTCCCTCTGGCCTCACACCAACGGTGTGGGCAGCAAGGCCCAGCCCCAACACCTCGTGCCCCTCAGGTAAAAAACACCATAAGGATGAAAATGTTGACCGGGAACCATAAAAACACCACCAAAAGCAAGAGCTGTGCCCCAGCCCACCCTGAATCAAACACCTCCACCGGCCCAAGGCCACGCTGCTGTCTTGCAACGCAGCAACTTGAAACTACAGGTGGAAAAATTGAAAAAAACAAAATTAAAAAAAAAAAAGAAGTTTCCAAGAAGACACCTGATATGGACAGAGAGACCCACAGCTCCCCACGGGGCAGAGTAGAAGGTCACTGGGGGTGGCACCACAGAGAATGTGAGACAAGTTTCTTAATTACACCAAACAACTCCTTAGCCTTTTGCAAGGCTTTAATTAGAGTTTAACCCAGCCTCCTCCAACAGCAAACTGGCCCCTGCAACATCTCGTTATGGAGCAGCTGGAGGACTCTTGTAGCACACTCATGTATCATGTTTAATTGGGAGAATTAGGGACATTTACAGAATGTCGATTTTTACATTACCAGGATTATTCAGCAGCTTCTTCTCATCTTCTGACAAGTCTTTTATGCCTAATTTGAAGCAGGAGGGAGATATTTCATTAGCTGGCTCTAGGCACTACAGTGAAATGAAAAGGGGGAGCTTCAAGGCAGAGGCTCGAATGGAAACTAAAATATTGATGCCTTTTTTTAAAGCCTCATATAAGCAAATGTGGAGGCAGCAGCTGAAAGCAGCACATGCTGCCTCTGAGAGATCGAGCCGACAGTTCTCCACCACAAAACACAAACCCAGAGGAGTGAGGCCACAAACAGGAACTCAGTGACACAGGACAGGGGCTGCAGCATTTCCTGCCACGAGCTGATGGAGCTCAGCATCTCCCCAGAGGGCTCAGAGGGTGCAGTGGGGCTGCAGGAGCTTCAAGCCTCCAGATGAGGCATCTAATTGCTTATGAAAGGTGTGGAAAACCTGATAAAGCCCCTCAGATTAAACCCCCTCCTGATCTTTGCCTCCTTCACCTTACAGCTTGACAGGAATAAATGTGAATGAGCCCTTTCAAAACTGCTCTGAAGACTTCAAAAAGCATCCAAGGTGCTGCTGTCCCCATCCAGCAAAGCACACCGAGGGTATCACCCTCTGCTGCTGGCACAGTTTAGGGTGTTTGCATCCCTGCACGATGGAAACTTGTCCAGACAGAAAAAAGTGAGGTGAGGAAAGTACAGGAAACACCTGAACACCGCGGGCACCATCAGATACGAAACCTCTGCTGGCAGGTGTGGCAGGTTGAGGGGTAGCCTGTGTCCTGGAGGGATGGACAGCAGCCAGACAAGGTGCCTGCTGCCATCAGAAGTACTACAAAGTCCCACACAAGCATCTCGATCCCAAACTAAGTCCCAAAGTTGGGGTTTGGCTCCTCCAAAACGCATGACGGACACCGTAATCTCTCCTCAAAGCTGAGCACCCACAGTGCTGACATTCCCCCCCATGCCAGGAGAGTCTGGGCAACCCTGCAAAGGAAAAGAATCAGCCTGGGGACATCTTTTTCCACCTCAACCACCTCCAGAATTGCAGCCTCAGGGAAGTTTTGAGCTTCTTCTCCAACCTTCCCACTCACTGGGTCAGATGGGACACACATAAGATGGTTTGAGCACCCAGCTCTGAGAACATGGGTGAGCTTTTCCTTCCTGTCCTAATGGAATTAGATGGATAAACAAGGAAAAGCCAAGCAGGGAAAAGTATTTATTCCCCTCCCCACCCACTGAAACTTGTTTGATAAGAGGGTGGTAGTGGTGGCCCCTGAAAACAGAGAGGGCTGGAGACAGGACAGAAGCAGCCCAGGAGCTAGAAGAAGGGCAAGGGTGGAGTAGGATCAGAGGGTTGGGCAGAGGTCAGCGAGGACTCTGGCAAGGAAAGCATCCTCTGTTCCTCCCTCTTTAGGGGAGGAAAGAGCAGAACAAAAGGCAGCTGAGCCTCGAGTCCCTTGGGCAAGGGACGGACAAAACACTCGGGTTGCAAATAATCCCCAACCTGGGCTGGACAGGAACTGCACTCCCAGACAGGTGTCTGCTTTGTCACTGAACCACCTCCAGGCTTCAGACCGCTCCTGTTTGGAATCCCTCAGCCTATTTAGTCTGCCCGGAGTTTGAAACCATGAGCAGTTTACGGCTGTCAAAGGCAGGGTGACCTCGAGGTGACACGGGCTGTGTGCGTGGCAGATGCACCTTCCCTCTGAGCTCCAGCCCTGCCTCCAGCCCTGGCAGCTGTTTCCTTCCCCATTCCCTGATGCTCACCGAGTGCCACCCCCGCTGCTTGAAGGGCAGCAGATGCCACAAGCGACAGCAGAAGCTGTTCAGCTCCTCTGGAAGTTTGATGGGTGTTTTGCAGAAGTTCAGAGCAGGATCTCATGTGGCTGTTGCAGAATTTGTGCAGATACCAATCACGTTTCCATATGGAAGTCCCAGTAACTCTTCACAGGCTTTGTCAGGAGCAGTTGCTTCGGAGGCAGAGGGCAGAGTTAAATACCTTTCGATTGGAATCAGATTTCCTGGGGGAGAGTTTAAGATCTCCAAATTGGTGTTCCCCCCATTTTTATCACTGCAAGTTGGCACCTTCAGATGAAGGCAGGATTTGCTGAAGTGCCACGAGCCACAAGACGGCCAGTCAGAGCTCTGAGCACAGGAGTGCCACTTCAGCCTGAAATATGGTCTAAAAGCACTGGAGGAAAGAGGTTTGGCTGAGGAGGAGCTGGGAATACAGTTAAAGCTGGCAGAGATCAGTGCAGCCCTCCTACACCATGAAGAACACATTGTGGTCGGGATAATCCCTCTCAGCCCACCCTGCAGGATTCATTTTATGACAAAGAAATGGAGAATATGGGAAGTGCATGAGACCAAGGAGAGCAAGCAGCATCCTTCAGTGCTGCAGGAACAAAACCCCCTCCTCACCCTCTGCAGCCAGAAGCAGCAGATGCTTTCACCTTAAATCCTCTTCTGCCTTAAGGGCTTTCCTCAGCCCATCCTATGCCACATGAAAATAAACCAGCCCCCCATTTTATGCAGGTGCTGGGAAGAAAAAAAAAAAGGAATACTTATGATTTCTCTGGTGATTCCCCTCCAAAGCATGAATTACAGAGGAAAGAATCACCCTTTCCTCTGTAATTCATCCCTGGCCCAGACCCACTGTGCTCTAGTATCCCTATATCCACCCAAGAGCAGGCTGGATGAGGCTTGGAGCAACCTGGTCTAATGGATGCTGTTCTGCCTGTGGCAAGAGGGTGGAACTGGATGATCTTTAAGGTTCCTTCCAACTCAAACCATTCCAGGATTCTAGGATTCCATCCCCAGCCTTCTCTCTTCACTCTCCTCACATTTGCAGCTCCATCTCCTGGCTCCTGCTGCTCTCATCCTCCTCACAGCTCTGACAAGGTGCCTGCCCTGCAGCTGTTTTGCTTTGGAGCTGAGTTTTAGCACCCAGGGCTCTGTAGGGAGCAGCAGTGACTGCACCTGCTGCCATCAGAGGTGGCATTATGTGTCCCACCGCTGCTCTGGTGGCACCTGGCAGTGTGGGCAATAAAATCAGCAGAGTTGCAGTGAGCAGGAAGCTCACTGAATACATCTGAGCACAGAAGTGCTCAGCCACTTCAGATATATTCCCTGGAAAAGCTGAAGTGGGAGCGGCACTCCCAGCCCAAGGGCTGCAGGCTTCTCCAGGAAAGCCAAAAATCTTAATCAAGCTCAATTTCCTGGGAGAAAAGCAGCTTTATTACTAAAAACATCCTCTCACACCCCAGGGGATGGGAATTATTCCAGCCACAGCCCCTGCACGACCTCTCGGGGTGTCTCAGGTGACAAAGCCAATTGTGGAGCTTTAACCAACATCTGCGGGCACGAGCCACTCACTGACTCAGAGCAGTTTTCTGGAAGCAACTGGTTTTTACCTTCAATTACCACAGCAATCTCCTCTCCAAGCCTGGAAAACTGTTCTCATTTATAGCAGTGCCTATTCCCTCCTTCAAATCCAAGCCCCAGCTTCCAGGATCATGGAATTGCATCGCCTCCTCTTCATGAGTGGTAGTTAACCCCTCCAAAAAAATCTCCTCAGAAAGCCAGGAACCTCAAACTACATTAAAAGAGGCTTTTTGAGCTATGATTGGCAATCCCACACTACCAGCTTGTCATGTTAAAAGCCCTTTTGGATTTCTCAGGTGAGTGTTTAGGCCCAAAAGGCAGCAAATTGTTTTGAAAGAGCCCAAAACCCATTTTTGCATCCATTTTCTCAGAGGAATTACAGGTCAAGTACAGAAGGTCAACGGAATCAATGATAATAATATATATTCAATAGCTTTTAAAGGTAAAGGAGCATCAACTGGGACATGGGCATTACCCTAAAATCCAGCCTGGTTCTTTTGAGCATCCCGAATGCTCAGCTGTAATGGAGTATTAGGGAACTCAAGAGAGATTTAAGCCCTATATCTGCCTAAAAACTGGCAATGATACTGGCATTAGGTTAAAAAAAGTCACCTTCACCTAAGCTTTCTCCTCATGGATTTTCAACTTGCTCTAGCCAAGAACAGACACTAATTTTCAAGAAAGGCGTGAAGTTTTAATTAACCTGAGCTCTCAGCTCTCAGAGGGTTTGCTTCTCTCCCTGCAGGCTCCGATTCACTGCGCCACTCGGAAAACACCCAAATCCCCAACTTTGGGTGAGAAAGGAAACTCAATTAATAATGGAGCCTCCACCTCCATCCTGACCTTTACACTCTGCACAGAAAGCACAGATTCCTGGTGCCTCCGTAGGTTAGGTAACCTTCCAGCCAGTTAACTCTGGCAGGGAGAGAGCAATTGGAGGATTCAGGAGAGACCTGGAAGAACTTTATACAAATGTTATCAGTTCTCCAGTCTCCAGATCATTCTAGAAAAACAGGGTTTAAACAGCACCCTACTCACACATGAACCAAAGCAAGTTTGTGGGCACATCTCATAGGCTGATTCCAGCATCATCACCTACTCACCAAAATAATTCTCTTTTTTTCTTTTTTCCCCAGATCAAATGAGAGCAATTACATTGATGTAACAACACTTTTTAGGTAAACGTGCGCCTAAATTTTACACATCTCTACTGAGGTTAAACTGCAGAGTTTGGGGCTCACTTCTTGTTCTGAATGATAAGAATCACGAAAAATCCCTTCCCTCCTAACAAATTACTGCATTTCAGAGACAAGAACAACTGCAGGGCTGCAGCCAGCCAGCAGCACCCAAAGCTGTCTCCCACCCAATGAAAACTGTAAGCCACAATGATTAAATAAAGCTGGATGCTCGCTAGGATTTTAAGGTTTTCCTTTGGTTCACAGCCGAAAGAATCCCTGGCAAGGCTCACTGGTTTTGTCCTGAGGAGATTTAGCCCTGGCAGCCACAGGGACACTGTGCCAGCCCAAGAGACAGCTGGGGGGCTGGGAGTGTCCCCAGACCAGACCTCATGGTTGGACTGCTGAGGGTCTGCTGCTGACAAGAGGACACAGACATTATCTTGCATGCCTTGGTTAGAAAAACTCCTTTATTGATTCCCAGGGAAGCTGTGGTTGCCTCCTCCCTGGAAGTGTCTAAGGCCAGGCTGGACAGGGCTTGGAGCAACCTGGTCAAGTGGAAGGTGTCCTTTTCCATGGCAAGGGGTGGAACAGATGGTCTTTAGGGTCCCAGTTCAAATAAATCACTTTATGATTAAGCCAAATAATTTGGGTTGGCACAGGCAGATCTTCAGATCATGTAAACGGGATTTAAAGAAGTGTCCCCTAATGCCAGACCTTCCACGGGTACCTTAAGAGCCAGAAGTGTTGGGTGATGCTTCCTGGCTCTCCAGCAGTCCCTGGGAGCCCATCAGATAGAGATTTTCTAGAGCAATGACCACCTGCTACGATGATGTCAATCCACTACCTAAGCTCAAGAGCACAGATAAAACCACAACCTCCTCTTGGAAAGGAAAAAAAAAACCAAACCAGAGGTAGAAAGTGCAGAGCAGGTGAGTCACCAAGAGCAGAGCTGCAACCTCTCCCAGATCCCTGCACTGCTGGCCGACCATAACCTCAGCTGCATCTTCCCAACCCTACTTGAGTCTTTTGTCATGAAGAACCAGATGAAAACATCAAGCTTCCCCTGCCACTTCAGTGATAATTCATAACAGAACTGCAAGAGCTGATCTGCTGCAAAAAAAAAAAAAAAACCCAAAACCAACTCCAAAACAAAACCAAAAAAAAAAAAAAAAAAACCAAACAACACCCAGGCACTTTTGAATTAATTCCAGTATTGTATTTTGCAGCCAGATTTCTAGGAAATGTTGTGAATAATCCAAGTAATTCAGTGGAGTGCTGTTGGGGTTTTTTGTTTTGTTTTTACAGAACACGGGAGCACGTGGAGTTTCAGTTTTGCAGCAGAACCCTCAGAAATCAGGGGTGTTCCTTCTATCATTTTATTAGAGACCTCCTGATAATTCCAGAAACAAAAATCTGCAAGAGACCTGTGAGCCACCCCCTGGTGCTCTCCCACAGGTAGCAGCAGTTCACCTCCTGCTGGCAAACTGGGCATCACACGGAGGAAAAAGCCACTGTGAAAGGATTTGTTTCACAAAAACATTTAAATTAATCTCCTAGTTAAGCAAACAATTCCAAGATAAACAAAGTCAAATATAAAAAAAGAAAAAAAAAAAAGAGAAAAGAAAGAAAATCCACTCCCCCCCCACCACACATACCAAGCTGAACTGCAAACTGAAAAACAAAAACAAGCAGATAAAATATATCCAAACATCCCAAGCCAGACAGGGGCCTTGGGGCCCTTCAACACAACTGTGATTTATTGTGCCAGCAAAACCAATTAATAAGTCAGAGGAGACCAAGCAGTGAGGGATTTGCTCTGGAAGACTAGAAAAAAAAAATAAATTTAAGCTGCAGGATGTTGAGCCAGCTTTAAAACAATGCAACAATTCAGATATCCCCAGCACTGCACTGGGATTCCTTCCCTTGGATGTTGCAAGAGGAACCCGAAAACTTCTGGGTTTGTGTCTTATCAGGGAAAATCCTTGGCTCAGATAAAAACCTCATCATAATTTAGGCAGAATTTAATCACTTGCAGGTAATTCCGGGGCCTTTAGAGCTCATCCACCTCCACGAGGAGAGTGCAGGATGCTCACAAGAGACAATGGGGGGCTTGATGAGTCAATTCTGAGCCCTGATTGCCGAGCTGCATTTCATCAGGACTCCAATTATCCCCGGGTTTGGACTGGGGCTACACAATCATCTCACTGCTCACTTAAATTCACCAGAAAGAAAACTCATTTGTCAAAACAACCTTAACAGAAAATTTAAGTGACTTTAAGACACAGGGAGGGGGACACCAATTATCATCAGGCCCTGCCAGGTTTGTTTGTGCAAGAGGCTTCTTCCACAGGCTCAAAAAATGAGTAAAACCATGGATTTTCATCAGCAAGGTGGCAGAGGACTATAAAAAATGACAATAAACATGGGTTGGAAACAGCATGGCCAACAGCTGCCATCAAATCTGCTGCCACCACACTCAAATCAGAAATCTCCAACTGGGCAGGCACAAATATAATTCCTTCTTTTTCCTCTTAATATTGCCTGTACAGAACAAACTACTCACCACATTTTTTTCCCAGCTACATTTTAAGTCTTTACCTCATGCAAGGCACTAAAAGCCACAAAAGTGGCTTTCAAGTTCTTCCAGAAAAAGGGAGAAATTTGAACTTAAAGCTGAAGACATGGTCTCCTTGATAAACTTTCCAGATGTTTAGCTAGTTAGGCTGGGAGATAGTCTGGACTACAACAACCCACTGAACTTCCCAAACAGCCACATATTAATTCACTAGAAAATCCTTCCAGGGCTTTCCCCAGCTCCTCAGTAATTAACAGAGCTACAAATTATTAAACACTTGAAGTTTTTATGGATGTAAACATCCAAGAGGTTCTTCCAAAGCTCTGCTTCGGTGCCGAAGCCAAGATCACCCTCACCACAACCCTTTCAACTAAAAATGAGGTTTCAGCTTTTAAATTTTAACATCGCTGCAGCTGCTGTTGAGAACACAAGGAGGGTACAGAAAAGTTAGCTGGCAAAAGACAGACCCAGGCTCTGAACAGAGCCTCAGATATGCTCAGAAACAAAAACATCCTAATTACTAAGAATACAGAAAACCATATGTATATGCAAGATCCCAGGAGGAGATAAGGGAAAAGCGCTACTCTACGCAGAGCAGGAGTATCAAAAGATGTTCCTCTGCTGAGAAAGCAGGAGGGGAGGGAAGTGTCCAAAAAAACCAGAATTAAAGAGGTTTATTTTTTTCTTTGCTCTCTCCCAACACAGCATTAGGAGATTGGGGATTTTTATTATTTCAGAGGTGGGGCAAGGGCATCTCTTGCCTGGCAGATCCCCACAAGTGGTGCCACAAAGCAGCTCGGTGATTTTGTAGCTCCGTTTCAAAACAAGCTGTTTTGAAACCCTGTGAAAAGGTAACGTCTTTGTCTGTGGTTTCCTCCAGCCCCGATGATGTTTTGGGGTGAAGGATTTGAGAATCTGAGAGCACGAAACTCCTGCAGAGAGATCACCAAAGCAGCGCCTCGCAGCAGGGTGGGAACATTCACACCAGCAGCCTCCAAGATGTGCTGTCCATACGCTCCAAGGCCTCGGCTCAATCAAGCAGCAGAAGGTGACTCATGACTCCACAGCAGCTGAACTCTTCCAAAAGGTCAGTTTGTAATGAGGAGTAAGAGTGACAGCAGATTTAAGCGTGACATAACCAAGAAATCCACTGTATTTCCAATCGTGAATAACACAACGCTCAGCGCTGCGTGCGGGCTGAGGAGGAACTGACAAGCAACATCCTCTCCTTCCCCAAACCACACAGAAGCACAACAGGAAAGCACCAAACAGCTTCTTGAAGCCCTCAGAGGCAGCTCCAAGGTGCTGTCTCCTTAAGACAAAGGAGGAAGATGAGTAATAACACAAATATAGGGCAGAAATGCCCATTGCCATGACACCAAGTCGACAAAAAAAGAAGCCTCTCTCAGAGATTTGCACAGAGGATGCCACAACTACAAAAAAAAAAAGTTCACAGATCTGCTTTGGGGGTTTTTTTGTTGTTTGTGGGGATAGTTTGAGGAAGGCAAGACGGTGAGTCCTGAAAGGGGACGTGTAGAGCCGCCTAAGATGTTAGGACAGACAGCTGGGCTTGTGTTCCCTGTGGCAGAAATGTTTGGGATGAAGTAGGGCTCTGTCTTGCCTCCAAAACCAGCAGTGTTTCTCCCCAAGCCCTTACACTGCTCTCAACCAGAAGCTGGAGGCTCAGTCACCTCTCCAGGTCCCAATCTGGGTCATCTTCTCACATTCCCAGTCCTCAGAAAAGCACCGACCACATCCCAAGAGCCCACAAAAGTGAGGTGGGAAGGAAGGAAGGAGCAGGGCTACCCAGACCTCATGCACCACATACCCTCAGAAAACCTCCCTGAGGTCAGGCATTACTTTTTGCCCCTCTGGAACTCGACCCAGCCTCCAGAAAACACCTCTGACTAGAGATGAGAGGACTGGCTCCCAGTTTCATCCTTTGACTCCCCAAAATTGGTTCTTTGTACGAGAAGAGGAGAGCCAGTGCCAAAGGAAGTGCTGCCACCAGCGGTGCTGGATCAGCTGACACCTGGCAGACATTCAGCTTCCCCTTCCAGATGTCAACCTAAGGCTTGACCCCCTGGAACAAGAAAGATGAGCCTTGTGGCAGCTGCAAGCATCTAAGGGCCTAAATAAGCAGAGAATTTTAGTCTTTTCCTCACACCTTTTGGAAGTCCTGAATACTCCCAGCACTCCCAAGGGCAGGAAGCCCCAAGCCCTCAGGGACTACTTCCTGAAGAGGCTGGAACTCTCCAGAAGGTCCCTCCCTAATACCCTACACACATGCTATTTTAGGGGAAAACACAGGGCAGGGAGTTGGAACTAGATTATCTTTAAAGTATTTTCCAACTAAAATTATTCCATTTTTCTATTTCTCCCAAATCAGCAGAGAAGCTGGGACTTCACTGCCCTTCAACTGTCCCTTTGTCAGTGCAGTATCTCCAAGATCTCGGTCACCTTTGAGGCAGATGATCCAAGTTGAGGCAGATGATCCAAGTTTCCAAATGCCACCATTTAATCTTGCTTCAAAGGAAAAAAAACCCAATCTTTGCACTAAAAGATGTGTCTGCCAGAGCCATCCAACATTTGCCTGATGCTCCTTGGCTGGATGTCTCCGAAGGGATCCAACACCCACGCACGATCCCCATTCCAGAAAAAGACAAGCAAATATACCTGCCAGGCTGTATGACAGGAAAACATCATGAAAGAACTTGAAAAACAAGGAGCCACCCAGAACAGTCACTGATGACAATGTGGAGTTGATTATTTACTGCCTGACTATCTCAAACATCTACAGGATTTAAAAACACGGAGCCTGCTCCCAGGACAAGATTACACAACCACCACACCAGATTGTTTTTACATCACACTTCAGCTACATGGACTTTGTATCACCCATGTCAGGTTTTCAGCCACCCCTGCAGTGCAGCTCTCCCTCCAATAAGGTGTGTGCACAAAAAAGTCAAACGATACTTGCCACTCTCTTCAAAGAAGTATCCATTTCTTGACATCGCTGCTGGTGGAGACTCTGGAGAAGACAGAAAAAACGAAACATGAGAATCATCAAGATGCTGAATGTCTTCACTTTCCAGCAGAAAACCAGGCCCAAAATACTGCAGGCATCAGATTCTCCTGAATGTGGTAAATGTAACCTTTTGCTTATTGATGTCATAATATTTACCAGAACTTTCCTTTACAGCCACAGGCAGTACTTGAATAAAAGCCTCAGACATCCTGGGCTGGGACCACAAAAGAACAAGACTAAAGATCAGGATGAGTCTGATCATTTCAGGGATTTACCAAACTTGAACAAGTATGTCAGCAATAATACATGCTGAGCATCTGAAAGGTTTTTTGTAAAAATACAAGCCATAATGAAGCCCAATTGTACCTTGTGCTCAGATAAAAAGAACCAGTTTGATGTAGAAAAAACAACTCAATTTCAATGAAAATGGGGATTCACTGCTCATCCTGCTCCTCCTAATCATTAGGATAACCCACAAACAGTGCTTGGCACTTGAAGATAAGCCCCAGAACACTCCAGCCTTCCTTGGCCCACTTCCTGAGCTGGGGTCCTGCAGCCAGCACCATCTGCACCAACAGGGGCTGGTGAGGAAGCCACAAACGGGAAATGATGCTGAGCAAGAGCGAATCCACCAACACAACAGCAGCAGGGATGTATCCCCATCATTTATCAGGGAACAAGGGGTTTGGTAGCGAGTCAGTTCTGCAATTCACTGCTGGCAAAGCGGGTATTGAACATTTCTTTGTGGGATAACGGAGCACAGCAGCACCTGCTCTCAGGTGCGATCAAGGCCTGGTGCCCAAACCCAGCCTGGCTGTTCTGAACACTGACAAAAGGTGACAGCTCAGCCTGCATGGACACAGGCAGCAGCTCCCCTGTGCAGGTGCATGGCCCATTTTACAGTGAGTAACAGAGCTCTTGACTTCAAGCCCTGAGCAGGAGTCACCCAAGCAGCCCTTTGGAAACCTGGTGCTCAATGCTGCTGCCTCTTCACACACTTCTTCCCAGCCAAAATGCAATCAGAAAGAGGAATAGGTTTGCTCTGTCTTTCCCCACTTCATTAGGCTAATCAAACATTACCTACGCAAGCCTGGGATGAATTTGGGCCAACAAGGAAAGAGGTTTTGCCTGCCTTATTGTTCTACAGATTAGGCTTCCTGCTTTTCCTTTGAGGTATGACACTGTTTCCCAAAGACCCTTTCTCTGCCCCCTAACTTTCGGCTTCCAGGTTGCAGGCTCTTTATTCCCTTGTACAGTGTGCCGTGTTTGCAGGCCTCGCAATTCCTCCTGCTCCCCCGGGAGCCTTTTGTGCACATGACGGATGCAAAGTCACGCCACTGACAGCAGCACCTCCCAGCCCTGTCACTTGTCACCACCCAGACCTTCCAGTGCAGACAGGTTCCTGAAGGGATACCCTGATGGCCATTAAAAAAAAAGGAGCCAGCACATAAACCAGAGGGCAATCCAAGTGTCTGGTCCAAGGGAGAAACACAATGTTCCAAAGTTCATCCCAGAACAATGGGCCGGAGGAACAAACGGCACCGAACTGTGGCCAAGGGGCACCCATTACACGAGTCAATTGTTTCCCTCCACCTGGAAGGGAAGGAGAAGATCCATCCCGACTGATTAGCATGTTAATGATCAAAGGAAAGTTTTTAAAGAGGCTCTTATTGTGCAATGATTGCATTTACGTATTTCAGGGAAACAAACAAAATACGCCTCAGCAGGCGGATTACCCAAGGAACCCACATTCCCACCAGGATGGTTTATCCATTTCTCACTCCTCTTACGGCTTTCTGAGGGAGCCTGCAGCAACATGTTCATCCTTCACTGGGCTAAATGAGACACTTTGCTTTTCCTTCAACTGAACACAGCTACTTCTGTGGGTTGATGCTGTCTAATGATGGGGAATTGGTTGGTTTCTTCCAACTGCACCATTGCCTGGGTTGGCATCACCTCTTTATGGGAGACTGGTTTGGTCCCTGCTTGGACCAGGCATGAAAAGGGCAAGGCTGGGGTGTTACAGCAGGCAGTGCCATTTCATTAGGTGCTAGTGGTTCCTCTGAGTCACTAATGAGCCACAATCCCCCCGGCAACATGCTCGGGTAATTATGGTGAAGGTGCTGTTTTTTTCAGATGAGTCATAAACCAGAGGTCTTAACCTTGTAATTAAAGATGCAATGGCACGTTTGGGGGGGAAAAAAAAGTCAGGCGTTCACCCTACTATGTCCTGGCGAAAATCCAGCCCTGGTAATTTGTCTTCTCCCAACATAATGCTGTCCCACAGCACCAACCCAATTCAGACTTCCAAACAGCCCTGTTGGCGCCTTTGGAAAAGCTGTTACATCCCCCACGGAAGGGGCACATTGACGTCAGGAACCTGTGTGTGGCGTGCCCAGGAGGTAAAAGGTGATGGGTGTTTACACAGGCCCAGACACAGGCAGGGAGCCATGGGAGAAGCTGAAAGGTCAGGGATCAGCAGCACAAGTGGAGGTAGGAAGGGTAAGTTGGGAGCTACGGCATCTGCACCTCTGAGGCACTAAAGAACACAACATTCACCCGATTTTTCATACAATAATTTGGGTTGAAAGGGATTTCTGAAGGTCTTCTCCACATTCCCTGCCATGGGCAGGGATATCTGTAACTAGATCAGGCTGCTCAGCACCCCATCCAGCCTGATCTTGAGTATTTCCTGCCATGGGGTGTCCACCAAATCTCTGGGTAACTTGGTCCAGTATTTCACCACCATCATTGCAAAGAGTTTCTTCCTTGTGTCTAATCTAAACCTCTTTTCATTTAAAACCATCACCCCTTGTCTTATCCCAACAAGCCCTTCTAAAAAGTCGGTCCTCATCTTTCTTAAAGGCCACCTTTAAGCATAAAATGTCACAGGGAGGTCACCCTAGAACCTCCTCTTCTCCAGGCTGAACAACCCCAAGTTTTTAACTGTGCAGAACAAACCAGACAGATCTCAGGGGCAGTCCAATTAATCTCTTCCCTTCTTACACCCCAGTCCCTTTCTCCCTGCATTCCCCCAGTCAGGAGCAAGCATTCCTTACGCTGAGGGATGCTACCTAAGGACAAGGCCAGCTGGCTCGTGTGGAAGTGCAGGCTCAGGAGCAGCCAGCAACACAAACACATCAGCAGGCTCCACCTGCTCCCCTCTCCCAGCGCTTACGGGATTTCACATGCAAGGTCTCGGCTCCTTGGCTGGGTTTTGCTGCGGACGGGAGCGGTGGGTTCGGGTTGTGCAGAACTGACAGCAAGGCTGAGCCCTGTCTGCTCCAGCAGCCACTGCCTGACGCACACACCAACCTTGCATTTCCTCTCCCCACCTCACCTCCACTCCTGAAATTAAAAAGAGTTCAACCAAGGGCCAGTTATGAAACACCGCAGTGATCAATGCAATTGTTGGGCTTAGGGAAGCCTGGGCAGGAGTACAAGTCTCCAAATTCATTAGGTATCAACATGATAATGCTCCAGGGTTTGCCTGAAGTTGCAGAAGTGTTTCCATGAAGGATAAATCTTCCTCCAGCCTGCGAAGTGCAGGGGCTCAGGGGTTCCCCCTCTCCACAGCCTCGGATCCACCAGACCCATGCTGCCCGTTCTTTCACCCAGGTTTTCTTACAAAGACTTCAACAATTAAAGAAAAAATCCAAGCAAAGAAATTTTAGCAAGACAAAGTCTTCTAGAGACAAAGCTGGAAAGCACTACCCCAAGGAGCAAAGATGCACAGCGCAACAACTCATTCCTGTGCCTCTGGTATCTCTCAGAGAGGTCCTGCCCTCACTCTCCAGACACTTTCTCACCCATCATCTGCAAGGACAACCAGACTCTCCAATTGCTCTCCCTATCCAAAGGCAGAACAAGGTGACACTTTCCACTACGTGCCCAAGAGCACATGGTACAGCTCTTAAGCAGCACTCTTCTTTTCTAAAAGTTAATTTACTCCAGAAAGTAACTTCCTACTGCCACCCCACCTTATTCCCTGCAGGGATGTCTGTTCGATGAGACTAAATTGGAGAGGCACATGGTGTTACTACTTCCTTCCTTTCTCAAAAGGAAAATGTCTGAGCTTTCTGAGAGCTGAATTCAGAGGTGAAGAGCTGAAGTGCTGCAAAAGAGAAAACAAAGCTGCTTTTTCTAGACTCAAGGATACAACTGAAGATTTCATGGCTAAGCCGAGCTGAGGCAAATGCAGTGACCCCAAGAGCTACAAAGGCAGAGGAATATCAGAGAATCACAGAATGGTTTGAGCTGGGAGCTCAAAGACCATCCAGTTCAACGCTCTGCCATGGCCAGGGACACCTTCCACCAGACCTAGATATAACATTTATTTTTTAAGTGGTAGCAGAGTCAAGTTTGCTGTTCTTGTCTAAAGTGCTTGGTTTTAGGACTGGGATGAAAACAGCTGATCCGCCACGGGAAGCACCAGATAAGAAGTGGGTATATTTCCTGATTTCTTACATTCTTATCATTTTTACATTTACATTGAACAACAAAGCCCTGCCATGCCATCCTCCATTATTAAATTCCTGTGGGCACCATGTCTCCGATCTAATAACCCATTTTGACTCCCTTGCTTTAAAGTTAGCAATAAGTTCTCTTGAGCCTTGCAATACTGGAGGATTATGAATAAAAACACATTCTCGGGATACTTTGGTAACTCAATTACAAATGTTCTGTGCTGGCATCTTCCAAGTAAACAGCCCTTTGCAGCACAAGCCTTATATTGAAGTGAAACACAGTTCTGCAAAAGCTTTCTACAAGTACTACCACAGCCTTCAGCTTCTATGATTCCTCTCTGGTAAATCTCTTAACAGATCTGGTGCCTTGATATTTAATTGGAGTTTACTTTGAGACAACACCAGTTTGAAAGAGGTACTGGGGAAGCACTTTTTTATTTACAGGCCCTTTCATATTGGCAGTTCCTGGGTTGTCTCTGAACATGAGCAGCTCATACATCTGGAGAATTCAGTTGCCCCAGAAGTTCTGGTGAGAAAAACATCAGCATTTTCATTATCTTTTACTCACGGTGTGCTTCAATATCCCAATTTCATAGAACACTTTGGGTCAGCAGGGACTTAGACCATCTTGTTCCAACCCCATCTAGTTCCAACCCCATATTCCAACACCTTCCACTATCCCAGGTTGCTCCAAGCCCCATCCAACCTCCAGGGATGGGACAGCCACAGCTTCTTCAACAACCTCAATTTCCACCATTTTTTGCTGGAGCTCTGAGGACATTTCTCAGACTCATCAGCATATGCAATGTCTTGCCTCGAAGCTGATAAAACAAAACACGTCAGACTCCAAGCAGGAAGTTACCACAAAAATCACTTGTTTGTGCTGAGAAAGCCTTTAGACTTTCCCCATTTCCTTCCAGGAAGAATTAGTAATTACTGCAACAGACTGAACTGCCCAGTCAGACAACTGGGCAGAAATGGGATGGGTAACTGGAAAAAAATCCACCTCCCAGAAGACATGCAGGGCTTTAGCTTTGCAGCAAGGACTTGGCCACTTCCAGCTGGCTCCAGGAGTTTGCCAGTCAATGTCCACCACCACCACCATTAAATGTAAAATGGGGAATGTTACACTTAAGTTGCATCCCCTCAAACAGATCCAGGGACAGTTGCAGCTTGGGCAAATTTATGGTCTCATTCAAGGCTTCAAACTGGGGGAAGATGATGCAGCTTCCCCTATCCAAGGCTGCACCAGACCTGGTGTTAAATACAAAACCCAGATCTCTTCTTATTCTCTGCTCTCTCCACCCCAGCATGAATTAACATCCCAGGACAAAGGGATTCCTGCACAAGGGATCTGGAAGCTGCACTCAGGTTCCTGCAGTTTGGGGCAATGGCAGAGTCACAATTTATGTGCTTTAAATACCCCACAGCTAAATGGTGCTGCTCCCCTTCTCCACCCAAAGTCAGCAGAAACAGAGACTTAAGAGAAAATCCCACACACAAGAAACAATACCTCAGGGGAAACCTGTAGGAGAGGAGGAATTTTTTAATTATATGGAGCATTGATTGAAATTGGGTTTAAAAATCTCAGTGTGCAGCAAGAGCTCAACTGTAGGAGGACAAGGAAGCCTCCAACTCCTTTGATAATACAACAGCATCACAGCAGAATAGGACAGGAGCTTGACAGGCAGCAAATCTGATCACAGACGAGACAATCAGCTCCAAATATGCCAGTATTACAGTTTTTCTCCCACAGAGCCTCTCCTGTGCCCTTAAAACAAGAGATTCTGGGAGTTTTCAGGAAGAACCAAGCAGTGCAGGCTGTTGGTGGAGACATTCCCTGCAAATCGTTTAAAACCACCCAAGTCAGCAAGAATTAACAGACAGCAGCAAGCAAAAAGCTATTCTGCATCAAGTTGCCACTTCTCATTTCTATCTACACTTCCAGCAGCTGATTCCTTCCCGCAGCTTCACCTAATTCAGCTGGAAAAGCCTGGTGAAAGCCCAGCTCCTGCTGGCACAGAGATTGGAATATGCCCCCG
The DNA here is from genome assembly GCF_017639235.1 of Corvus kubaryi. Lineage (NCBI taxonomy): Eukaryota > Metazoa > Chordata > Aves > Passeriformes > Corvidae > Corvus > Corvus kubaryi. The sequence continues at coordinate 29,893,402 of NW_024582073.1, forward strand.
TGCTGCTGTTCTGGGCAATCACAATTGACAGACAGGACAAGAGCTGGAGATTTGACTTGTTTTTCTCCATGCCTAGAGAGATGTGACAAAAAAAAAAAAAAAGGAAAGAAAATAACCACAGAAGTCAGGGTTTCCAAACTGATCACTGTAATTCGAGGAGGTGTAAGATGAGTAAGGGATACTTGTTAATACCTGGGCAGGAAAGTGCCTGGTAAATGGTGTCTGATGCTGCCAAGCCCAAACACAGACCTCTCCCCAAAAAAGCATCCATAAAGGCAAAGGAAAACATCAAAGACAAAATTCAAGAGGGGCAAAAGACATTTTGTAAGTCATTAAATGAAGAATATCATCACTGGAAGTCCCAGGGAGTTTTTTCTTGAAGGGCTGAGTCAAGATCAACGAAAGGACTCTTCTTGGGCACAGCTTTACAGCCTTTCCCTTTGTCAGCGCAGACACATCCATCCCCAGGAGAGCCTGAGGGGGATCATCCCTCCCTTCCCAAGGCACAGCAGAGCCCTATCCCTCCCCAGCTCATCCCTTCTCCAGCTCAGTGCCAAAGCTGCAGGGAAGGGCTCTGGAAGGACAGACAGGCACCAGCTGAGGTCCTGCTCCCCCTGGTTCCAGCCACCACAGATGTCAAAGTATCTTCCCAATACTGTTCCCTACACCAGGAGAGAGTGGGCAGTGCCCCACAGTGCCAGCTCAGGGCATGCTGCAGCTGGTACCCACAGCGAGGGCAGCTCCCCTCTGCCTGCACCTGCTGCCCCTCACCTTCCTCACCTCATCCTCTTCCTGATGAGCCTGAAAAACACAGCCCCTGAAGGAAAAAAGCACAGCACACCTGGAGATTTAACACAGGCAGCACAAGGGTGCACCAGCAGGGGCTGGCATCATCACTGGGCAATAAACCAGGGATATTTACTGCAGGCTTTTACCTAAATGGGTTGATTAAAACATCGTCTGCATGCAAATATCTACAAGAAATCAACTTAGGAGGTCTTGAAAACAGTTTAGGAGATAGCCATGCCCCAGAAAGATTTACATCTACTCTGAAGCTCTTCACCTCAGGAAACTTTTAGAAGATGAAGTGTTGCTCAGAGCAGACATCGAGGAGGAAGGTGCTTTTAAGCAACCCAATTTGATGGCAAATTATTGCTCTAGTCCAGAGACTCAGACCTGCAGGGACACAGGCTTTGCCCTATGTATAAACACCTCCTCTAGCAAACCTTATGGGAGAGAATGTTTCTGTGAAGTAATTCATTAAAACTGCCTTTATGTTTAACACGCCCCTCTTGCCACAGAACTGCATTGATGTGTTGCTTATTCCCCTATGCCCCTACCAGAAGTATCCCCAAAGGATTTTCACCCTTTGCTTCCCACAAGGGTTTCACTCCCCCAAATCCCCATTTTTAGGACTCAGAGGTCTGGATTATCCAAACTAAACATCACACCCCTTGGAAGCGTCCCATTCCTGTGATTTTTGGAGAGCACAAACCAGCTCTCTGTCATTTCTAGAGCTATCCCAACTCACTTGGATGTAAGCTTTGCTCCATGGGTCTGTCTAAACAGTGTCCTCCATCACTGTGGGATGACATCCCAGTCCTGGTCCAGGCAGGAAAACACAACTTTATGTCTTTGAGGCTCATCAGGCGCTCAAGGCTCAAATCATGGATTGTATGCAAGGAGCTGGATATTCTTCTGAGGATGGAAATGGTGTGGGGAGGTCTCAAGTTATGCCACGGGTCACTGTGGTAAATGAAACCCCAGAACTAATTTTCCCAGTGGCTGGCTGGGAAAATAAAGCATCATATTGAAGGGATAAAGCAGGAAGCATCCTCCTGCCTGCTCCCTCCCAGGCAAACACACACCCACACACAGGCTCAGGGATCAGACGTGGCTGTTTTCAAAGCCTTTTCCTCACTGCCTTGAACAATTCCCCTCCTCAGCTTCCTCCTGAACACCCACTGCAATAAAACCAGCTAATAAAGAGTCACTGAGCAGTGACAGCTCCCAGAGACTTCCCCCCCACCCCAAAAAAGAAAGGTGTCTGGATTTAGCAGGAGCACCACATTACCCAGAGGTTGACTCATCACAATTGAGCCCACCCAAGCAATTAATATCCGAGGCTGCCTCCCAGAGGTGAGCTGCAAGAGGAAGCGACCCTGCACACCCAGAGTCAGGCAGATGCTTTCCCAACGGGATCTCCACTCCTCATCCACTGGATTTCTTGGCCAGCATTTCGCAGGTGAGCAGGACAATTTCAGCAGCAAGGGAAAAACAACACTTTGGGATGTGGCTGTTGGACTATTTGGGCTATTTTCCCTTTTTTTTTAACAGGTTGAAGGGAGAGGTTTTGTTTTGTTGGACCCTCTAAAAAAGTGATTTAAGACTTGCAAGGGTTTCTTGCGTAAGTGCTACATGGGGAGGAGAGACAGCAAATACCTCCAGAGATCCCACAAGCTGGCAAAGGCCCAAGATCAGGCCAGTTGAGGCTCTTCAGTAGACTCTTCCTGAAACATTTAAATAATTTAGAAAGCATTAACTCTTACTGACAGCTTCTCAGGCAGCTCTTTCCCTTGCAGGGCCCTATCAGAAGCCTCATCACTCTTAATCCAAAAGAAAAAGAGATACTGCAAAAGCCCCAAACCTTGGTCAGGGTTGAAGATGGATTTTAAAAGATGCCTGAGAGATTTTTCTCTGCTGAAATGCCTTCCTTGTAGAGGCAGGTCTTCCAGGGGCCATCACCTGCCACTCATCTGCAGTGGCACTGTGTAAACTGTTCAAAAATGGTTAAGAGACAGTCTGACAACACTTCACTGACTTGGGGCTGCTCAGAGGGTGGGAGCTGCTCCCTGCAGGGGTTTAAATGTGCAAATACTGTAAAAATTAAGCAGCAGGGTGGGTATAAGCCCTTCTTGGGGGTTTAGAAGAGATGCTGCAGCACCACCAGTCTCACACTGGAACATCCCTCCCTCCTCCAGGGTACCAGGGTCATGTTTTGGAACAAAGTGAATTTCTAGAAAGTTTTTTCCCCCTCTATCTTATCACCACCAGAAATGAAGACAGCTGCTGAGAAGGCAGCAGTGGCTGAGCCAAGCTTTTACAGCAAAGTTGTTCTGCACCCCTTCCCACCACCCCCCCCCCCCCAAAAAAAAAGCACTGGATGGAACAGATCTAACCCACAGAAAAGCAGAAGTCAGGCCAAACCCAAGGTCTATACTGGAAACAGAAGCAGAGCAGTGAACCCAGCCACCTGATCACCAAACACGTTTTCAGTTGTGCTTCTAATCAAGACTCAGAAAGAAAAACCTCCCTCTGCCACGAAAAGCAAGAGCAGCCCAAAGGGTACCCAAATGGCCACAGAGCTGCACTCTGCAGCCTCATCCATCCCCCTACAAACAGGGTCTGCAATTCCCACCAGGCTCAGCAGGATAACACAAATCACCCCATGCAGTTTCCCATGTTTAGGAGCCATAAAACAACACCAGTGACAACAACAACAACAACAACACAGGTGGGGGGAGAGGCAGCAGCACCAGATCCCATTTTGCTGTCCATCATCAATCCAAAATTAAAATGCCCCAGTCCAGTGATGAAATAATTGCAGATTGACACTCCATGAGATAATGTTATTCATTAGGATGATGTTTATGGTTCATCTACAAGGCTTCCATGGCTACAGCACCAGGGATGATGTTTGGGAGCATTTCAGACACACTACATCCATGATTTTGTCTTCACTCAGCACTGCACTTCCCCCAAGTGAAACAGCTCTATGTAAAGCTCACTGACAGGCTGGGAGGATGTTTTGCCATTAATTAAGAGAAAAACCAGAACAGGGAAGCTCTTCTGTGCTCATCTCCCCATGCATACCTTGAAACTAAATTCAAGCCCCGGCAGCCAGCAGCACTCTGGTTAATTTAAATGGAATTCAAAAGGCATTCTCCATCCTTAAACACAGAGACATCCAGCACAGGCAATAGATATCATCACTAAGCAGAGCAAAGCCCATAGAAAATACATCAAGCCCTGCCTTACTTTAGTGAATTAAATAATTCAAGAGCTGGCAGAGCTGCTTTTTTAGATTTCCTGACCAAATGCATCACCCAGCAACAGCACTGCTTCAGTTTGGGGGGGGGGGTTTAAGACCACAACTTACCTGCACTACTTCTTCAAGAGAGAGATGCCTCTGCTCCCCTCAGGGCTGCTTCCCCCGAGCCACCAGCACTTGTCCCCAAAGGCCACTCGCTCAGGTGGCCAAGGCAGCGCCGGCTCCTGCTTTTTCACTGGCTCCAATATTAATCCATCCAGAGCATCTTTGTCCCTCACTTCCAATTGGCGAGCGGCGGATGGGTGGAGTGAGAGTGCGACCCATTAGCTCCCAGATGGACACCTCCAGCCCAGCTCTGCCAACCCCACACCTGGGCAGCACCTCTGCACATGACACCACTGCCCCAGCCAAGGATTTGGGCTGCCTCCTCCTCCAGCCACCCAGATCCCACCACCTCTCGAGCTGTTTGCCTCTAAGAGCAAAAACAGAGTAGTTAAAGCGACCCAGCGCTCCGGAGCCGGAGAGTTTTGCTGGATGCCAGATGGAGAAAGCTCCTGTGCCTCCTTAAAAAAGAAAAAAAGCTCTGTGGCAGCCAGGCTCAACTGAAGTGAGAAGATGCTGTACCTTACAGAGAGAAGTACAGGGAAAGCCAGAGGATGAAAAAAAGGAGGGAGGGAAAAAAACCTGCTGCTGAGAGGGAGATAGAGCAAATTCCTTAAAGACACAGCTGCCGTGCCTGCCGGGCTCTGGTGTTTCATCCAGCTCAGCTGCACAGCAGCAGCAGTGCAAGGGTTAATGCATGCATGCAGTGGAATGAGAAACAGGGCAGCAAGTCTGTGCTCCAGCAGCAAGTTGCAGAATTTAGAGCTGAAAGACCTCACCTCATCCGAGGGGACTTAAATCCGAGCCCGTGTGCCCAGAGCTGGACCATGCGGTGCCTAAGAAGCTTTGGAGGGAAGATGCCACATTCTCTGCTCCAGCCTATTCTACTGCTTCACTTTCCTTACAATTCAAGATTTTCATCACAATAAGCCAAGTCTCCCCCAGCTGGATATTTAAAGCCCAGAGGAATGGTCTACACTGGCCAAAAAAAAAAAAAAAAAAGAAGGGAAACAAGAAAAAGAAAAAAACAAACTCCCCACAGCAACATCAACTCAGCCTTAGAAAAGGCAGAACCCTAAAAAAATAAGACAGCAATAAACAGCGAATTATCCAAATGCTGGCAAGGCTGGGTCGCTCCCCTACAGTAACTCTGACAATTGCTGTGACTTCAGTTAAAAAAACTCCCAGTGATGATATTTACCAGGAGGCAGCAAACGCTTCCCAGAGCAAGGCAAAGGGAGGCAGCACACGGCTGGGGAAGGGGCATCCCTTTAGCAGAGGGAGCCTCGTGCCCCCATCCCCAGTCCCTGCCACGGACGCGTTTCCGCTGCACAGACCCACAGGCGATGCGTGTTATTAAACACCTCCCACGCGTTTTCTCTGCCGAGACTGCTCAGCCAGTCTCCTCCATGTTTTGTTGTTTTTTTTTTTCTCCCATGCCACCTGACGAGCTTTTCCAGGTAAGGCACATCACAGACTGGCAATAAGATGCCAAGGAAGTAGAGCATGGTTCAGAAAGTGTTTGAGGGTAGAAGAGACCCCTGGAGGTTTCCAGCCCCACTCCTTGCTCCAGGCAGGACCACCTTTAAAGAGAAATCAGGACAGCACCTCATCTTCCCCAAAAAAAGTTTTATAGGAAGTTGAGACTCCCATCCTTAGGATCAGCGCTTAGAAAGCTCGGCTCCTAAACCAGCGGGATTCCCCAAGCTCCCCACATTACATTAAAGCAAGATTTGAACCAAGCTGGATTTTCAAGGTAATTCCTTGTAGTGAGACAAACCTGTATTAGAACATCTTCAAACCTTTCTCTATCCCCACACCTGATACCTTCACTAACAGTTTAGAGGACACCTGACAGCATCACAACCCTAAAGCTGACCCGAGCCCGCTGAGCCTCCAGCAGGTATTTCAGGTTTCACACAGTGCCGGATTCATTTCAGCAAGTGAACAAGCTTAGGAAACAAAAGACTGGCTCAGATCAGTTTCTATTTTTAATTTTTTTCCACGCTGAGGCTGTTTATCAGCTCTCCCTGGGTGCAGCAGGGACCAGAGCTGCTCCTTGGTGGAGATGCCAGTGGCCAAGCTGTGGGACCAGGAGAGGTCCAACAGCATCACCACAACCACCTCCAAGTCCCACCTGCGCCGCCTCCCTCTTTACCACCATCTCCAAAACCTCCTCAAACCCCACTGGGATTCTCTGCTGCCCTGTCCCAACCCTTCCAGCCCTGGTCACGCACCGTCCACTGGCCTGCTCCACCTCTGCGGCACCAAACGCTGCGGCCACGGGGCCAAATCCTGGGAAGAGCCTGCGCTGGCCCCGAACTGGCCATAGGGCGAGCGGAGGAAGGTGAGCTGGGGGTAGCAGAAGGACGCCGGCTCCATCAGGACGGAGAAGAGAGGAGAGCCAGGTACGAAGCAAACCGTGTCTCCCTTCGCCTCCTGCAGCGCGTACTGTTGGGACATGCAGTCTCAGAGCCTTCTCCCAAAGAAGTTCCTTTTCCCCCAAAGGATTGAGTGCAAAAAAAAAAGAGTAATAAAAGAAACCCCAAGGGCGCCAGAGCAGCCCCGCTGCTGCTGTCAGAGCCCAGCAGAGCACACTGGCAAGGCAGCGTCTTCAGCCTGTATTTAAACGCCCCTCTCAGAAAGCAGAGATGCAGCACAGGAAGAGACAAATTCCAGCTCTGCGTCGGGCTGATAAGCCAGGTTTATAATATTCAAGAAGTATTGGCATTACTACAGTTCCTCCCCCCCACGTCCTCCCGCAATGAATATCTTGTGCAGGAGCTTGTTGTGCACAATAAGCAAAAAAAAAAAAAAAAAAAAAAACCCCCAACCCCAAAAAAAAAAAAAAAAAAATCAAAAAAATCAGCCTGTTCCGGTGGGAACAGCCAACACGTTGAATAAAACAAACACACGCGTGTTAAACCCTAGGGACGCAATTAGGCTCCGAGCAGGGGGAAGAGGCATTTTAACTCCTGGAAAAGGAGATGGCAGCAGGCAAGAGGAAAAGGAGAATAAACCTGGTGCCTCACACCGCATCCCGTGGGGTGGCTTGTCCCAGGGGGTGAGCCCAGGTGGCTGCTGCAGGGTGCCAGCACCTGTGCCAACACCAGGAGGAGAGGAAGGTCATCTCATCCTCCTCCCAAGTTGCCCTGTCCTCCTAATTTCCACTCCTGAGTTTCCCTCAGTAGGCAGCACCCAGCAACAACTCACTCCACCTGCGCTCTTCGCCCACCTGAACACCTTGAGACAAAGGTTGCCCAGTTCTGAGCGTGGACCAGCTGAGAACTTCTCTCCACCAGCTTCAAATCTCACCACAGCCCCCATCAGCACTGCTGGCATCCATCCCACCATGGCACAGCTGCAGGGCAGCCACAGCCCCACCAGTGTTTCTCCTGCCACTTCCATCAGGTCCTTCAAACCTGAAGAGCCCAAAAGCACATGTGGGGAAGAAAAGTCCTCACCCAACACCAGCATAAAGTGTTACCCACTCCTGTGGCTGGGTTTTCCTGCTTTTCTCCCCACATTCTCTCAGCAAATCTCTGAGGATTGAAACTGCTCTTGCCTCTGTTCCCTACCCAAATCACAGCCCCACTGGCTCATCACAGTTCGCAGAACCTCCTTCAGCAGCAGAGGTAGAGTGAAGCCCTGAGTCCTGCTGGTTTTAATTGCGAGTCAGAGCCAGGGATGAATTTAGAAAGAGGGAGTAGAAAAACCCATGGAGTTATGAGTGACAGCAAAGCCCTTTGATACCAAAGCCAGCACTGACAGATGCAGGAGCCCGCAGTGCTGTGCTCTGGGCCAGCATGTCACCGTGCTCTGCAGAGAGCCTTTGTGGGGAACTCAGCCCAGATCAGAGTCAGAAAGTTGTATTTCCAGTAAAAAAGAGGAAAAAAATCTTTTTAAAAGACCTTCAGCATCGCCAGGTCCCAGCACAAACTCCTGAAGGAGCTGCTCTGCAAACTTCCCGATCCCAAAACACTGCTCAGACTCAAGTAAGGATGAACTTTGAGAAATTGCCTGGGCATTCCCAGTTTTTAACCACACCGAATCCTTCCCAGCAGACTCCCCACCCAGCTTGGATGGTAACAGCAAAGGTAGCTGGGACTTAACCTGTGCTGGATGTCTTGGCAGGGATTTGCATATTTAGAGGGCAGATAACAGCTTCATGATGATCAGGAGTCATTAAAGCGTCCTGAGCTTTGTTTACTCCCAGGGAAATCCTACACAAGGCACCAGGACTTCTCCAGAAGTGGGTTCAGATAAGGAGGAGATAACTCAAGTGTCACCCAACCTACCACAACAGAAAGGTTCTGGGAACCCTGTGGCTTCCCAGAGACGCCTGAATCATAGCACAGTATGAGAATTACTTAAAAAAACCCCAAACAAGCAGCTTTCCCCAGATAATGCGATTTACCACTTGTCCTTAGGCATAAAGTACCTACACAGAGCATCAGTGCAGTTCTGTGAGGACAGAATTGGAGGTTTTGGTCTTACACAGGCAAATAAAACAGCACCAGGTTAAGCTGGGTAACTCTGGACTGAAATCCAACTTTGCAACTAAAATCTGACCTTGAGCCTAACTCTTACCTCAGCTGCCTCCTGCAAGGAGGATCAAACCAAACAACAAACAGGCAAATTGAACAGCACCAGGCTAAGTCTGATAATTCTGGATTAAATTCGAACTTTTGCAGCTAAAATCTGACCCTAACTCTTACCTCAGCTCCCTTCTGCTGAAATATCCAATTTCTCACTGACACTTTCCTTTAAGCCAACGCAGAAAGCTTCCATTGCGGATCCTTTCCTTTTGAAACCCAAGACATCTTTGTTTTCACACTGACTCAACACAAAATTAAAGCTTGTTTTAATAAATGTTTACAGCCTCAAATGATTTACTACAGCTTTACTAGAAGTCAAGCCACTCGGAGCTTACACACAGCTATCTTTTGCCACCGGGTGGGTCAAGCGAGGGCTCCAGTTAAAACCCCAACCACTCTTTTTATCTGCATTTATTTAAACAAGCTGAAGCATTCAAATTGCCAAGGAACAACAGGAGAGCCGGAGGGGAACTTCCTCTGCGGTCCATCATTCTCACGGAGCACCAAGTGTACAAAAGCCACAGATATTTCAAAACTGGAGGGCTCTGGCTGAGATGGATTAGACAACAAATCCCGATTATAGCCGGGAAGCAGCGACGCACGGCTCACAGGGGGGGTAGCAATGACTGAGGTTGCTGTGCAGACAGGACTCAAGTGTTGCCTCGCTGTTCCAGCCTCACAAAAAACCCCAAAAAGCAGCCACAAACCCAACAACAGCAACCCAGGTGAGACACAGCTGGATTTACTCAACCCTGGGTCAAGCGGTTTATCCCACTCAAGGGGCAGGAACTTGGCAGAGGAGGGTCAAGGCTGAGCTCACACCTAGAGACAATCCCCCGGAGAAATCCTGCAAACACTGAGACAACCTGGGAGGGAAAAAGGAAAATTCCCTGTGGATTCTCCACGTGCCTATCTGCCCAGAGAAGCTGTGGCTGCCCCTGGATCCCTGGAAGTGTCCAAGGCCAGGTTGGATGGGGCTTGGAGCAGCCTGGGATGGTGGAAAGTGTCCCTGCCCACGGAAAGGAGTGGGATAAGATGGTCTTGAAGGTCCTTCCATGATTTTCTATTCCTGCAGGACAGCCCGTGGCACAGCCAGGTCTCAAGAATGACAACACGGACACGAAAAAGCAGCAGAGCAAAGCTCTAAGGCAGAACATCAGCTCTAAATGAAAACCTTTCCATTAAACTGGAGCGGGAAAAGCTCCAGAGGCACAAATCCTCCCCCAGCACTGATCCTCACGAGAGCTTCGGGGACAGCACGGGTGACAAAGCTGCTGTGCCACCTACAGTCACTTCTGCTCCAACACAAAACCTCCCCTGCACCAAGCGCGGTCCCCGTCCCTTCAGCGAGTGTCACCCAGCGCTGCCGCGGCCATGCCGCTGAAGGAAGCGCTTCCTCTGCAAGGCAGGGGGGACACAGCGCACAAAATAACTTTCAAAGTTCACCGTGAATCAGAAAGAGAATTCCCAAGTGCATCTAAACCCCTCCCCCCCCGCATTTCAAATAAACTCCTTGCTGGGGGTCTTTTCCCAGCACGCACAACTACCCAAACTCTTCGCATTAAAGTTTCACTTTTTCTGCTTTTTTTTCCGCCTTTTTATTGCGGTTTTTACACCGACGCGGAGTCAGGCAACCTCATCCGCAAGCAGCAGAGCGGAGCTGAGCACCGCACCGTGCCCTCCGCCCCACGCTGGGTGGTGCAAACAAGTAAAAGTGGGGGATAAAACACCCCCAGAACAGCCAGACCCGAAGTTCCCATCGCTCCTTTTCCCCCCGGTCCTCCTGTCCCACCGCATCCCCAGCGCTGGAACACCCCCCTCTGCCCAAGCAGCCCCGCTTTGGGGGTGTCACCACCTCCCCGCAGATACCAACAGGGAAAAAGAAAAAAAAACCTTCAGCAGCGATGCAAAGCCAAGATTCTTCTTCCCCCCGATCCCAAGAGGGGAAATCAGGACACATCCCCTCCAGCCCACCTTCCCCGCCGCATCCCGCCGCGACCCCTGCGCTGATGCAACAGGCGACAGCTGGGGTGCATGGCGGGGTGACACGGGGACACCCCGGTCCCCCCGAGCCCCCCGAGCCCTGTCCCTCACCGCAGGGCTGGAGGTGGAAGAGCCGCCGGGCTGCCATGGCCGCGCCGCTCATCCCGTCCGCACCATCGCCGCGCCTTCGCCTTCCCCGCGCCTGCCACCGACGGGGGAGGGGGGGATTTCTTTATTTATTTACCCCCGCCGAAAATAAATAAATAAAAATTGGAGGGGGAAAAAAAAAAAAAAGAGACACTCGGGTTTCGCCCCCCTCCTCCCCCCCCGCACACGCGCCAATTAAAGAAAAAAATTAAATAAATAAAATAATAATAAAAAAAGCTGGAGAAAGTCCCGAGCGAGGAGCGCGGCTGGAAGGGGAAGGGACAGGCGGTGTCACACCCGGTCGGGTCCTAAAGCCCGCCCGCGGCCCCGGCGGGGACAGCGACACATTAAAGTCAGTTCTTCCCCCCCAGACCCCTCCTGGGGGAGTCTACAGAATTTTTTATATAATATATTGTGTTGGAAGGGACCTGAAAGATCATCTCGTTCCAGCCCCTGCCATGGCAGGGACACCTTCCATTATCCCCCGTTGCTCCAAGCCCCATCCAGCCTGGCCTTGGACACTTCCAGGGATCCAGGGGCAGCCACAGCTGCTCTGGGAATCTGTGCCAGGGCCTCAGCACCCTCTTTATCATCACAAGAAACTCTTCCTAATACTAATTTCTATCTATATGGACATGTATCCTTAAGGTTAAAAACATCCCCCCTTGTTCCAGCACAAAAGGCCCTGGATTGAGGCTCTTCCCTTCAATGAAAAATTAAACCTGTTTTCACTTTTTCAGGGACCCAGGCTGCTGGAAGCACTAGGAGGTGAGGTGATGTTCATAACTTCAAAGCAGGGGAAAACCACAGCACTGACAAATCTTGCTTCTTCCATCAAGTGTGCTCATGGACACCATGGGGTCCCATCATCCAGACTGGGATTTTTTTCTCTGCCGCTTCAAAATTCCTCTGAAATAAGCTGGCACAGGCACTTTTGAGTCCAAACCAACCAGCTGGGGGTCAAAATAAATCCCTGGGGCACAGCACATGGAGGGAGCTTGAGGTTCTTTACTAAACCAAGCAGCAACAACAGATTTGAAAAGCAGGTGCAGAGCGATGGTCCCAAGCTGCAGCCTTTGCTTTAGGAAAAACCAGGCACATTTAAGTTCTTATACCATAAAGATTGGACTGGGACTGTTTTGTTTCTCCATGTCCTGATTTTTCTTTCCTCCAGAAGGGTCTGAGCTGATCCAGATGCAGGAATTTGGGAATCTTGGAATGGTTTGGGTTGGAAGGGTCCTTAAAGACCATCCGGTCCCACCCCACCTGCCACGGGCAGGGACACCTTCCACTTATCCCACGTTGCTCCAAGCCCCATCCAACCTGGCCTTGGACACTTCCAGGGATGGGGCAGCCACAAAATTTGGATATTTGGAAATGAGGGATGAGGAAGGTTTAAAGAAATTTTACAGAACATCTTGGCTTTTGATTGCTAGATCTTGGTGTAGAGGCAGCAGATCCTGAGTGAACCTTCCCAATCTTCTAAATCAACAAACCACATCCAAGGAGAAAACCCCAATCCACCCAGGAAAGCATTTGACAGCATTTGAACTGAGGTGGGAAACTCCCTGCCAAAAGTTGAAGGCTTAAGCTATTACTCCAACATTATTCTCATACTAAATCCAAAACACAGCACGTTACCAGCTCCTGAGGAAAAAAACCCACAACCTTTATCCCAGCTAAAGCAAGGAAACCACCCAAAAAGAGAAAAAAAGTGGGGGGACTTGGTTTTAATCCCGTTATATTGGCTTGGAAGATGCAGTTATTGCAGAAGTGAATCCTTGTTTGAATAAACTGTACATGCTGAATACAACATTTAACTCCTGGCACACCTTGAACACGTGGCAGCTGCACCAGCTGAGCAGGAGCCCAGTGTCCCCAGTGGTTACCTTGCCAGCTCCTCCTGGAGAGGACAACCAGGAATGACTATGGAATACATAAGAGAGCGTGCAAGGATGAGTTTGCAGGTCCGTGTTTTATGCCAGTCTCTTCCAGGAGTTTTGAGATCCCTTCCAGTCCTGCATCCTATGGGCTCTCAGTTAATGGTAGAAGACTTGGCCCCGTATTAACTCCCTTTTTATGCACCAAACCGTATTTCCCATCATGATAAATTATCATTATAGCAGTGGCTGTCCCATGCTAGAAATCTTAGCCCCCCACCAGTACCATTTTCTGGAGGGTATCGGCTTATCTGACACGATGCCAGGCACCAGAGGGGACATCAGATACTTCTGTGTCTGGCGCTCTCTGGTCTATCCCAGCGTCTCCAGACCTGATCTTTGCAAACATTCTCCACTGTCACAGCCAAGCACAGTCACGCAGGGGCAGCTGGATCCAAGGAGCAGGAGTTACACCCTTCCCCGAGCCCATCAGCTTCTGAGGAGCCTCATCCCAACATTCCCCTCCAGCAGGTTCTTAACTTTATGCACAAAGCCAAGCTCCCTCCCAGGCAGAAGTTCATTTTCCTCTCTCATCGACTGACTGGTTGGCATTAAGCAGCTCTTTGTAGCCAGGCTGGTTTGTGGCTGGAAACCAGCGGGAAGTGGATTTTTGCTTCACAACCAGATCATACAGGACCTGCTTGCCTGGTCCAGCAGGATCAGCCGAGTATCCCAGCAGAAGATACTTGGGTTCCCTCCAAGCCAGGGACAGATGCCAGGTATATTTGCTTTTTAGCAGGATGCTTTTCCAAGACTCTGGTTGATTTTTTTTTTCTTTCTGGTGGCCTCACATTGGAGGCTGCAAGAGCCTGGACCCAGAAAGTAACACTAGGTGGACCCAAGCATTGCAGAGAAACCCTTATCCCATCCTCACGAAGCAGCGTGGGACTCCCAAGCTGTGACAGAGCCAAGACTTGAAACAAGAACAGAGAAGTTGCTCAGGGGATCCAAATCAAAAATTCAAGTACTACCATACCTGCAGCCTGGGTTGTTTTATTCTGTTTGAATCATGAACTCCTTAAATCCCACCCCACCTCCTGCTGCTTTGACTGCAACTCAAGGGAAACCTGAGTTCTCTTCCCAGCTCCTGCTGTACCTCCTGTTCCGTGCCATCACCTGCAGGACACTGCAGTAAAAGGCACAGCAGAGGGAGCAGCGACCTGCTGGGAACTCCCAGGTAACTCCTGCCTTGGAATCCTTGTCATTTGGGGTGGGTTTTAAGTGTTTATCCCACCACTGTTTGCTTCGGTGCTCTCTGGCTTCACCCCTGGAGCTGAATCCCACAAGTGCAGCGCTGGGGATCCCATTTCAGGACACACATTTCAGGCTGTTCTAGGGAGAGCCAGGCTGGTTTGAGGTACCAGGTTTGTTTTCAGGAATCAAGGAAATTAAGTTTAGAGGCCAAGGGAACCAGTAACCTGAAATTTGAGCAGGTTTCGAGAATCTGAGGTGAGTTTAGCAACTGCCACCTTCTTTTGGTGCCTTTTCAGCTCACAAAAGCACAAATAAATATTAGACTGAACAGCATCAATTCACTCAGATGAAAGGGAGCACATCAAGTCCTTTAAGACTCAAATATTTTAGGGTTGCCCCCACCTGAGAAACTCATCCAAATAAGAGAGAGAAGACCACGAAATTCACAAAACAACTCCAGGAAAAGGCGCAGCAGTCCCTTTAGCACAAGGGGGATTAGGGGAGTTTTAGGAGGCAGCTGCACAAGGAGCAGACCCAGAAATGTGAAGCTTTAAGGCAAAGGCAATATTCTGCTGCTCCTTGCTCATGCTCCCAGCCAGAAGGTGAAAGTCATCTCCCACAAAAGAAGAAATGAGCTATATTTGATGACAATGTGCATAAACATTCCTTTGTCTCCCTCCTGTACAATCTCTTTCCCTAGCAAGGAAAGGAGCCCAGTGAGGGCCAGAGCTGGTGCTCAACCAAGAGCTGCTGGGAAGGTGAGACTCCTTGAGCTGCAGATTGCACCCAGATGGTGATTTCCTTCTGGCAGTGGCAGGAGCTGGGGAAGGCAGCCAGTCTCCAGCAGGATCTGCCAGAGCTGGAGGCAGAAACTCCCCGGTCAGAGCCATGCCAACATGCAGATCTTATTAGGCCAGGCCCTGCAACTTGTGCTGCCCCCGGCTACAATGGGGAGATGAGAGCAGGGCTGAGAGCTCAGACATCACCGCTGTGGTCACTGCACAGTCCATGCCCCAAACACAGCCCCTTCTCGTGCCCCAAAACAGGATTCATCTATTGTAACAAAGATCTCCAACCTCCAGGAGGTGTTTAAGGAAAGAAAAAGGGAGCAATTCCCACTCAAGTATTGCCTCCTTCGAAAGGAGCCACAGGAGGGAACTGCAGCTTGGAGAGAATCATGGAAGGGTTGGGGTTGGAAAGGACCCGAAAGCCCATTTCATTCCACCCCCTGCCACGGACAGGGACACCTTCCACTATCCCACGTTACTCCAAGCCCTGTCCAGCCTGGCCTTGGGCACTTCCAGGGATCCAGGGGCAGCCACAGCTTCCCTGGGCCTCAGGACCCTCACAGGGAAGAATTCCTTCCCAGTATCCCATCTGTCCCTGCCCTCTGGCAGTGGGAAGCCATTCCCTGCCTCCTGTCCCTCCAGGCCTTGGCCCCAGTCCCTCTCCAGCTCTCCTGGAGCCCCTTTAGGCCCTGCAAGGGGCTCGCAGCTCTCTCTGGAGCCTTCCCTTCTCCAGGTGAACACCTCCAGCTCTCCCAGCCTGATCCAGAGGGGCTTCAGCCCTTGGAGCAGCTCCGTGGCCTCCTCCGGACTCACTCCAGCAGTTCCACATCCTTGTGCTGTTGAGGGAGAGAGGAGCAACAGCGCATGGACGTGGTTGCTCTTACAGCCCCAGTCTGTCCTGAGGCTCCTGAGCACAGCCAGTCCACCCCAGGGCAAACTTTGAACCAGAGTTTGAAGCAACAATGATTGTGGTCAATGTTGGTATAAAGGCAAAAGTTATTCCTAGCAAGAGTGGGATTAAAATCCATCTCCCAAGCAGCATCTTAAGCTCTGCTCTGGCCCTTCAGTACCTGGGTGTCAGTTTTCCCTTCTGTAGCAATCAGAGATCTCCCCACGGAGCTCATCAGAGCACGTCCCCATTTCATGGCTGGTTGACAACAGGACTCAGGGTCTCTGTGTCACACAGGGGCTGTCACACTCATGCCTGGCCCCTGCAGAGAGCCCAGGCTCCATCTCCCTGCTGCCGGAGAACCAACACATCCTTACAGAACACAGCAAACACAGGTAGAATATGGAATATCCTGAGTCAGAAGGGACCCACAAGGATCATCCAGTCCCACCCTTGGCCCTGCACAGACACCCCAACAATCCCACCCTGGGCATCACTGGGAGCGGTGTCCGAACCCTCCTGGAGCTCCGGCAGCCTCGGGGCTGTGCCCATTCCCTGGGGAGCCTGGCCAGTGCCCAACAGCCTCTGGGGAAGAACCTTTCCCTGATATCCGACCTAAACCTCCCCTGACCCAGCTCCAGCCATTCCCTTGAGTCCTGTTGCTGCCCCTCCTCTCCAGCACAGTGGGATTGCTGAAGCTCAGCCGTGCCACTGAAGCCACTGAAGAAGAGGGGACATTCAGCAGAAGATGGTTTTCCACTGCTCTGGCTTCTTTGTGGGGAAAATCTTGGGAAAATCCTACCCTTAAACGATGTTGCAGCTACACAAAGAGCCCTGCTGCCTAATGAGTACGTCTCGGGCAGAGATAAACACAATAGATTTGCACAGAGCCACAGCTGAATAGCTGACTTCAGCCTTAGTTTAGCCTCAGAGCATTAAGAGATTGTGTTGATTCCAGTAGAGAACACACTTGCCAACCTTTTTTATTTTGTGCAAGAGCACAGTTTAAAGGAAAAAGCCCTCGGTCACTCCAGGCACTGGCAACCCCAGCCCCTCTCGGGCAGTCAGCGGTGACTCAGTGTGAATATTTTCACTGCTGCTGGAGGCAACGTGCTGGTGATAAGGAATTCAGCATGGTGTTTATTTATTTTCAGAACTCTAATGGGCTTAGTAATAAATTCTGCCCCTTGCCCAAGACTCAGCTGAACATGTTATGAAGCCCAAAGCGCAGAGCAGCAGACCCAGATGATGTCATGTAACAGCGCAATAAAGAATTACACAACGGAGAGCAGCAGATAAAAAACAGGGACAATCAGCAGCTTCTCAAGATGTAACAAGGAATAACCTTGAATCCCAGCTATGCCAGAGCCCCCTGACTAATTCATCCAATTAAATCACACATATCCACAGGTGTAAATATTTACCTGAAACCTTCATGACGAGGAAAAGGAGGGCACCAGGCAGCAGTGCAGCTTCACACAGGCAAAACCACGCAGGAAGCAGCAGACACAAAGACAAGCCTAAGGAAGACCATTTTCCAGGCAAAAAGCAGATTTTAAGTGACTCAGCAACAGGTTCATGAGGACTTGCAGGACAGAGAAATTGGGAGCAACTGGAACAGCTTCCAGACAAGCTAAAACTCCCACTTTTAACACAAAAAGGGATGAGATTCTGGGATGCAGTTGTGAAGATTCTTCACACTTGGGCATGGTGGCTTTCATCTCGCTGAGCACATACAATTGCTGGCATCAAACTCATAAGAACAGGGGGAAAAAAAAAAAAGCCCCTTAAGTTCCACAAGCAGCTTCAAAGCCCAATGGGGTTTTCCTCGCTGCTAAAGTGGATTCGGAGTTCACTGTGCTCGTGGAACTCAAGCTGGGCTGCAGGGAAAGCCTCCTGCTTCTCTCTCCTTGAGGTGCCACCCTCCCCCAGCAATGGGACAGAGGGGATGAGCAGCAGGGATGCACAGAGCACCCCAATAAAGCCATTACAGCTTCACACTTCGAGCTTCCACACAGCAGCGTGGGATCAGGACGGGATGTTTGGTGAGAGGATGCAGCAGAGGAGGCTTTTCAAGGGATGTGTCGAGCACAGGTATCAGCAAAGGGCCGAGTGGGAGGAATGCAGCAGCCCTGGTCAGGTCCTCCTGGAGAAGGAGGATTCACCATGTCCTCCATGGATTCATCAGGAGCACAGAGTCCCCACAGATGCAGAGTCTCGGGTTTGAGAGCCCAGCCCTTCAAACCAACAGCAGTTTAAAGGAATTTTTTACTCTGAAATGAGTAAAACAACAATTGATGAAAACCAATGCACCAGCACAAGCCAACAGTGGGACTGAGTTACTCTCCCTACTGCCACGTTAACCAAGCTCTTTTAATGTTAATAGCCCGGCACATGTCCTTAAAATTAATTTGGATCAGCAGCATTCCCAGCACCTGGAGAAGGGGATAAATAAAGCCCTCGATGCCTTTAGGAAGCAGCTCAGTATCTTTATAATGACATTTTTGCATTAAATGCCACAGACTCTTGATGCCGGCAGGGATTTAGTGGCTCCCACTGAAAAGTGACAAAGGAAGGAGTCTGAAAGCAAAGGGTTTTTTTCCCCCAGCCAAACATCTCCCTTTTCCATGGGAGGGAAGAGGGAATAACCAGCTGGATAAACCATTTCTGAGGTATTTCCAGTCAAAAGGGACCTACAGTGATCATCTAGTCCAGCTGAGAGATTAGATCTGCCTTGTGCAACCCTTTCTAGACAGGAAAAACTGTTCAAGAGGGATTTGGAGGTCTGTAGCTTCCTCTTCAGTCTTTACAAGGCAGAAAGGGAAACTTTGAAGCATTTGATACCCAAGAGAGAAGCTTGAAATCACGTGCCAGTTCACAAAGAAAACCATTCCATGAAAAAATTCGAAGGAGACCCTGAGTTTTTGCCATGTTTTACTGCCATGAGGCAGAGGAACAGGAAAGGACCAGCGCAAGGTAATTTTGACTCACTAGCAGGGAACTTTTCCAACATTAAGCCAGTTAAATACCAGTCTGGCCATCATCTCCTAGGAGATTATTCTTCCTGCACAAAGCAGAAAACCCCAAATGTTGCCATGTAAAAAACAAGGCGGGGTTTGATGAGTTTTACTCCTTTTTAATGGAGTTGGAAGAAAAACAAGTGATTCTTATCTCTGAATTCAGTGTTTCACTAGCAATCCTGTGCCAGAATATTAAATTATTTCCTTGCCACAGGAGAGATCCCTACATGCAAAGGGATGCAAGACTCCATCACTTAATTTTTATTTATATTCTATTTATTTTTATTTCTTTTTAGGTAGCCCATCCATACCCCCCTTCCCTCATTCTCCACCTGAGGCTGCAGAACTATAGGAAATACCTTCTAATCTTGTTGTTGTCTCTTGTCCCAGGGAGCAGAAACAACTTATACACACCAAAGTGGCCAAACCCAACCATTATTTGCCACTTTGAGAGCTGCAGTTCAGAGCTGCCCACCATGACAGACTGGTGTCTGCCAGGCTGCAGATCCTGTTCCTGCAGAATTCAGCTGGAATTACAACTCCTGCTCCCTGTCCTTCTCTTCCAGGCTCTGTTTTGGGGTGTCCTGGCTGAAGAGAATGAGAAGACTTCAAAGAGCCACCTACAAGAGTGCTGAGGCACCTTCTCATCCATTCAGATGGTTCCTCTCACAGACAGGCTGGCTCCTGGCTGGAAATCCTGCAAAAATAGGTAGAAATGACTGAAATTAAAGCAGAGAGTGACTTGAAAGTCATTTCCTTCTCAGGGGAGCTCCCACATGCCCTGCCCTTTCACCAGCCTCAAGTCCCAGGATGTGGCAAGAGATTACACCCAAGGACCGAACAGAGCACGTCAGGAGCACAATTCCTTTATCACAACATCATGTCCTTCCTTTTTTTGAGATGGTCCACACCCTCAAGAGCTCAATCAGCTTGGAATATCCCCAAGGATGGGTTTGTGGAAGGAGCCTCGAAATCATTTCTGAGCTTTCAGCACCAGAACCACGCAAACAAGGGGTTTTCTGAGAAAGGGAATAAAAGCAGTGCATCCCCTTGCACTGCTGTGACACCCACCACAGAGCAGCCTCTGAACGAAACCAAACATTCTTGGTAGTCCAAGGTCTTTGCTGCCTCCCCCCATGAAGAAAACAGATGAGAAAAAGAATGCATTTCAAACCCTCTGCAGACCTCCTGTGTCTGAGAAACGCCAGGAGACTGATACGAAGAGAGGCAGCAAGATTCAGCTCAGACTGGCCTGCGATTCCTGTTCCCACAGGAGGACGTGTTTACACCCTGATAAGCTGGGCAGCAGCTTGATTTCGGAAATGTTTGAGTTCCAGAGCGAGGAACAACTCCTCTCTTCACAGCGTTTGCTTCCCCCCAAGGCAGCACCAGCCTCGGATCATTTTGTCTCTGAGCACGGAAGCCTGCTGGGAACCAGATAAGCAGCCAAAATCAGGGTCAGAGTTGATATTATTCCACCAACTAATGCATGATGCTGCTGAGAGGAGGATCCTTAAGTGATCGAGTTTACTGTAACTCCACACAGCTCTAAGCTTTGGGAAGGAGAGGTCCAATGATGCCTTTTCCAGAGCAGCCAAGGGCTGACTTTCATCCCCTCTCAGGGAGCAAACACACTGATCCCCAACAGGCACCTTTCCAAAAACTCCTACAGTTGTCAGGGAGTCATGGTTTGGGTTGGAAGGGGTGTTAAAGCCCATCTCCCACTATCCCAGGTTGCTCCAAGCCCATGTATCCCCAGTCCAACCTGGCCTGGAACATTTGGTATTTTTGTCTTTATACACCAACAGGCCAAGCCCTCATTCAGCAGCTGCAACGTTCTTCCCTAATAAAACACAAAAACATTCAGGTGAGAGGCTGCATTCACATCTGCTTCATCTCCATGTCCATGCAGACCACTTCAGGCTGGCTGAAGACCTCTCCCAGCTCATGGGTGGCATGAACTCCCTCCCCTCAGCTCCTTCTCTGCCCATCACACTGAGGCACCCCCTGAAGTGCTGCCAAAAACAGGGGAGCAAACCAAGGCAGCATTTGGAAGGAGCAAATCAGGGAGGCTGCTGCCCTGGCACGGTTGTTTTCAGCCTGGAGGCACAAAGCAGACACTCTCAAAGCTTTTTAATAGAGGGTTTGTCTGCCACAACAGGTATTTATTGATTATAGACTCAAACACCACAGCAGTTCATTGCCAGCCACCTTCTGGCTCCAGGACTCCCCTTCAGCTTAGCCAGGCTGTTCTCCTGCTTGCTGCACCTGAACTCACACAGTCAGAATGCTTTTTGCAGTCTGAAATGATGCTACAAACACCACTAAGTACCAAAAATTGGTTGTGGTGAGTGATACAAATCCCCCCAGGGCTTCTCTCACCTCCCTGGGATCCAGGCATTGCGTGCCCAACGGCTTGGGATGGGGTTATTCCATCCTGATCCACACTGATGAATTAGGTGCTCGTGGTAGTTTTAGCAGGAAATCCTCACTGAAGGTCTGAGCCGAGTTTGTGACCCAGCTTTGTGTGATTTCACAACAAGCAGCTCTCCCTGGTTTCCTTGTCCCCAGCAGCAGAAAGGAGAAGGGAATTCTGTCCTATCAGAGATAGGCTGGTTCTGTCCCAAAACCAATTCCAAAACCAATTCAGGCACAGCCTGAGAGAGTTCCAGAAGTGTTTGGACAACGCCCGCAGGCACAGGGTGGGATTCTTGGGCCAGGAGTTGGACTTTGATGATCCTTGTGGGCCCCTTCCAACTCAGAATATTCTACAATTCAATGATTTAAATTCTACCCCAAGCAAGGTGAGATCTGACATCTCCGGAGAAATAAATCCAAAGTCTTACCCCTTCTTGCCCAAGGAACATCCTCCAGCTCAGGAAAGTCTGGCCCAATTTGTGGTTGATTCCAGCCCATATCCAGCTCATCCCTGCCCGGATCTGGTGTGGGTTGGGACACCAGGCTGCATCCAGCCTCACTCATCAAAAGGGTTGAAATCACGGAGTGGCAGTGTCCCCATCACACACAACACCCTGAAGTGCTGACAGCACCATCCTGCCTGGATTCAAGGTCATTCCCTGACTTTCTGAAACACTAAAAGGTTCACCTGGCACATTTCCTCTGTCGTGATCACCGACAAGAAACACAAACTCTGAGGGAAGAGTTGAGCAAGCCCTGTGAAAACCATAAGGAGCAGCTCAGTAAGAGCAGGATGCAGACAGCCAAAGGCTCAGCCCCTCTCCTTGCAACATCCACCCAGGGTGAGTGTTCCTGGCCACAATTCCCAAACAAACATCCCATTAAGTTCTGGTTCCGCAGAGAAAGCAAAAGCCTGGAGCACTGCTGCTGCCAGCCTTTGAACACAATGGAAGTTACTGGTGATGGGTATGGAGGGGGGAAAGGGCATCTCAAGAGCTTAAGAACAGCTCCTTCCACTGGTCCATAAACCTGCTCCAGCCCAGAATCCTGGATTGGACAATAGCTACCAACAAATATCCATTGAAGAGCTTTAGCAACCTCCCAGCCTACAGAGAGGCTCCCCAAGGTATCCGCCCAGTCTGGATCTTGAGAGTTAAAGGGGCAGCACATGTGCCCCTCACAGAAGGGCTCACTCATCCTCTGAGGTCATTTCAGCTCCTCCAACAATCCTGCAGCAAGGAGACTTACAGTTCTTGTGTCACAAGAACAGTTGCCTTTTGTTAGTTTTTTAAGCAAAAAATCTCTCTGATATTTCTTTTTTCCCACCTTTGACCATGCTCTTCAGTCTCCTCCCTTGTGCCCCTCTGCAGGCTGGAGATTTTTATTATTCCTTTTACAGAAGCCATGGGTTGTCTGGGTAAGGCAGAAACTTCTCCCTGCGCTCGCAGTAACCAAGAGAACCCTAAATCAAAGGGAGATCAGATCACACAGAGCCCTTCAGATCTGCAGCAGCACAAACAGGATCAGCTCTGGCCTGGGGGAACACAACCTTCACAGGCTATTTTAGGGAGGTTAAGCAAATTTGGCTCAATTTTATGAGTTTATGCCCCGCTCCTCCCTGTAAATCATGCCCCAGTCATGACACTGGAGCACAGATTAAAAGAAGACAGGGTTGATTAGCACCACAGAATTCATCAGAGGTTAAATAATTATCCAGTCATTATCCCAACAGAATACTTGTGGCTAGCACACACACACAAAAAAAGAATTCCCGAAGTTTGGTGCTCGATGAAGCAACAGCACCTCTGCTCCAAAGAGAGGTGATTTGCAGTGATTTCAACCATCTGGAAGAGGTTTTTGGGGGGGGAGGCACAAAGCAGAGCAGCCCAGAAGAACAGAACAGGGAGCTCTGGGGGAAGCAGCTGAGGTGCTTTGAAGCAGGTGAAGGCTTCCCTGTCAGAGGGAGAGATGCACAGGCATAATTCCAGTAAATCATCCCTGAGAACAGGCTGGTTGTGGGATGGGATCAGCGCAGGAGGAGCAAAAATCCCCTCCAGGCTGTACAATTCCTACCCTTCCCAGCCAGGACTTCTATGTGCCCTCAGGGTGGCATTTCCCTTCCCAGGGTGAGATGAGAGTCCTGGGAATGGGATGGGGACACCCCATCTGGGATGATCCCAAGATCCAAGAGACCCCAAGGCTGTCAGAACTCCCCTCCTAACAATGTTACAATCCTGGAACGTGGTTTGTTGGCACGGGACAAGGGGAAAGCAAACCTCCTCTACCTGCATCCCTCAGAGCTGGAAGCTCAACACGAGTTCAAGACCAGCAATTTTTGGGTGCATTCCAAGCACTTTTCATGCACAGCTCCTGGCCAGTCCAAATTTCTGAGGGCTGGGGATCCCAGGCATGGCCAGCTTGGGCTGCTGCCTGTGTACCTGAACCAGGAGCATGGAGGATGCAGTGAGCTCTGGAGTATCCAGAGTATCCCCAAATCCCTCCACCTCCTCCTTCAGCCGCCCTGGAGCTCTGCAGGGCAGAGAGATCTCTGTCCCAGCTGCACTCCCCACCCCACAGCCCTCATCTGACCCACAGGGCACTCACCACTGTGACAAAATAGAAAATGAGATGTATCCCCATCCCACCAATCGTGACTTTTCGAGGCACCAAGAGCCAACCCACCCTGGGACAAGGCCTCCATCTGCTCCATAGGACCTCCCATCCCAACAGGGAAGCAGAAAAGGTCAAGCTGAGCAGATTTCCCATGGCAATCCTTGTCTCCAGCCTCACCATCCCAAATCAATGCTCGTTATCAGCCCTGCCATCACCACCTCACCTGGGAGAGGCTGACCGTGGCCATGGGACACTCCACCACCTTATCCTAATCCAGAAGTGATTTTTCCTGCTCCACCACAGCAGCCCAAGGCTGGACTGACCTATAGGAGTTTTATGGGGCTGTGGGGTACAGATCCTCCAAATATATCCAGGAAAGGGCCACCATCCCTTTGCAGGAAGGTCCCCAGCCTCTGGAAGGAGCTCCAAGGGGAACTCAGCAGCTGCTTGTGCTGGCAGCCCTAGCTGGGGACACCACTGCACTTCATCCCAGCCTCTGGCAATTCCCCACATCCCAGGACAGCCCCAGGGCTGTGCGTGGGCAGCGGGAACAAAGCCACAAGAGCAGATGGGAGCATCCCAAAAGCAGCTCATCCTTTCAGCATCTCCTGGGGAGACATCCCAGGACTTCCCCCAGCTCCCAAGCCTCAAAGAGAAGAGGGTTGGAGGAGATCAGGACAAAGATAAAGCCAAGTTCAAGAGGGGAATAGAACAACAGGAGCAAAACTTATTTCTCTGCACCGCCAGCAATGCATTTGGATGATTCTTCCTCCTCTTCCCAATGCCCTGTGGCTCCTTCCTTGCTTGGACAAGCCTAAAACCCCCAGTCCTATTCCTTTTTCCCCACAGACAGGCTGTTGATTGGACAGGGGCTATCCCTACCAGGAGCATCAGAGAAGAAACCTGAGAACAGCACATTCCCATTAATCTTCCTGGCTCACGGGGATGGAGGGGAAAAGAATAATAAAAATAAAAAGAAGTTAAGAACCGTGCACAAGAAACGCTGTCATTTACCACAAAGCAAGCTTGTCTGTAAGGCAGATCCCAGTGAAGAGTGTCAGTTTGGAGAGTCACAATATTCCCAACACAAACACGTTCTGCTCACATGTAATTCTTGGAAATACTCAAGCAGCTGGCAGGGGGAGCAGGCAGCAGGTCCTCAGAGCCTGCTCTTGAGGCTTTGGGCTGAGGTGAGGCCCAGGCACGAAGTAAATGCATCTGCTGCTTTTAAACACGGATATTACAGAATCATGGAATTAATTGGGTTGGAAGGGACCTTAGAGAGCATCCGGTGCCACCCACGGGCACCTTCCACTATCCCAGGTGGATCTAAACCCCATCCAGCCTGGCCTTGGACACTCCCAGGGATGGGGCAGCCACAGCTTCTCTGGGCACCCTGTGCCAGAGCCTCACCACCCTCACAGGGAATAATTTTTTTTGCAAATTTCTGCTCTAAAGCTGCTCTCTTGCAGAAATTCTATCCATAATAGACTTTAAGGTGCCCAAAAAAAAGCAGTCTGGCCAATCTTTGCCCAAGTTATTTCCTAGATCCAAAGAAACCTAAGCAGGTGCAGAGAGAAAGAAGCACTCTGCAGAAAAGCCTCTGCAGCTAATTCATCTTCAGTTAAAAATCACTCTCCACATTTCCCCCAATTTCTGCAGCCTCTAGCCCAAAATCCCAGCACTGAGCTGGCCTTGGAGGAGGTATTTGGGCTTGTGGTGGGGCTGACCCTGACTGGGAGCCAAAGCAGATCTGTCACCGCCCTCCCCAGCTGGCCAAGGCAGAGAAAACACAACAAAAGGCTCAAGGTCGAGACCAGGGCAGGCAGAGATCCCTCACTGGTTAAATCAAGGGTGAAGCAGCCTAGTTCAGGGCAGTTCGTTTTATTTGTTGCCAATCAAATCAAAGCAGGGCAAGGAGAAGTAAACCCAAATCTTAAAACACCTTCCCCACACCTCTCCCTTCTTCCTGGGCTCAGCGGGGTCCAGCTTAGAGCCAGCTGGCCTTGGCTCCATGGGACATGGGGAAAATTCCAGCAGCTTCTCATGGAAGCCACCCCTGTAGCCCTGGACTGCCCCAATCCCAGTGCAGATCTTTCCTTCTTCTCCTCAAGAGTGAGGGACACCAGGGCCACAGCACCACCCCTGGAGACAGCCTCGCCTCTGGATGGGTCCTCACCCCCCTTCCCTGGCATTTCACTTCTCCAGATGGAGCCAAATAAGCCACCTGGGTATCTTCCTCTTGGTATGGTCCTCCAAGGGAAACCAGAAGGCTCTTGGGCAACCCGAGAGTGGGTTTTTTGTAGCGGTAGGAACCAACGCTGAGCCTGCTTTGCTCCCTCACTTCATTAGTGACAATGTCTATTATCCTGGGACCCTCGGCACGAGGGGCCCCCAGGCACAGCTGGAATAAGGACACAGGGACCCCAGGCAGGTGGGACCACGGTGGGACCAGGGGACCCCCAGGGAGCTCAGGGGGCAGGGGCACAGCTGGCCTGAGAGAGGAGTGGGGCACTGGACATGTCGGACACCCAGGATTTCCTGGGACCCTCAGGCAGAGCTGGCCTGGAAGGGGACAGGGACCCTGGGCATGAGGGACCCCTGGGATCCCCCCAGGAGTCCTGAGGAAGCCCAACATCCAGGGCCACTGGTGCCCATCAGCAGCAAACACAGGGCACAGAGGTGGCCTGAGGGGACCGGGAGCCTGGGCACATTTCACATCCCACTGCCCCCTCCATGCTGGCACACAAATCCTCCTTCCTGGTGTGGCCGACACCAAGACAGAGACCAAGGTCACTTCAGGAGGTAGCTGCACTTCAATGCACTTTGCAGCAAGGTCACACTCTGTAAACATCTTGAATTTGTCAGAATGGGCTTTGCTACATCAAAGAGACCTCCAGGGAGGGACAAGAGTTTCTCTTCAGGGAGGGGCACTCTGTGAAACCACTGAGAAAGCCACCACTTAGCAAACGGGTTTATGGTGCACTGAGGGCACTCGTTCTGCTCAGCCAGACTGGGTTTGTGCTGCAGACTTAACTCTTCCACACAAAGGAGGGAGCACCAGGAGGGCACAACTTCCTTGTGTGAGGCCACTTCACAAGAAAGGGAGCCCAGCAGGACACACAGCACAGCAGGGCCTGCTTTGTCCCACACCGTGGGACTCCTGTTCCACACATCTTGAGTTTGATGGGGCTGTAGGGTTCTGCTTTTCCTCCTGAAAGAGCTTTTTGGAGAGCTGACATCTCCCAGCATGGGCACCTCTGCGTGTCAGAGGCGTTTCTGGAGGCAGAGTGTCGGTACAGCCACAAGAGGAGGAACCTCGACCACCACACAACCACCAGGCCAACAAAACAACATCCAGAACAGGTCCAGAAAAGCAGTTCCTTTGGAAAAGACTTCCCAGACCATCAAGTGCAACCTTTGACCATATGGTTCCTACAGTTTTGCTCCTCTTGGCTCTGCCAGCACTCCCTTGGCTTGCCCTGTCATCTTTTGTTTCACAGCAAAGCCTCCTGTGAGGTGACACACACATGATTTAAGCCCCTGCAACCTCCCCAGCCTCACACATCATTGTCACAGCCCTTTCCCGTGCCACCCCTACACCACCTCAGCCTCTCAGGGCCACTTGGCCACCAATCCCCCAGCCAGGATCGCTGGGCTAAAAGCCCTCTGGAGGGGTTCTGACCTCCTGCCTGGTTGGATTGTGGAGAGATAAGCCTGAGATTGTTCTCACACAGCCCCAGTTAAAAGCCTGTCAGATGTGAAACCGAACTTTTAGCCAGGAAAGAGTTGCCTAAGTTTAAAAACCTCTTGGATCTGCTATAAATTGCCAAGATATGTCACAAGGGAGAGAGTCTGCAGGGATTAAAACACTCAGTGCCTCAGAAAAAGATGAATTTGTTCTCCAGTTGTAACAGGGGGTGTTATCCCAGGGGTTAATTTTAGATTTTTAATAAGCAGAAATTGCTCCCATGGGAGTGTTCCTAAAGGGGGGTTGCAGACACAGACCTGTCTTGCAAATCCGGCATGGCTTTTGCAGTGCTTTAAACTTAAGAAGCTTTAATTTCAAAGAGTTGTTTTGCATTTCAGCTCCAAGTTCATTTGACTGGAGAGAAGATGGAAGGAATGTTTGAGGCCAGAACATCCAAGGGCATTAATTAATTAATTAACTGAAGGCCCATCAGGATGTGGCAACCACAGACACCTTATCCCTGTTAAAGCCATGAAGGGGAGGCCCTGCTATGGAAAATTCATACATCTTTTAACTCCCTCCAGGACTGGTGACTCCAACACTGTCCTGGACAACCCTTTCAGTGAGGAAATTTTCCTTAATATCCAACCTGAACCGCCCCTGGCACAGCTTGAGGCAGTTCCCTCTCATCCTATCCCTTGTTCCCTGGGAGCAGAGCCCGACCCCCACCTGGCTCCACTCTCCTGTCAGAAATCCATGTGTATTATCCAAAAAGAAAGCCGCAAATGGGACCTTCCCTCAGTGTCACTCAAGTGGATCAGGCTGGTTTTGCCCAGCAGATTCTTGCTGTGAAGGCTCAGCTCCCCACATGGAATTTCAGATACCTGGGAGAGGTTATTTTGAGGGCTATGTAATAGAAATATGACCTTACCCTGAGGGGGTCCTTCAGTAAAATTAAATTTTAAGTGCTCAGATGACACCAGTGTGGCTGTATCAAGGTAATGCCTGGTAACACAAGCAGGTATTAAATTGCTGTTAAGCCTTACTAACACCACTGTTCCCTAATAATTGAACCTCAGGAGCAGGCTTAATTCCTGATTTTGGAAGCATTACCTCAGACATGAGTGACCAGAGCAATGATTTTACCTTCGCACTCCTAAAACCAACTTTATGGAGAGCTTGGAGACACCTCCAGGGAGTCACAGAGCTTGTTTTAGGCAGACAGAAGAGCTGGTGGACATCAATACTTTCATTTTAAGGGTAGCCATGGACCTGCACCTGAGTGCTCCAGGTTATCCACAGTTTGTGCAGGAGTCAACAAGACACCAGAGGTATTAAACATGTTTTTTCTTCCCATCCAACTCCCATCAGTGGTGAAAAGTAGACCTGTAAATAGTTCGGTCTATCATGCAGCACTGTTTATTTTCTAGGAGGTTTTCAGGCAAAACAGGGTGGGTGTTCACTTTTTTTTAATCCCCTGCTCTGCTTTTGCTAACACTTGGATGGAGAAGACTGTTTATGTTTATTCATAGTAAGACAGCATACACACACACAAAAAAAAAAAAAATCCCACCACAGATTAATTTTGAAGCTGTCAGTTCCAGACTGGCTCTTGGTTGGACTCTAGATGCAGCTAAAAATCACATGTATGCAGAATGTTTTATCTGAAGTCATGTTGCAGATGTATTTGATATATTTTGTCCAGCCTCGTGTCAGGCAGAGCAAACCCTGTCACCTCACCCCTGAAGCGACTCTCCAGGAGGAGCTGCAAGGTTGTTCCTTCTCACACTGTGGAGGTAAAACAAAACCAAATAATCTTGGTTTTTAGTCGCTCAAGAAGCAGCTCATGCTTCAAAATGCCCACCCCCCCCCCCCCAAACCCCCTCAGAAGCAAAAAGCAAGGCCCAACTCTCAGTGGTGCTCTCTGGGACACCTTTTTCAAGATTCCCCTCGGTTCTTTCACACCAACCTTCTGAGTACAAGCAAAAGCTGCAGTTAAATAGGAGTTCAGCAGCCAGATACCCTGGGAGGGTCACAGGGGGGTGTGCAGGCAGAGCTGGGTTCCTGTGTTGAACATTTAAATGCAGAGCTCATTAAATAAGCATCAGCCCCACCCCACATCTGCCCGCAGTCACTGGAGCCATTCGAAGAGCTGCTCTCCAAATTCACATTTCATGCTACGAGTGGTGGCCGAGCACTCATCCAAGCAAATAAACTCCCATTCTCCTCCAAGACACACAACTCAGCCGCCTCCCCGGATGCAGATTTAAATATCTAAACCGGCCTGTCCTTTCAGACTCCTCCAAAAACATGTCACTGGCACATTCCCTCATCTGCAGAGCTGGAGAGACCCTGGCGTGCTCGTGACATCTGAACGCTCTCCAGTTCATTTTTATCTGCGTGTGAACTCGGAGTCAAGGTCAGGGCTGCACTCACAGACCTCTTCTCCTCCCAGAATCTCCTCACTGC
This sequence comes from Corvus kubaryi, assembly GCF_017639235.1. Taxonomy (NCBI): domain Eukaryota; kingdom Metazoa; phylum Chordata; class Aves; order Passeriformes; family Corvidae; genus Corvus; species Corvus kubaryi. Next base: position 29,923,305 of record NW_024582073.1, read on the forward strand.
TCCGGGCAGTGCCTGCATCACACCTTCCCTCAGCCCTGACAGGAGGCAGCGGTCCAGCATCAACACATCAGGGTCCACCAAGCGGCTCGTGGGGCTTGGGATGACAACCACAGTGCTGGAGGAGGCTCCAGGGAGAACTTACTGCAGCCTTCCAGTGCCTAGAGGGGCTCCAGGAGAGCTGGAGAGGGACTTGGGACAAGGGCCTGGGATGATAGGACAAGGGGGAGCAGCCTTATACTGAAGGAGGAAAGGTTTAGATTGGATTTCAGGAAGGAATTCTTCCCTGTGAGGGTGGGGAGGCCCTGGCACAGGGTGCCCAGAGAAGCTGTGGCTGTCCCTGGATCCCTGGAAGTGTCCAAGGCCAGGTTGGGTGGGATTGGAGCACCCTGGGCTAGTGAAAAGTGTCAGGGGCAGGCACTGGGTGGGCTTTAAGGTCCCTCCCAACCCAAACCAACTTGTGGCAGGATCAAGGCATTTGGTTTCTTGCTGCTCTATGCACAGACTGTTGGATTTGCAGAGCTCTCACCTGTTGCACTTTTCAGGTGAAAGCAAAGCTACTCCTATTTCTAAGGAATTGGGTTTTCCTATGAGCCTCAGCTTCCAACTGCTCTGTTTTCAGGGCCAGGTATTCCTGACAAACATTATCCCAGCTCCTAAAGCAGCTGGATTACATCAGGGACATCATTAATTAAGCAGCCTCTCAGATGAGGTGTTGTACAGCCAGAGGAAGACACCATAAAGAGACGACTGTATATTAAAAAAAAAAAAAATCTAGATAAATAAACAATCCACCCCCTACAAGGTGGAAACTGTAGAGGGCAAAAGGATCTCTTAGGGAGAAAAATATGGGAAATTCATGGCCCACAGGGCACCCTGGAATAGCTGAACAGGAGGGTTGGGGGGCATTTGGCGATGCAGAGTGCTCCAGGTTAAGATTAAACCACGCCAAGCTCAGGTTGAAAGTCAGCTCCACACTTGAGAGGCAGATTTTTAGCTCCGCAGGCAAGTGACAACTTACTGATGTGTCTGTCAGCATGAAAAGAGCTGAAATCCCACTTCCAGCTAACAGCAACTGGAGGGAAAAAGCAGAGGGACTCGCAGGGCTGAAGAACCTCCACAAAAGTCAGCCGTGGGAATGAGGAGCACTTGAGAGGGGTAAAGCATCCACACAAGGAATTAATGATGGACCTGGTTCTCAACTTGCTAGAGCAGCTGAAAAATCCAGTGTTTTCAAAGAGGGAAAGGGATTAACCAAGCTAACAAGACACCAGGATCAGCTGAGGAAAGGGGGTAAAGTCGTGGCAATGAAGACAAAACAAACACAAGATGTGCAACCACAGAATTAATACTCAGACTTTAGCTCAGGAGAAAGGAGCTGTCACCCACAAACACACAGTGCTGAGGATGGAATTTAAAGAAATCTCTTTTTCCTCCTCTACCAAAGCAGGTTGGCTTAAAAAAAACCCAAAAAAACACCACCCTTTTTGCTTGTTTAAAACCGACTCGAGGAAGAGTGGTATCACCCTCACAGAACTTGTATCTATCTTCGTATTTTGCTAATTCTGGCTACAAACTGATCTGCTGGGGGAATGATCCACACATCCCTTCCCTACGAATCATCTCTCAGCCTCTGGTACTCCATGTACTGTTTAATATACCCACAGAGATGAGTGAGGCAAAAGCTCCAGCTGAAAATTACTCAAGGAACAGCGGTGTTAATAGAAACCTGCCTGGGGGAATTAGTGCTCATCATCCTACCCTTCCTGTGCCTGCCTGGATTGGTCTCCTTCCTCCATATCTGTGTCACACTTGGGCTGCATTACTCCCTGCCAGACCCCCCACCATTTTGTACTATTTTAGGTAAGAAATGACTCAAATACCAAAAAGCATCCCATTCATTTTCTGCCAGTAGCCAGAAGTCTTTATTTCCTAATAGTTACAGCAGGATTTAATGCACACTTAGTGCTTTTGAGATATAAAGTGTTATTTAAGTGTCATCATAAAGTACTCATAGGGAAAAAAAAGCCAGTTTGGAAAAAAAAAAAATCAAAGATAATTCAGCAGGGAAAAGAATTTAAGCTTTTCATAAAGGAAGGGTCTCACTTGCAATTGCTTTTCCAGCAGAGGTTCCTTCTCTGGGCCGTTTCCATTCCCTGATCATCAAGATGGGAGTCACACATATTTAAATAAGATATGGTGGGGAGCACTGCTAGGGCTTGTCAGAGCTCTTCAGTGAGCCTAAGAGATCTTCATTACCAGAAACAAACCAAAAAATACCTTAAATTGTCAGAAACAAGTCTTTATTGCTTCAGAGTTACCCCCATTCGGGTTCACTGTTTTTCTGCTCTGCATGAACAAAATGATTAAATAAATATCAGCAACTGAATTCTGTTGTTGCTGACAGAAATTCAGTGCTCCAAATTTCTCTGAAATCTGTGATTTAAAGGTAATTCTTGCTCTGTCTAATCAGCTACAGTCCTGGCCAGTTTCTAGGCACTGGAGAGCATTTTCAATAGACAAGAACTGGTCTCCTCCCCTTCATGTGGAGTCTGTAAGGGAAGTATTCAACTCTTCCAGCACAGAAGTTAAAGCCTTTCTAGGTTTTTGGTGGTAGCAGTAAAAAAAAAAAAAACCTGGAAAACCAACCAGCTTCGAGAGTACAGGATGTCCTGTCAGCCTTTGAAAGTCAGAGGAGATTTAAAAAAATAAATTAAAAATAAATCTGACCAACCCTTGCCAGCTATCACCAGTCTCTAATGAGAAATGGAAATATTGTGGCTGTGAGGAAATACCATTTCCTTATCTCTTGTCCTGCTGGCTCCTCCATCCCACACTAACAGCAGCCCCTTGAGAGATGGTCATGATGAAATACAAATCAAAAAGAGAGGGGTTTTTTTTAGAAATTCCAGTCCCAAAGGCATGAGGGATACCTGGAGCAGCCGTGACATGGATGTGTTCTCCTTCTCAGTGCCTTTCCAAACTCTCTCTGGAAGCCCTGCAGAGCAAATCTCATTCAGCAGGGAATTAGGGAAGACCAAAACTTGGGATTTAGGGAAGACCAAAGTGGTCTGAGTGGCTGCTCCAGCCTGAACCTGTGTCACACCTGAGCCAGATGTGCTCAGGCACGTGCTCCTCCAGATGCAAGGCTATTTTACAAGAGTGACTGAGCAGAACTGGCTATTTTTCTTATTAATGCCATTTCTGGTTACCATGGAGCTCTGCTGGGAGTTCAGAGCTGCTCGCCCACGCCAGGCACTGAGGCACATTATTACAGGCAGGACCCTTCAAGGACTTTTCAGGAAGATAATTCAGCCCACCCAAAATGCCAAGAGCAATTTAAAGTTTCCAGCAACCAGCATAGCTTGAATTTGAAGTGACCACTGGTGGGGTGGAGAGAGTGGGAGGAAGCTGGTGGTCAGCTGGGTTCATCTCAAACTTGGCACCCACGTTCATCCCAGGCTGAATATTAAACACTCAACTGATTTTAAGGCTCAGAGAATGAGGAATTTGGACAGTAGAGGAAGGCAAAATACTTAATGGTGGCCTGTGCAGGGCCAGGAGTGGGACTGGACAATCCTTCTGGGTCCCTTCCAACTCAGAATATTCTGTGAGTCCATGATCAGCCAGCAAAATCCAGGCAAAGTTGTCCAGAGGTGCTGTTCAGAAAGGATTATTCACAGGGCAGCACCTCCCAGTGAGGAAGCAAGAGGGCAAAAACCCTGGCAGAGAAGAGAACTTGGGCAGGGGTTCCTCATATTCCAATATTAGAGATGTGGCATTAAAAGGGCAGCAAAGGAAGAAGAGGACCCCATGGCTGAGCATCACAATTCTTATTTCTTCCTTCTTTCCCATCCAGGATGAAGGATGGCAAGGATCCTCCAGTGCCTGTGGGGCTTTTGGACTGCAGAAACTACAAAAATTCTACAGCCCTTACACCAATCGTGGCCAAATCCGTGAGAAAAACACAATCACAGAATGGTTTGGGTTGGAAGGGACCTGTTTGGGCAGGGACACCTCTCACCAGCCCAGGTTACCCTGTCCAGCCTGGTCTTGAACACTTCCAGGGATGGGGAGTCCACAACCTCTGGGCACAGCCTCATAGCAAAGCATTTCTCCTAGTATCTAAAATATCCAATCTAAACCTACTCTCCTTCAGTTAAAGCCATTCCCCCTTGTCCTGTCACTCCGTGACCTTGTAGAAGTCCCTCCCCAGCTCTCTTGGAGCCCCTTGGAGGCTGCTAACACCTTGTGGAACACTTCAAAAACTACCAAAATCCACTAGGAAGCCTCAAGCAACAGACCACAACCCAAGCAGCCAGGCAGGAAAAAAAAATCCCAAAACACTCTGCATTCTCTTTTTCTACTCCAAAGCGCCAAAACTGGGAGAACAGAGCTCTCTTCCAGCAGGCTAATTCACACACAAGCACTCGTGCTGGCTGCGCCAGAGCCCACACACCCCTGCCAGACTAGAAAATCACCACTGACCTCTCACAGGAAACATCTCCATGGCAAGGCACTCGCTGGAGTGGGGCAGAGGGACATTCTGAGACTGCTGGTGACAAAGAGGCCAAGGAGCAAGTCTGGAGAGCCCAGCCACTGGTGGAGCATCAATAAAACCTCATTCGAAACACCAAACTCAGCCAACTCCAGCCTTCCATTTAAAGAATCACCAGATCAGCACCAGGCTTATTCCTTACCATACAGACAGGAGGAGATGAAGTCTTTAAAAAGTTGTTGAATCACGCCTTCTTAAAAATAAATCAACTATTAAGAGGCATGCTGCTTTGGAGATACGTATTCCTCATTGTCCTAATTACAGAGTTGGCTGAGGGCAGCCCTTTGGAAACTGAAAGGGGGCTGCTGTCATGCTGTTTCAGCAGGGTGGCGTGGCAGAGGGAGTTCTCCAGCAGACAATGTTCTCTCGGGCTCTGATTGTGGATCTGAGGCAGGGCCACATGGCCCGTGACCCCTGAAACACACCCGTGACACAAACGGCACAGAATCGCTTCCATTCCTCCTTTGTGCTGTTGTGGTGGAGTCAAGAACAACTGGGATGTTTAAATGGGATTTTGTAGGGTCTGGGGGGGTCTGGAGCGTGGCAGGCCTGAATTCAATCCTTCACATCTTCACGGGAGCTCAGCAGGACTTGAATTATTTTTAAAGACTATTTTAAAAGAGATAACCTTCCTTCCAAGAGTGCATCTCCAGGCAGGGTTATCAAGGCTGCCTGACTCCCCCCGGTTCTGCTTTCAGTTGGTTATAAATTCATCAAGCCCTGGCTGTTCAGGGTAGGAGTTTGCATGCTAGGCTGGGTCTGCCCGGGGCACAGCTCTCTTGGAACATGTGAATCCAACTGCTTCTCAGAAAGCAGCATGGGAATAAACACATTGTTTTCTTCAATTTCTGGTGGCTTTTTCTTTTTTTTTCCTTAAAGCCTTGGACCCATGATTTAGAACATGGGCTTTAATGAGTGAGGCACAAGCTTTTTGTGTCAAATTTCATTTTTGTCATCACCAAAAATCCAGGCAAATTATAAGCCTTTTGAGAGGAGGAGAAAAAGCAACTAAATTGCATATGCTCAACAGCCCTCAGAGTTCAGGATTTAAGACTCAAGGGTTTTGGCTTTGCTGAGAAAAATTGGAAGCAGGTATGGGGCAAGCAGGAGGTAATGAACAGGAGGCAGTGAAAAAGTCACGGAAATGTGCAACAGCAGGGGGTACACCTGGAAAACTGGTGACTGAAGGAGGTTCAAGATCCAAGTTTGAAGCCAGGAGGGCCAGAGCAGCAAGTTGGGAAGACAAGGAGTTGTTATAAGGGACAAAGGTGGCAAGAAATCCTCTAGTGGCTCCAACACAGCATCGTGGAGTGGATTGGATTAGAAGGGACCTTAAAGATCATTTGTTTCCAACCCCCTGCCGTCATCAGGGACACCTTCCACTAAACCAGGCTTCTCAAGCCCCATCCAACATTCTACAGGATGTGTGGATCCTCATTTCACCCTTTCTCCAACAGTCACGAGCTGTTTGCCAAAGTCTGTTTTGTGTGGCTCGTTCTGCTCTGGCAAAGCCCTTTGCTGCCAGAGGCTGTTCTAAGGATCTGCCCAGCAGCCCTGCAAACACAAACCTGCTGCTGGGCAGCCCCAACACCAGAGGCACAGAGAAGCACTTTCCCAGTAGCAGGCAGGAATTAGCAAGTTTTTCTGATTTGGGGAGTGAAAGGGCACCAGTCAGTGTTTAATTATTGCACCATAAAACATACAGCTTTAGTTCCATTCTTCTGGGCTTCCCAGTGCTGCTTTGGTGGCCTTCAACCATCTGGCACCAAGTTGGGTGTTGGGCCTTGTGCTTGAGGGAAAGGGATCCAAAACTGTGGCATTTGTGAAGGCTTGCACAAGGCTTGTCTAACCGTGGATCGGGGGATTATCCCATTTTCCTTTATGCTTTGGGACAGGGGTGGAAAATCACGGGGGTCCAGTCAACAGCAGATGTTCTACCACCACAGGAATAAACTGCTCCAGAGATTTCCTCTTGGAGTGGGTCCAGAGGAGCCACCGAGATGATCAGAGGGATGGAGCATCTCTGCTGTGAGGGAAGGCTGAGAGAATCAGGATTGTCCAGCCTGGAGAAGGGAAGGCTTTGGGGTGACCTAACTGTGGCCTTCCAGTACCTGAAGGGGCTCCAAGAAAGATGGAGAAAGACTATTTACAAGAGCCTGGAGTGACAGGAGAAGGGGGAATGGATTCCCACTGCCAGAGGGCAGGGAGAGATGGGATATTGGGAAGAAATCCTTCCCTGTGGGGGTGGTGAGGCCCTGGCACAGGTTGCCCAGAGAAACAACCTGGAAGTGTTCCCATCCCTGGAAGTGTCCAAGGCCAGGTTGGATGGGGCTTGGAGCAACCTGGTCCATGGAAAGTGTCCCTGCCCATGGCAGGGGGTGGAATGGGATGATCTTTAAGGTCCCTTTCCCACCCAAACCATTCCACAATTCCACGATTTCCAGCTCTAGCGAGTACCAGAACTTAAATCAGTTGTGCACCAGCAGGGGGTGAAAAGGTTACAAATACAAACACCCAGTTAAATCTGATGTCCAGAGCCTGCAGATGGAGGATGCACCTCCAGCTCTAAGCTTACATCAATGACACAGGCACAAGTTAAAGGCAGTTTAGCACTTGAGGCTGTAGGAGAAGTCAAAACTCTGATCTCATCCCTCTTCCTTCACAGGAGCTTCAAACAGAATCTGGAAACACTCAGCTCATTCCATGCTTCAAATGAGCCTCTGCTAATGCAGCTGCAGGGGCTGGATTGGAGCATTTGAGATCTTCACCATTTGCTGGTGGAAGCCAAGGGTTCCTGCTCCTAATCAGGGGCAGAGCAGAGCTCTACAGCCCAAAAATCTCCTCAGGACCAAGACTTACCACCTCTTTTCCTTCAGTTTATTCACTCTCACTTTTGAGCTGCACACAAAAGACTTTTGTCAAGTGTTTCAAGGTTTGTTAGAAGGGCGAGCAACTGGAAGTACACATTATGGAAAAGTTAACTTCAGATCTGACCCCAGCAGCCTTTCCTCCCCCTTTTGTCAGCCCACACTCTTGAGAAGGTCAGTTTTATATGCCTTTGTCTTGTTTTTCTAGCCCCTGCCAGCTTTCCATCCACACAAAGTTTTTCATACCTTGTTCAGGGTACAATAAAAGCATATGAGAGCATCTAAAAATGAGGCAGAAATGGATCTATTACACTGCTTTATTCAATTTATGGCTTGCAGGGAAAGGTAATGAAGCCTGAACAGGAACAGACAGAACAGGAGTCTACCCCTAAAAGTTATGCCTCTCCGTTCAGTTTCACATTTGCAATTCCATAGCACTTGGTATCTATTTACCAAGACAAAAAAAAAAAAAAAAAAACCAAAAAAACCAAAAAAACAAAAAAAAACCAACCACCACCAAACTTGTTTACAATAGGATTGGTTTCATAAATGAGATTTTTTGGATCCCCAGCCTGGATAGAATCCTCATTAGCAATTCCACAGTCCTGCTGTGCTGAAGACAGCTGTACTTTTAGCACAAGGCAGGTTGAACAGCCTTTCTCCCAGTCACTGTCAAGCCAAGTGCTTGTTAGTGGTCTCAGCTCTGTCCCAAATATGTCAAACAACTTCCACTTGCTCTGCCACATCATCCCTACAACAACTGCTGGGCACGGCAAATCCCTTTAAAAACAGTTCTTGTAGGTTTAAAGGTAACAGCAAGACCAACAGAAAGGTGAAAAGGACACGCTCTGAAGCTGACAGTAACAAGCCAGGGAATGTGTCTCATCCAGTTAGGGTGATCCCTGGGCCTTTCCAACCAAAAACAAGCTGAGGAACAACACCAATATTGGAAGAGGTTCAACCCACAGCTCAGCCTGTCCCTGGATTTACACTTGTCTCTGTCTGGGGCCCATCTCTCAGCTCTTACACAACCTGGATGCAGCCTGTTTCCCTGAAGCAACAGAAACAGGGCTGTGTGTCCACCAAAACATCCTTTTTCCCTGTAACTCCATATCCTTGAATGCACATACACAACTGGTTTGCACACTCCAAGGTCAGGGTGAACAAGTTTAGGGGATTGCATTCCCATCTCACATCAACCATGCCACGCTGTGGACAGTTCTGCTCTTCTGTCATAGAATCCCAGACTGGTTTGGGTTGGAAGGGACCTGAAAGCCCAACTCATTCCACCCCCTGCCACAGGCAGGGACACCTTCCACTATCCCAGCTGGCTCCAAGCCCCATCCAGCCTGGCCTTGGACACTTCCAGGGATCCAGGGGCAGCCACAGCTTCTCTGGGCACGCTGTGCCAGGGCCTCCCCACCCTCACAGGGAAGGATTTTTTTTTTCCTCTTATCTCATCTAAACCTCAGCTTGAATCCATTGCCCCTTGTCCTGTCACGTACCATCGTTCATCAGGAAATGCTCCAGCCAAAGGATGAAGGCTCAACTGTACAGAATTAAGGAGTTTGTCAGAGTAGAAATTTAATAAAACCACACTCCCTCCAGCAAACATTATCTAGCAACACCACAACACTCTGAACATGGAAAGGGTGACTTCCAATCCCCCCTGATTCCAAGGAACTGGGGAAGGGAGATTCGTTAGAAGTGGTTTCATAATCCAAGTTGGACAGTCTGGTATTTGAGACTGGTATTGGATAAACAAGTATTTTCCTGAGAAGAGAGGTTGTAGAGTCCCCATCCCTGGAAGAGACAGGTTGGATAGGGCTTGGAACAACCTGGGATAGAGGAAGGTGTCCCTGCCCATGGCAGGAAGTTGGAACAAAATGATCTTTAAGGTCCCTCCCAACCCAAACCATTCCCTGATTCTATGACTTAAATTTACCCCTAGATTCCAAACCCCAGGTAGATTCCTCAGCATCCACCAGACTGCAAGGAAACTCCTTTAGCAGGAACGCAGGTCAGCAATCCCCCTTTCCTTCAGCCTCGTACAAGGCTTTGGGATCACCTGTCAGCACTGGGTTGCTGCAGGAAGGACTCACATGGCACCATTACATAAAACCTGCCTTCCTCCAAGGGGAAAAGCAGCTGGGAACACCTCCTACATCCTGATTATCCTACTTCAAACACCCAGTGCAGAGACCACGGGAGATCTCGGAGTGACAAGATCTGGGTGCACGCAGTGCTGGGGGCTCCATCAGCTTTGATTCTCCCAGCTCCTGGCACACACAAACCCAGGGATGAAGGATGAAGCACCTCGTTCAGTCACAACAGCAGCTTGGGAAGACTTTGACATTTGTTTTCATTTCTGTTCCAAGGGAAAGGCATCCCCAGGCTGAGCGAGCTGTCAGCCCCAAGCCTGCAGTGCACACAGAGTAGCCATCCCAGCTCTGCTGCACGGGGCATCCCTGTGCTGGCTTGGGATTAAAAACTCATTCCTTAATTCCCTTATCTTGGGAGAGGCTGCCAGGGGGGTTGATAGAGCCTTAACAGCCAAGCCCTCCTGTTTAAGGGAAGAATGGCTCATTTGAAGGGAATCTATAACAGCAAGAACCCCGGAATCCAGAGATTAATAAACCAACAGTCTGCAGTGTTAGTCCGAGCATCATTTTGCACAAGCAGACATGAAAAGATATCCATTTCAAGCATGTTTGTGTTGATGTGTGGAGGCTCTGACTAGTCCAGATTCTAACCCAAACCCTTACTGCAAATACATCTCACCAGCAACACCAGCAGACTCAGATGTGTTTGCAGTGGTGGGACTGGACCAGCAGCAGTGCTCTGGGGCAGAGAGAAACTGCAGCTGAGCCCGTGGCCCATGATGGGCACAAAAAGGAAGTTTGGGGACTGTAGCAGTATGGACCAACACTGGGAGCAACTCTGCAACACTAAAAGGAACAACCCAGCACTCATTTCTTGACCTTCAGCTGATTTAGCCAGGTGATTCAGCCACGTAGCTAGGTAAAACAAAAACAAACCAACTCAAAGCAGTCTTGAGGACAGTTTGAGCAGACACAGAGCCTTATCCAGCTATTCTGACCCAAGGCGTGTCCTTCAGCATGCAAGAAACCCCCTTAGACAGACTCACTTTGAATCACCTTTGAATATAAGCAGATAGATCCAATTTGGGATGCAAACACATCCATGCCTGCTCCCATCAGAGCAGAGCTGGGCCCGGAGCAAGGCTACTTATTTGACTTCCTAACAAAAAATAAGCACAGGCAAACCCTAACAGCAATGGGTTCAAACTTCTCGTTAGGACTAGAAGAAAACTTTTGCATAACACTGTTGAAACCCTAATGAGACATCAGATGCAGACACTTCTCCTTGAAATCAGTGCCTGTCACGCCAGAGTCACCACCAGATTAGGAAACAAGGCAGGGCCAGGGCAGAGTTGCCACACTAACGAGCCTGACCACATACAAAGGAATCCGGGAAAGCACCCGAGGACTCCTCTGGCCTCACTGTCTGTGCAGGTGAAAACCTCCAAAGCCAGCAGGGTAATTGCCTGGAGAAGCTCATTGTTTTAGTGCTAAAGCAGCAGCTGGTGCATAAAAGTTTTAAGCCTTTCAATTATGAGTAATCTGAGCTCTCATAGCAAGCTCCAGGCTGTTTGCTATAGACTTAAACCTTCTGTTTATCACCTTAAAGCAAGACAAGAACGAGCCTGAGCATCAGCTCACCTCCCTCACAAGCAAGTGCGTCATCTCTCTTACAGCAGAGGAGGAAGAGTGTTATTTGGGGAAATGTCAATATTTAAATCTTTTGAAAGAATGTTCTGAGGTGTGGGATTGGTTATTGTTATTCTTGAGGTGTCTTCGAGGAGGTCATCAGACCCTTCTGATCCAGCAAGTTACAGAATCACCAGGTTGGAAGAGACCTCTAAGATCATCGAGTCCAACCCATGTCCTAACACCTCAACTAAACCATGGCACCGAGTGCCACATCCAATCTTTTTTTAAACATATCCAGGGATGGTGATTCCACCACCTGCCCAGGCAGACAATTCCAGTGCTTCACCACTCCTTCTGTGAAAAACTTCTTCCTAATATCCAACCTATATTTCCCTTGGCACAGCTTAAGGCTGTGTCCTCTCGTTCTGTCAGTGCCTGCCTGGAGACAGAGCCCGACCCCCACCTGGCTCCAGCCACCTTTCAGGGAGTTGTGGAGAGTGATAAGGTCACCTCTGAGTCTCCTTTTCTCCCGGCTAAACAACCCCAGCTCCCTCAGTCATTCCTCCCAGGGCTTGTGTTCCAAGCCCCTCACCAGCCTTGTTGCCCTCCTCTGGATGTGTTCAAGCATCTCAACATCCTTCCTGAACTGAGGGGAGAGAAGCAGCCAGAGCTGTGGGTTTGCTCATCATGGATCCTTTCGGTCACAGGATGGTTTGGGTGGAAAGGACCTTAAAGATCATCCCAATACAACCCCCTGGATGGGCAGGGACACCTTCCACTATCCCAGGTTATTCCAAGCCCCATCCAACCTGCCTTGGATACTTTCCAGGGATCCAGGGGTACCCACAGCTTCTCTGGGCCTCCCCACCCTCCCAGGGAACAATTCCTTCCCAATATCCCATCTAACCCTGCCCTCTGGCAGTGGGAAGCCATTCCCCTTTGTCCTCAATCCTTTAAGAGCCCAGAGCTTTGAAGACAAGGCCCAGTAGCATCAGCACCATTCCTCTGTAGGTTCACAGCAACTTTGAAATTTAAACCCTTTTTTGACTGGTCTTCTGCTATTTTGGGTTCTGCTTTATCTAGAGCAGGAGGAACTTCTGAAGAGAGAAACTGTGCTCTCCTCATCAGAGCCACAAGATTTTTAACCTTAAAGCAAGCAGCTCTGAGAGGCATTAGAGGTCAAAAATGGAAATATGGAAATGCCAACACCATCATCATGTGGGGGTTTTCTTTCTTTCTTTCTGACCGTGTCTAAGCACTGGATCAGGGTCCCAGTGAGGTGGGAGCATCTCCCATCCTTCACTCTTAGGAACCTGACCTCTCTTTAAAAGCCACCTTGGAGGAGAACCAGAGACCTCCAGACCTCCCTTGCACTGTAATTTATTCCACGATTCACATTTAAATGTTGACTAATGGGAGATTTCAATCTCCTTGCCCAAGGAATTAAAGGCACTTTCCCTTCAGTGCAGCAGCCACGTGGACAAGGCACAGCTCCACTCCAGACTCCTCCATCCTGCACAAATTAGGAATAATCACATTGGAAGAAATGCTGCCCATTTCTGCCATTGTTGCTGCTGAAAGCACCGGTGACTCATGGCTCCGAGTGGGCCCAAACAACAGGTCCTGGCCCTGAGAAAAAAAAACTTAAAAACAGGCCTGAAAATTCACCTGGAGTGACCCCAAAGCAGGCACTTCTGGGTAGGAAAAGGCCAAAGCGATGCTGCTGCTGTGATTTCGTCTTTCAAGATGGCCAAGGCAAAGATCTCAAAGATTTCTTCCCATTTTTTCTGCCACAACTTCTGTTAACATCCCACTCCCAGCCTTTTAGCAGCAGCTGGTCCCACAGGGAAAACAGATCTATAGAAATATATATTCCTTTCCACCCTTGTAGCACAAGATAAAACAGAGGGGCTTGGCAAGGCTTCGGTAGAAATTTTTATATATATATAAATAAAATAAAAAATATATAAATTTTATAGATATAAAAAATCTGCTGCCAAACCCCTCTGTTTTATCTCACTTATGCATTTTAACCTCTCTCTTAGGAGGGCTGCAGACAGTCCCAGCACACACACACCTTCCATGGCAGATTCCCTGCCTCCAAGCACTCGTATTCGGAGCAGGTGGCATTTCTGACAGCTGCAGATCACAAGCTTTCCTTTCAGATTTTGCTTCTAAATACTGTCAAATCAAAGGAAATGCTGCCTTGCCTGCCAGGAGATAGAGATCAGAAGCAGACAATACAAAATCTGCCAGGAGAGCTGAGGGAAAAAAAAAAATCCAGTCCATTTGCAGAGAACATGGCAAAGTTATGAAGTAGTTTCTTGGGATTTCAGTTTGTGGTTTTTGTTTGGTTTGGGTTTGTTTTTTTTTTATTATTATTATTTTTGTTTGGTTTGGACTGTTTTTTTTTACTCCAGGATGCAAATTCTGTTTACAGGAGACACTGCAAGACAGGAGACTCCAAGGAGTGCTGGTTAGTCTGGCAAAGCATAGAATCAACCATTTCAGTTGGAAGGGACCTTAAAGATCATCTCATTCCACCCCTCTGCTGTGGGCAGGGACCTTCCGCTAGCCCAGGCTGCTCCAAGCCCCATCCAAGCTGGCCTTGGACACTTCCAGGGATCCAGGGGCAGCCACAGCTTCTCTGGGCACCCTGTGCCAGGGCCTCCCCACCCTCACAGCCAGGAATTCTTTCCCAGTATCCCATCTGTCCCTGCCCTCTGGCAGTTTGAAGCCATTCCCTGTGTCCTGTCCCTCCAGGCCTTGGCCCCAGTCCCTCTCCAGCTCTCCTGGAGCCCCTTTAGGCCCTGCAAGGGGCTCTGAGCTCTCCCTGAATCCTTCCCTTCTCCAAGTGAACATTCCCAGCTCTCCCAGCCTGGCTCCAGAGCAGAGGGGCTCCAGCCCTTGGAGCATCTCCATGGCCTCCTCCAGATTTGCTCCAGCAGCTCCTTGTCCTCTGATGCTGGGGATCCCAGAGCTGGACACAGCACCCCAGGTTATTTTGGGGATAGGTGGGCACCACTCAGGAGGAAACACTGATACAAAACAGTGGTGTTTGCCCACCCAAGTACCTGAACCAAGGCAGACAGGCTGACTGCACCAGAGGGGCTTCCTGAAAAGGCTCAACAAGGATTTGAACAGCTTTCCCCACCCCATTCCATTCGTTATCCAAGGCACTTAGCAGAACATTTGATGCCTGAGGTGGCCACCTAAAACCAGAGACTGGACAAGAATAAGAGAATAAAAGTAGGTATTTATTTGAAGGGCCTTCAAAGGCTCACCCTGGGCAGTCAAAAGGCCACACCCAAGATGGACCCTGGGTCACGGGTTCTTCACACTTTTGTAAGTTTGGTCCATTTGCATACCAGGGTTAATTCTCCAGTTATAACCTCAGTTCATGATGTCATTACCCCAAGTTCGCCCCTCCTCTAGGTTTTAGTTTACACATTTTGGGGCCTGGGACAATCAAGGTGTCCTTGAAGAGCAAACCTAGAGAGGTTTGTTATGTCTACCCAGCATGGGAGAACAGCAGCTGAGGGGCCACACGAAACTTCAGAGCTACACACTGGGCAGTGCAGGGTTTGAAAAATATCAAAGTTAAAACCTAAGGCATCACATTCACTCTCCTGCTGCTCTCATGACCATGGTTTTCCAACCAAGAGCCCTCCACCTCACCTCAGGGCTTTTAACAAGCAACAGGATTTCAACCAGAGCCCCCAAAATGCCTGATGAAAACCAGACAGGTCTTTCTAAGACAGAGCAACACCCCAGTTCCATTTCCCTTTGTGCTGTCTCTCGGTGAGCTGCATTTCAGAGCTCACAGCCACCGAGCTTGGCAGCTCTGACAAGGTAACAGCAGCCCTCCCCAAAAGCAAAAACATCCAGCTGAGATTTCAGCAGCCTTCCAGGCAGGAGCAGAGCTGGTCCCTGAGGATGGGCATGGTCACCCCTGGGAGCATCGTGGCTTCACATCAAAGCTCCCAGACATCAGCCCGATTGCTGAACACAGACATGAAACACAAAAAGTGTTAACCAAGGCTAGACTGTGGCTTGCTTTCTGTCCTGGAGCCACTCTCAGCTGCTCTCTGGGGCATTAAGTTTAGAGCACTGCAATTGGGAAGCTGGATGCCAGCAGGAACAGAGAGCTGGAACTCGCTGCAGGGCTCCTGGAGCCTCCCTAAAAGATCTTATCACCTGCAGGCATCAGGGGAGAGGGCTCCCCAGCCAGAAAAACCATAAGGAACATCAGCTCGAGTCCCTCTTCCAGGTGGGAAAGGGACCAAGACGTTTCTCCACTGTCACACAAGTGGTTTCCAAAAGCATCAGCAGATTGTATCTGCCCCAGAGCCACCCAAACGCAGCCAGTCCCCTCCAGGCTCCAGTGATCACATCCCAGCTCCTTCAGACGGGGAGGGATGCGATGGCATGAGGTGTCTCTGCTGTCACTGCGACCTCACCACGTCCAAGTGGGTGTCAGATCCTATTTTTTCGGCCTCACCGTGGCTCCACACAACCACCTTGATTGTGGTTCAACCGTGCCAAGGGCTGGATGCTGTCAGCACCTCCTGTCCCCAGCCTCCCTTCATGGGCACTTCACAGCCAGGGAGCCATCTCCACTGACCTGGGAGGCAGGATATCGAGCAGATACCCTGTGAAATGAGAGATCCCAGCCTGATCCGAGTCCAGGTGTGCACAAGGCAGCAAACAGCCGTGGGCACACAGCAGCAGCATCCCCACAGCTCCATCTCCAAGAGCTTTGCTGCCTCTCTATTCACAGCTTGCTCCCTTTTGTAAAACACAACTGATCCAGAGTCTGTCCTTAATCTGAGGTCTGTCCTTTAATTCCAACAATAAGGGCACAAAAAGGCTTTAAAGCAATAAAACAGCACCTGTGCCAAGGGCTCCTTGTTAAACTCATCTCCACTCAGTCTCTCCTGCGTGGGGCAAAACACAAAGGTCACTCATTACCTGTGAGTTCTCATCACAGCAATCATTGTCATGGAACAGCAGGGGCTCTCCTGAAAGGGAAAAGTCACGTCCAAAGCACTTGGCTACTGGAGGAGCAGTCAGGAAAAAAAATAAAGATCAGAGAATAAGGTTTTGCCCTAACTGAACTTTTCAAGCAAAAGTCCTTCAGCAGTCCAAGCTGGTGAAGGAGCACAGGAGGTTTGGTGGCAGTTTCCAAGCTTGAGATGGAGAAAGGAAAAGAATCTGGGGGAAAAATAAATCTGATTTTTAAAGTTACTAAACTCGTGACTGGAATCTGGGCTACAGGCAGCTGTAAAGCTGTTTTATGTGAAAATGCAAATGAAGTTAAAATCACTCAATTGCAGAGCAGAGACAGCCCCTGGTGCAGCAGCCCTGGAAATCAGAACTGAGGCTGCCCAGAACAAGAGCAGCTGCACCAGGTACAGGCAGGAAAATCTCCCTATTTCCAAACTCCTTCCTTCCCCCAGACACCTTTAGCACAGAGTTCAGGTGTTCAGCATCTGCACAGCTCCATGTGTCGCCTACTCGAGGGCTCCCAAAGCTCAGCCAGTCCCTTGCTAACAAAAACTTCTCAGATTACATTTTATTCTACCAAAACAATTCAGATTTGAGCTGTTCCACACCAGAGATCCTGCTACTTGCAATCAGGGCTAAGCCACTTCTCAGAAAGAAAAAAAAAGAAAAAAAAGCAGAGAAACTTCTTCCTTTTTCTCTGGAAACTGATGCTTCCTTCAGCCCCACATGGGTCTGATGAGCAGCTCATCTGCAGCTCAGTGTTTTTCCTCCTGCTGAAGGCTAAGGAGGAACAAACCAGCTACTGCACTATTCATGTCAGGAAACTTCTTCCAGAGGATCAGGCAGTTTGAAAATAATCCCAGTCTTGTTAAGATACGATTTAGACACACACATAGCCATAAAAGAAAATAAAAATCAGTGTTTGCCCTCACCAAGTCATTTTCCTTACATCACAGGCTGTTAGCTGCACTCTTCAGGTGATGTTTCACCTGATGGAACCGAGCAGGAGTTTCAATAACATCTCCCACAGGGGCCGTTCCCCTCACTGAAGGGAGGAAAGCAACACAGAGATGTAGGAACGAGAGGAAACAAAAATATAGGTACAAATAAGAGCAAAACAATGCAGTACCTGCCAGCGTAGGAGGAGCAAAGACAAGGTTAGAGCTGCATCACATCAGTCCCTTTTAGCTTTTATCTACACCCGCCTTTGGCCTAGGACTGCCTTGGCCAAGCCCAAGCAGATGCTGGCAGCACCAAGTTTTGCCCACCTCAGCCTTGCCAACCACGAGCCCGTGCCCAATTTGGCTGTGCCAGCTGCAACTTTGCAAAGTCATGCAAACCCAGGGACCTGCCTGCCTTTTATTATATCATAGAAATGCCTGTGCCAGCCACAGGGTTAGGATTCCAGCCACGATCAACGTGAGTCAACAGCGGCAGCAAAGCCGAAGAGTGCACGTTTCTCAGCCCTCTCAGATTCAACAACTGCTCTCAGTTTACACAGCAATTATTCAAATTTCATTTGTCACACTGCAAAAAAAAAAAAAAAAAAGCAGCAAGAAAGCAACAAGCTGGGTGCTCGGTGCAGGCCAGCTTTCCCCATGAGCCTTCCCATCAGGATTTGAAGCTCAGCTGGCTCCAAAATCCAATTTCCGAGCAATTTCAATATGCTGTGTTACTGCATAATCAGTGCAGCATCATTAGGAGGAAGACACGAGCTTATTTTCTTTTTAAAGCAGGATTTTTTTTCTCCCTCCTAGATGAGTTTTGGTATCATGCTTAGCAGGGAACCAGAGATAAGCCCCGTGCCGGCTGAGAGCTCTGATGTTTTTATAAAGCATCTTTCATAAGGCAGCGAGGCAGACGTTAAACAGGAAGCGTTTATTGACTTTAAACTCACTTCATAAAACATTTACACGGACAGGAGGAGAAACAGGAGCTCCCAACAACCCAGTAAAAACAAAGATGAGTCCGTGCATTGTTCTAGATCTCAAACACTCCAGGCTTTAGCACTGCAGCACTTCTGAAAATAGTGAAACAAATGGAGCCATCCCAGCCAAGGCTTCTTAATCCTCAGCTATTAAGGCCTCAGCTATCTCCCACTGTTCTTTAAATAATGGGTGGGGAAAAATCACTTTAATACGGAGAAAATGGCCATGGAAATGTTACAAAAAGAGCAGGTGGAGGGGAAAGAGGAGCTGCTGTTGCAGCCCTTGCTGTGGCAGAGCCATCCACTTACTGCAGGGTTTCAAAGACTTCAGAGGGAAGATGAAGACTCAGTTTTCCAGGAAAACCAGGAAGGCAGCGGGAGCCAGTTTGGTGCTAGAGCAGCACCTTGTTCAACCAGCAGAAATTGGATCCTCCACAGGCATTTCCCACCTGGTTCTGATTCCAGTCAACACCTCGCCTCAAAGAGATCCTTAAAATGGTGGTGGTATCCTTGAGCTACGACCTCTGGGGATCTTTTCATTACCAACTACAAACACAGAAAGCCTGTCTAGGTAATGGGTTTATTTTTTTTTCAATTTTTAAACTTTTTTTGTTTATGAAGTTGACAAATGACATGTTCCTTACTGGCACCCAGCAGTGCAACCCACTTCTAGTGCAGAAAGGAAATCCCTAGAACCAGTAAAAAACAATTCCCAAGAAATACAGCATTGTAGGAAATACTTCAGATGCTTTTGGCTGTGGCAGTGCAAAAGGCTGTAGCCACCCTGATCCCGCAGAATCCAACAAACCTAAGCCTCTGCTGGTAAGGCCCCAAGGTTTAATGCCTCACTCAGTTAGGGTGAGAACCCATAATCCCCCCTGTTCAGTTATCTGCATATCTTTATATGATTGGTTCATGTTTTCCCCTCCCGGTTTTATGTATAAGTTTGTTAATATTCATTTCCCATAAATTAATATGTATAAGCTCTAGAAAGTTCTGTTGCACTCAACACCCCACTGTCTCCTTCCCTAAGTCCCTCCTTGGTGTTATTCCCACTGGTCTGCAGGCTCACACATGTTATTAATCCACCCCTTGCCTCGATGGATGCAGCCCCAAGCCCTCACACCCCCACACCAGCAGGCATCACGTTGTTCCAAACACATCCATTTCTCTCTAACCCAGTGCAGATTTCTGCGTTTTGTTCTATTCATTAGCTGCAAATGAAGGAAGAGCTCCTATAGTCACACAAAGATTAAAAAAAAAAAAAAAAAAAAAACCAAACCAAAAAACCACCAATGCCTGACATCTGGAGGCTTTGGACTTAATTCTGTTGATGGGAACAGCTGATGTCATTTTCTTTTTTGTTCTGGGAACATCCATCCATGAGTTCCAACTGCACAGAACTTTTTAGGAAGAGCCACAGGAAGAGATGAGAAAACCCCAGGCACGAGACAGACTCGGCTCCTTGCCAGGGCTTAGGGGGAGATGCCTGGAGGGATCTCCAAGCTGTTCTACCATAGAATTCCCACAGCAGACCCAATTCCCATCTTGTCTACACACCAGGTGTGTGGTTGGAGACTCCCAGACCCTCACTGAAAAAAAAAATCCCCACAGCACTGGAGCTGCTGAGCCATCATTCCCAATCCCTCCATTCCCACTCTGGTGCTGGTTGCAGCCTTCCTTCCACAGGAAAAGCAGCTCCCTCCTTGGGAATTCCCCACTTTAATAAATAAAACAAGAATGGAAAAGATTTGTGAACTCACTTTTAATAATAAACAGGAGAATGTGGCTTGTTTTTACAAAGGACCAACAGTCTGGTCTCATGAGAACACCTCCCTCCACTTTTACCCAGACAGGCCACAGACAGCCCAGACCCAGAGGTTAAAAAGTGTTTCTCACTCTTATCCCATAAAACAAAACATCCTGTCCCAGTTTCCCCCAAACCAGAGTCAAGGTACCTCACACCATCCAAGGGACAACACCAGAGGTGTCAAGCGAGCACCAGGAAATAAATAAGAATAGTCCCAGGCACAGCTTTCATGTGATGGGATTCCCTCCTGTCCTCTGTATCACACAGTTCTGTCCCCTTTCCAGACCCAGGAGAAGCCTTTGGCTAAGCTGGAGTTCATCCCATCCCATTCCCACTCGTTCGGTAACGCAGATAAGGAGGTTTCCAACACCCACCCTTGGTTTTGTCAGGGAAAAATCCTTCCCTGGCTTTACAATCCAGAAAATCATTGAGAATCCAGCTTCACTTTCCTCCCTGCCTCCACTTTGCTGATGGGGCTTGGGATTAAAAAGATTCCCACTTTCCCAGAAATGTTATTTACAGAAGTAATTGGAGTGAATCAAGTGGGTATGGTGGAACCCAAATGCCTTTGGGCCACCTACTCCCATTAAATACAGCTATGATTGGCCAGAGGGTTAAATGGGGGAAGATTTGGGGTTTGGCTGTTTGGGTATGAGCGATAGAGGCCGATCAGGAGTGGAAGCCGAAGAAAAAGCAGGGGATGCACAGGCCTCGTATCACCAAGAGATTATTTTAAGGCAAGGGTCAGTTTTGATCTGTTTTTAAGGAAAACCTTTGCAGCAGAGTGGGGTTCTACCCATGGTCACCCTCCAATACCAGAGGATTGTGAAGTTCAGGGTCCAAAGCCACCCTTTATCCCAGGCTTTTGCAGGAAAGGGAGCCCAGCTGGGCACATTGAATTAGAAGACTCCCAACCATGACTTCCTTGAAGGCAGCTCCTCCCTCACAACTGATTTATGGAAGGGAGAAGAGTCTTTTCTGCTCCCTTGGGGACCCCACCTGGGTTCCATCCTCCCAAAATGTGGGGACAGGCACAGGAGATGTTCATGGGGAGGGAACAAGGCCCTCAGCAGGGAGGCTGTTCAGTATTCTGGGTCAATTCCACAGCTCACAGCTGCTCAGAAAATTAATTACTGCTTTGAAGATCACACTGCAGGCAACTTCAGGGCCCCATTTTCTCCCAGGCCATGCAGAGAGAGGGTTTGCAGCTCCTGGGAGGAGGACAAGGGCACTTTGCTCCCATGTAGCTTTTCCCCAGCCAGAGCAGAGGACACAGGGATAAGTCAAGATCCCTGGGAAGGAGTTCAGGTGCCTCTTTTCAAGAATAAAGTCCTAAGCAGCAAAAAAACCACTGCAAAAAAGCATCCAAAACTGAGTTTTGAATGGGTGGTTTGCAGAATAAATCTGAGCTCCGGAGCAAGAGAGACACACAGGTGGGTGCAGGGATAACTGAACACCTTCTGCTTGATAAAACACACCTGAGCCTCTCCCAGAGAGCACCCCTCACCTCCTTTTAGATGGGAAAGCACCCACATGAGCAGCCTCAGGAGCGGGGGGTATTTTCCTAGACATGTTAGGGAATTTTTTCCATAGAGCTCATCTAAATCTCTACCCCAGACTGAACACATTGATTGAAAAAGGGACCAGATATTCAACCCCCTTCTACTTTAAAAGTTCCCACCTGGTGGTTTCCCACATCCCTCATTCTTTTGCTTCAGAGGAAACAGGGTCCACCAAGATCTGTGCAGGAGAAACAGCACATGGAGAAATCACTCCTAAACCAACAAATTTCCCCATTTCTCACCACCAGCACTCATTCAAAGGGGCTCTTCAGCCAGAGGCAACAGGCACAGGCCAAAGTGAGTGGATGGAGGAATAATCATCACACAGGGTCCATCCCCATCCTTCCTTCATCTCCTGCAAGCTGCTCCAAGGCCCTCAGCGAGGTTTACACAGGTTGTGGCCTCATCCCTGGTGACGAGGGGCTCACAGCTCCCTTCACGCCTGGTTTATTCCATCCCTTCCCAGCCCAGACTCTCATTAGGAATTCTGTGAAATCCGTACACTTGGCTTCTCCTGGGGAGGGAAATCTTCCTCCCTTAGCTCATCCATCACCCTGCCCACAAACTTCTGCTCCCACAGCAGGCACGAGGAGCTCTCTTGGCCGTTCCTCCCAAGAACGGCACAAAAACTTCTTCCCAGAAGCTCCTGGCAGCAGCTTCCTTTTCTCCCAAGGAGCACAGCTGGAGATGCCACAGCTTCAGGAGGAAGGGACACAACCTTTCACCACCTTGGCTTCCCCCCTGCCCCAGCTGTGCTGGAGCCTCTCTGCCAGTGGTGTTTCATTAATTAAAAATACACTGAGGCTATGTTACAATTAAAAATAGTGGTGTCTTATTAATAAAAGTTGGCTGTGGGATACACAATAGGGTGGGGTGGTTTTTTTAACAGCAGCTTGATACTGGAAGAGCTTTCAAGAAATCCACACCCCCTACCTCAGCCTCTGTGTTCCAGGGGAATAAATTTGTGTCTCACCTCGGTCCCTTTCATTGTTTCACACCATCCCACAGCTTTGCTTGTTCACCCTCCTCCCTTTACAGCAAGGTCTCCATAGTCAGCACCCCTAAGTGTTGCTTTTACTTAGAAAAGGCAACCAGGACTCCTCAAGAAGAGATTTTAAAAAACCCTAAATCCTCAAACATCAAAATAAATTAATAAAACCCAAACAGAAGTCTCTAACCAAGCTGCTCAACAGTTTTCAGCTTCTCTTGCATCATCTCCCTTGACTTAGGGAGACAACAATCACAAAAAGACAAAAACAATCAGCAAAAAGACAAAAATCAGAACTTACCTTGCTGGTCAGAGAGCCCCTTTCCATTAGGCAGAACCTCCTTTGACTCTGCTTTCATCTTCCCAGGGCTCAGGGGAAGGATGCAGCCCTCACCCTCTCCTCCTTTTCTACTGGTTCCCACAAGGGTCACCCTATTCATCACCACAAACACTGGAAAAACATCTCCTCTCCACCCCGGAGAAGAGAAGAGAAGAGAAGAGAAGAGAAGAGAAGAGAAGAGAAGA
>NW_024582073.1:29946289-30089213 GCF_017639235.1 Corvus kubaryi
AGAAGAGAAGAGAAGAGAAGAGAAGAGAAGAGAAGAGAAGAGAAGAGGGCACACAAGAAGGAGGTCAGGGCCTCTAACGAGGGTGGGGAGGAAAACAAGCTCTCCACCCACCCTCCCCTTTACCCTCAGCCATTTCCTATAAACTCATTTACACTTTGGGGTGGGGGAAGCTCCTCAGCTGCCTGGCTTGAAGCTCAGTGGTCCAACAGCCCAGGAATGACCAGCCTGGGGAGGTTAATATTCAATTCTTTAGTACTTAGGCAGTGTTCCCCCTCCAGACAGGGAGAAGGGTCCAGGAGGAGCAGCTGGAGATGTTCAGTTTGATGCTCTAGAGGTGAAGTTCAGCTGCTACTTCCTGAAATCCTCCTGGGGTTTGAAAACACCCCTGGAGCAGGGTGGGGCAGGGCACTGGGGGTGGGAAGGGGTTGCACAGGTGGTGCTGGGCAGCCTGATGGGGAAAATGGGTTCACTCGGGCAGAAAAAGGGCTCTTTCTGCCAGAAATTCCTCCTGTAGGGATTGGAGATGCTGAGAAAAACCACTGGGAGTGATAACTGAGGTGAACAACCTCCAAAAGGACTGGGAGTTGTGTCTGGGAGGTGTTTTGGGGACTCCCTAATAGGGAGAGCTTAAAACATATGTTTAGGTTTGCTTTTAGTCCTTATTTGCCTATTTTTTTTTTCAGTGTTATCCCCAAGGGATGCTCTTGTGGGTTGTAATGAGGATGTCTGGTCCAGGCCCACACTGCTGATACTTCCCAAGAATAAATTCTTGCCCTGATATTCTTTATCCATTGTCTCCTTTTAAATAAAATGGGAAATTTCAAGGAATCATTTTAAAAATAACTGGTCATTATCTTTACAGACTCCATATCTCAGGCAGAGGCTTTAATCTCGTATTTTGAGGGGGGAAATGCACACCCAAGCACCTATTTGGGTGGCATTAAATGACACAGGATCTCATTCTTTTGTGTTATGGGTCCTAAGGATGTGTTACAGATGCAAATGTTCGTCACCTGCTCCTTATCCTGGGGCTGAAAAAATAGTCAAAACACTTCCTTGGGAGTTGCAAAGCTTTGCCACAGCTGTGTTTTAACCTCTCTTCACTTCGATCAGCCCAGTTACAGGAATCAGAGCCTTCCACTAGAAGGAAAGTTGTTTTTTTTCTTTATATCCTGGGTGTGAAGGTTTTTATCATTCCAATTTTGCTTCCTGCAGGTGATTCCATGTTCCTGCAGAAGCTGATCCCTGCACTGGCAACTCCCTGGCTGCACATCTGTGCCCAGGGACGGGGAGGGCACATCCTCCGACCCCTTGGCTTGGCAAGCAACTCCTAATTACCGAAATGCAAGAAAGAATTCTACCGTGAAAATAGTTCCCACCCAGCATGGAAATGAGCTCAGCCCTGGAGCACGCTGGCCCTGACAGCTGGGGCTGTGCTGCTCATTTGCAGAGGGGTGGTTGGGTTCCAATCAGAGGTCAGGTCACCCATCAAGGGGGATTTCCTCTGGCTGCTCTCACTTTCAGTGCCTGTTTGGGGTCTGTCTTGGCGTTTCCAATGATAACATTGATAACCTCACAGGAGTGTTGTCAGTGGGAAAGGTGGAACACCTTTCCTTCTAGAGACTCTCTGATGATGCCACCACACATCTCAGCAGCTCTTCTGGGACCACCTAAATCCAGAGGAGAATTCTGGCCTACTTAAGACCTCTCACATAAAAGCAGGTTGAAAATCAAACAGTTCTGCCAATCACTGCACGAGCATGTCTGCTTTCCTATAGGTTTGGGGTTGGGTGTTGCTGTCCCGATGGGCATCCCACAGGATATATAGGAGATTTCTGAGGTCTCTCACCTCTGCTCAGATGTCTGTTCTTGTGAAACTTGAGAAAATCAGTAGTTTTGTGACCCTGGAACTGGAGAAAGGGGTAAAAGGTTATGCCAGGGAGGAGTGGGACAGGAATAACATCTACATCCACACATCACACCCCGTTGTGTTAGAAAAGTACTCCGATGTTTCCTGTTTTCTCTTTTTTCCACCACCACCACCATTCCTTCCTGCTGGAGATGCCTGGAAACTGCTATTATTTGCCCCTGTAATGAAGAGAATAAACATTTTTGCAGCAGAGAAATGAGAATTGGGTGAAGGCACATTTAGCACCTTCAGCAGGACAGAGGGGAACCACAGCCCCAGTCCCGCCCTGCTCTCTGCAGGCACATGAAACACATTCTGCTGAAGCTGAGATCCGCAGGTGATTTCATCCCAAAGTACAGCAGACCTCATCTTTATTATTGTTTTTATTTGGGGGACTCCAACGAATTCATTTGGTTTATCTCAACTCTGTGATCAGGAAAATAATTCACTGATTTTTTTATTATCAAGGAATGAGGGAAGCAGGTAGAGGATTTTTATTTTTTCCCCCTAGAAGCCAGTTTCCTAAGGAAATGAGCCCTATTCCATCAAGCTGTGTGGAGGGGGAGGTCAAACAGCCACACTCTCAGGGAGTGCTGCCTGCTGAACGTGCCACGTTTTTGAGGTGAGGTCTGGGGACGTGCGGTCGCAATCCGAGGATGGGAACAGACAGCAGCTCCTTGTCTCTCCTCTGCAGCTGAGCACTTGTGAGACAGAGCCTGAGGATATGGAGACAACGCTGGCTGAACCTTGGAGGCTTCAAAAATATACCTTTTCTTACAGACAGTTGGGAATGACCACATTATTGAGGACATCAAGCATTTTATAAACCCTCGGGAAGCCACATGGAGTGATGTCATTGTCAATCATACAGAGAATTTCCTGTGTAGCTGAGCATGAGAACTCAGCCATGAGACTCTTACCTGTATGATAAGGACAAGAGTTAAGCTTTCTGTTATCCCCTGAACTCCTCATTTTCTTCTTCAGTTTCACCACGTTGCCCTGGAGCGGATAAATCCTGGGAACTCTCTGAAGGAGAGGCACTCAAGCACTTAAGAGCGATGCACATTTACAAAAACTGGATCCTGTAATAGCTCCCCGTGCATGCAGGGCCATCATCTCAAATGGCAACAGCACAAGACAAGTTAATAATAGTTATTGTTCCAAGATTAAATTAGGTAGACAGGAATGATTTTTACAAGATTCATAATGGTTTTAATGATGCTATTTAGTTACCAAGAACAATATATCTTCTCTATTCATGAGTTCCTGGAAATCAAGGATGGTGGGCTTGTAAAATACGTTTTTAAAGGCAGAGTTGTGAGCTGCAGCCTCTCTGAAAGCTGGTTGTATTTTGTCTTGAATTGTCTTTATCCAGTAAGCAGGAGCACGACTTGGATGGGAACAGTGGGTCTGTGCATGGCATCTTGGAGAAATTTGGCTTTTGAGCCAGCAGCCAGACTCTGGAGGGGTTTGAGGCTGGGTCCACTTGCAGCCACCTTGCTCTCATTGCTTTAGAGGAAGTGGTGCCATCATGACACACTTTGATATCGAGGTATGGCTGCAGCGTATCCTGGACCATTCCAGCAGCTGGCCAGCCCCACTTGGGTCTCCAAGTGTGGCCCTCAAGACACCCTGAGGGTGATGTTTCACCTCGCCAGGTGTGGTGGCAAGATGGGCCCAAGGCTGGAAGTGAGAGAGGAGCTCTCAAACTGGGCTTGCTTTGGGCCATGAAAACTGGGGCATGCTGAGCACCCCGCACCAGAGGAAACATTTCTTTCTTGTGAATTGTCAGCAGAGGCATTTTCCTAGAAATTCTGCAGCGTTTTGTGCTGTGCATTCTCTCCGAACCCATAAAACACCAGAAGATCTCCAGCTGCAGTGACGCCGCTCGGTCACAGCGCTGACGTTTGGCAACGTCCTCACTCTGCTGGGAATTATTTCACAAGGCAGCTTGCCATGGAAAGGCACGCTGGGGTGGCCTGCAGCAACAACAGATGGACGTGGAGTCACATCAAACCAGGC
Source organism: Corvus kubaryi (assembly GCF_017639235.1). Lineage (NCBI taxonomy): Eukaryota > Metazoa > Chordata > Aves > Passeriformes > Corvidae > Corvus > Corvus kubaryi. Next base: position 29,950,221 of record NW_024582073.1, read on the forward strand.
CTGAGGGCTTTCTCCTCACGCTGGTCCCAGTTAGAGCCACCTGGATTCACAGCTGGGTGAACCAGCAGACACACAGTGGGTTGGTTGCTCCACCAGTACGAGCCCAGCTGGGTGAGAGCTGAGTAAAAATATTGGGGAAGAAGCACAGAATGTCTGGAAGAGCAGCTCACCGTGTCCCCACAACGTCAGATCAGTCTGTCTCTTGATAGGACAACCAGGCCAACGCTGAGATCCAGCTTTACCAAGGTCAAGGGACCACGATGACATCTGTGCTGAAAGGCTGGGATTGTGCAGGTGGATTTGCCAAGGCTGGTGTTTTTAGGGAACTGAGTATCCATCCTTGGCAAAAAAGCAGCAGGAGGGAAGGAAAAGCGACGATGCTGAGACTGGTGAGGAGCACGGGAGACACGAGCTCTGACTTTGGAGTAGGGAAACAATCTCCGTGTGGTTTGGAGACTCAGGGAATGACAGAGAAACATTTGCGACTCCCAAAGTCTTCCTTTCATCACCTTTCAGCACATTTGGCAAGACTGTGACAACTTTTGTCCGAGTTCACAGCCTGGTCGGGGCTGTGAGTGAAGACACCCAGCTTTCAGCTCCTTATGGGAACTCACACCTTCTCCCAAGAGCAAAACCAACTTGTTTGTGTTCTAGGAACCCAAATAAACATTTTCGTGGAAGGCTGCTGGCTGAATGTGTCAGAGGAGACATCTCCTCACACCACCCTTCCCTGGCAGAATCGGAGGATGTTGTATAGGGCTGTGTGTAGATTTGTCAGCTGCTTTTAATGAGGATAACCCCTTTTCTGATTTCATGATTAGATTTAAGCATATCATTCCAAAGCTGCTTACAATAGGAAAAAAAGAATTACAGAGAGGAAGTCACAATAAAAATGTTCCTGACAACATGCACAGGAGGGTGTAACCCTCTCATGGTGGGGAGTTTTGAGGTTGCAGGGCCAGGATTTGGACTTTATGATCCTTGCAGGTCCCTTCCAACTCAGAATATTTAATGATTCTACAAAAAATTTTACTTTTTCTCCACAGCTAAGAATTATTTGTTTTCTGCAATAGAGAAGTTGCTTCAGCCATCAGCTGCTGAGCCCTTCCAGCAGAGTCCAAACTGAGCAATTTCAGCTGTTTCTTTTTGACTGAATACCATTGCTTGTGGATTTTAAGATCTTCCCCCTTTTCCCAGTGAGGGCTAAGCCCAAATTTCAGCAGATAATACGATTTCATTTCAGAGAAGACAAGGAGGCAACAGTCAGTAAGTGCTGGTGGGAGCAGCCCTGTGCCAACTTTGTCTCCAGATTCCCCAGGGATGCAGAAGGCACTGGAAAGGTGAAGGATCTCATCCCAGGGAGTGCTCACAGGGTAGATTTGCAGGCAAAAATGGGGAAAATTTTCCTAAAAGTCATCTTGTCCCACCACACCTGCCCCTCTGCTGGAGTGGAACTTCCAACCCCAGCTCTGCAGCTCTGACCTCTGCATGTCTGAATCCCTCTCCGTGCTGTATGAATGTTATCCTGGTTGATTAAATGTTATTAAAAGAAACCACTTATCCCTAAGGGGGGAGGAAAAAACCAAGCAGAATAAAGAAGAATTTGTCAAACCTATTTGAATATGCCACTGCAGTCCCTACTTGAGAAAAGTTTGAGGAGGCAGCTGGAAATCCCTCAGGTGCTGATGGTGGCAAGAGCTCGTTTGTGATGTCGCAGAGAGCAGAGACCACGAAAAGTGTTGCAGAAGGTTTAGGAACCCACAGCGTCTCTGTTTGATGGTGCATTAATCTTCTTGTGAACAATAATCACATTCCATTTCTCCCCACTGCTTTTTGGTTCATATTGACTCCCTCTATGATCTTATCTTTCCTATCGATTTGTGAATTCATATGTACCAACCTGATAAGCAAATAAAGCAAGTGTTGATCTGGCAGGGGTAGGAGAAAGCAGGGAACAATTCCAAGACGTGCTCCACTGACCTCTCAGCAGTTTGGCACAGCCAGGTCTAACATCTCCTGGCCCTCACAGACTTTGGTGAGCTGTGGATGAGGCTCTGCCCTTGAGAGATTGGAATTTCCCTGCTCAGTGATATGAGGGTCTCTCAGGGGCACCAAGGCAGAGGAGTGAAAGCATTTTCTTAGGGAAAAAATCCACAAGAACTAAGTTTTTCTTTGCTTTACACAATCGATCAACGTGGCCGTAAATGCTGTGCTGCCTTTTGGGTTGGGTTTTAAACCCCCCATCCGAACTGGAGCAACAAGGCCTGGTGACCTGCTCTCCATCCAGCCTGTATCCATGTTCAGGATGGCCCTGAGTGTGGAAGTTTTTGGGAATGCCACTAGCACAGAACAGCATCATCACGTCATGTGTCTTCACACAGGAAACCTCCGTGCAAGCAAGCCCAAGCTCGGTCTGCAGCTGGAGCAGCAGCTCTGGAGCTCCCAGTTAAACAAAGCTGGGAGTACCGGGAGCAGGATTTCGGGAACAACACTCAGTTCACCCTGGTGACCAGACTAATTACCAGGCAGTGGAGCCTGCCTCCGCTGCGAGGTTTCCTCAGCCCCGGGGTTATTCCTGATGGCATTTGTGATTTTCCGTCTGAAGTGGCCTCGGGATCAGGGGGTGGGGATGTTTCCCAGGTACAGCGTGATTCCTGCTGTGCTGCAGAGGCAGCGGGAAGGGGACAGCAGCAGACCCTGTGACCTCCAGCTACAGCTACAGAAATTATTGTCCTGTCTCCAGGGCAGAGCTTGGCCCTGCACAGAAGAGGGCCAAGCTCCCGAGGGCCATGGAGCAGCTTGTGAAGAGGTGAGGAGGCACAAGGGGATGTCTTTGTGGGTTGGTGTTGAACAACAACTTGTTCTGGGCTCTTCTTGAATGCCAGAAAGAGGAGATGCATCTACAGACAGCAGGGGAGCCCCAGTCAGAGGGAACAGCAAAGTAAAGCAGTTTTCTGACAACTTTAGTTGCCTCTGCTTTTCTCAAACACAGTTACTGGCGGGGAATTCCCTCTTTTCTCCTGGGTGTTTCCTACCAGAGCTGCCAGAGATCAAGTTGGTAAAGGGACTGGGGCACCTCTCCTGGGGAGATGGGCTGAGAGAGCTGGGACTGTTCAGCCTGGAGAGGAGAAGGTTGTGGGAAGACCTCACAGCACATTCCAGGATCTGAAGGGACCAGGAATCCAAAGAGTGACTCTTCATCAGGAACTGGAGTGACAGGACAAGGGGGAGTGGGTTCAAACTGAAAGAGGGGAAATCTAGGTTAGAAATATGGAAGAGATTCTTCCCTCAGAGGGTGGGGAGGCCCTGGCACAGGGTGCCCAGAGAAGCTGTGGCTGCCCCTGGATCCCTGGAAGTGTCCAAGGCCAGGCTGGACAGGGCTTGGAGCAACCTGGGCTGGTGGAAGGTGTCCCTGCCCATGACAGGGGCTGGAATGAGATGTCTTTAAGGTTCCTTCCAGCCCAAACCATTCCATGATTCTGATTTTTCCGCTCATCTCCAGTGAGGCTGGCAAGAGCCAGCACAGCAGAGACATCAGCACAGGGCATCCTCAGTTGAGCAAGAAAAACAGAGCAAGGGGGGTTTTCTGGATTATAGGGGGCACTTTGGTGTTCTCGCCACAGTAATTAAAGCCAGATAAAGTGGAATGAAAAATGAAGTCCCTTTTTTTTCCACAGTGGAAGTGAAACCCTCTGAGGGCAGTGGAGTTCTCTCTTGCTTCACTTCTGGAGTTCAACACTAAATGTCTTTCTGCAAGAGATTACCTGGACAAACACAAGCTCTGAGTCTCCTTACAGGGCTAACAGGGTGAAATGAAAAGGTCTCTTCCATACAAGAGTTCAGGTCTTCTTAATTTAATACTCTTGTCCAGCCTTGACAATTACCATTTTATTGATTTAAGGCAAGTAGCAAAGAACATTTGGGTAGCTTGTGTGTTTCCTGATAGCGTCTCACAAATTAGGCAAAAGGTTAATTTTCATTCCGGAAAAAAATGGCATCTTTAAAGTGAAGTAAAATTATTTTTAAAAGGAAAAGAAAATCAGGGACAGGATAAAAGCAGGGAAGGCTCCTTTTTTATTTTTTTTTTTTTTTTTGCATTAAAGCTCACAATACTTGTTGCCTTTCAGATCTTATTTGTAAAGATTTGGACAGGGTTTCATGGTGACCGCAGAGCTCAGAGCTAAGGCTGTAGGCATGAGGTTCTGGAAAACAAAGTAATGCACCAAAGTTCTGTCAAGAGGTACCTGACCTCTCCCAAAATCCCAAAGGCTCCACTAAGATGTTGGAGCTGCAATTCCTCCCAAGGTGAACATCAGATGGGAGAAAGGATGACAAAAGCTGCTCTCAGACTCCGAGGGGAGAGTTTGAAAAGCAGTTTTTCCTACATTGTTTGATGATTTCCTCCACCACAGAGGAACAGAGTGACCTGCAAAGGTCAGCAGGGTAAGACTGATGAAGAGACACAAAGTTTAGGGTCTGTGTGGTGTGAGGGAGACACTGGTGGACACATGGCAGCCAGAAGGACGTGTAAAGGTGCCTCTGCATCCCTCAGTAAAGTGCAACGTGGATTCACTCTCCACAACTCCTTGGCAGGACCCAGGCTCTGCTCCCAGGGAACAGTGACAGGACAAGAGGAAATGGCCTCAAGCTGTGCCAGGGCAGCTTCAGGTGGGATATCAGGAGGAATTTCCTCATGGAAAGGCTGGCCAGGCTTTGGAAGGGGCTGCCCAGGGAGGTGGTGGAGTCCCCATGCCTGGAGGTGTCCAAGGAAGGCCTGAACGTGGCACGCAGTGCTCTGGGCTGGTGACAAGGTGATGATGGATCAAAGGTTGGATTCAATGATCTTGGAGGTCTTTTCCAACCTAAATTTTTCTGTGATTCTGCAATTTTGTGACTCAACATGAAGAAACCAGCCTGGACTCAGAGCAGCCCAGTTTTCCATCCCAAAGCTCCCACCAGGAGCTCCAATAATGGGCTCAGCTCCCTGGCATGGCCGTGCTGGGTCTGGGTCTGCGAGCAGCAAACTCAGGAGCCTCAGCACCTCTGGGAACTCGTGTCTGGAGGACGTGGCAGCCCTGTGTCCGTGTCCTTGGTTCTGGGGCCAGCAGGCACTGCCAGGCAGAGCTCCACACTCCAGTGTAGGACTGGACTGTCCTCTGCACCTATGAGTTCCAAAATTCCCAGGGGAATTCCCAGAGGGGTCCTGCCTTTGAACTTGGAGCTGTGAGCTCAGAGCACAAGAAACCGAACTGTCTGTAAGGCATTTCTCCCTTCCACAAATCATCCCAGGGCTCTTCCAGCCATTTCCAGCTGCCAGCGCTTCCCACAAGCTGTGTCTCCCTGAACTTCCAAACCACCCTCCAGTGCTGGTTTCAGGACTGAGCCCGGTCCTCCCATCCCTACTTTATGTTCCCATACCATGTTCACATCCATCCTTTGGTCCCCAAGCAGCGGTGGGAGCCCAGATCCAGCTGGTTCCCACCGCACCCCCAAATTCCAAACGCCCTTGCCCATGGATTGCTGCTGTCCTCCCTCATACTTGGCCACATCCAGCTTCATCCTCATCGCGTGTCAGCAAATGAATAAACATTTTTCTGCATTGCATAATTCCTTCCTCGGTCATTTATGACTTCCCTGATCTCTGGGTCACCTGGAAGGCTTTATCAGCAGCCAATGTCTGTTGTCTTCAGGTCATTAATTCAGATGTTAAAGAGCATGGAAATGCCTTCTGCCCTACCCTAGTGGGAACATGATCGCTACTTTAATTACTGCCTTTACAATTGCACTTTGAATCCCATTAATTAGCTGCTTTGAGGGTTATTTAATGTCTTCCGCATGCATTGCTCACCATTGTTACTCAAACTAAACCCAGGACTAACTTAAAGCACCGGTTTCTGTAAATTTTTGACAAGATCTTTAAGATCTGTTACAATTCTGTAAAACTTCGTAATCTTATTTTTATCAGGTCCCAAATTCACTTGACAGCATTACTACTTTGTCTTAGTTTTGTTACCCTCCTTTAATTTCCTTCCTCTATTTATTATTTTCCTTTAATTTATTGCGTCCTGTGTGAGATTCTGGATTTTTTAGCCTGGGATTAATGCCAGGACAAGGGACGTACACTTTCCTAGGATATCCCATTTACCTTTTGGAAAACACAGTTACGACTTTAGCCCGGCTCTCATCATTCAGAACCACCCAAACCAAGTGAAAAAAACCATCATTTCTGTTCCAGAGACCTCCTCAGGCAGCTCTTTGAAAACTCTTGGGTGCAGTTAGACCTGTGTGAGTCAAGAATTAATGGTTGCTGCCCCCACTTCACCATCCAGGCTGGGATTCCATCATCTGGTTGTTCCCAATGACAGGGCACAAATATTTAGGGAATTTTTCTGTCTTCATCATTATCAACACTTCCCCCCCCAGTTTTGGTCTGGCAGTGGCTCAATACCATTGTGAAAAAAATTCTTTTTTTCAGTGTCATTTGGTGCCTCCCCATTGTCTTCAGTCCTCCTGGATGCCAATCTCTCCTCAAATCCTTTCCCTCTGTGGCCACGGGGCTTCCTCAGTTTATCTGGAATTTTTCAACCATGATGGAAGACGTGCAAGTGGCACCAGGTGTCCCCTGGGGCTGTGCTGGGCTCTGTGACAGAGGATGTCACTCAAAAGCTGTGTCTTCTACCTCTGCACCCTGGATTGGCTCTCACTCACACTGGGTTCCACCCTTAGGTGTGCTACAAGTAAACAAAAAGACCAGAGGAGGAGTTGATATGTGTTCAAGTAACGTTTGACCAAGCCAGAAATTTACTTCAAAGATACTGAAAGTATTTAAAATAAAAAAATCTTTTCTGTATGTGGACACTGTCCTTAAAGAATAACCACTGAGAATAAATAACTGCTTTGTTTTAGTCCATCTCTTTTTATTTTTAATAATGAAATAGTTCAAGTGAAAATGTGAAAAGTCCAATTCTTCATTTGTATCAGAACTCCTTCAAACTCTCACGGTACTGTTGCAAGGCAGAAAAGCACTACAGGCTCTGGTTTCAAATCCTCTTTCATCTTTGTGGGTTTTTCTGAGCCCTTTAATGCTCAGGTAGAGCTGCTTCACCTCTTGCTCAACCCTCAGCCTGCTACTCCCCTCTCTGGCTTGAATTGAAGCCTCCTCTTGCATCTTTGCTCACCCAAAGCTTTTGCTGATATAAAGGAAAGAAATGTTGAATAAAAGGAGAAGAAAACAATGGCCAAAGTCGTGGCATCCCACTAAGAGCTCTGGAGAGGTCACCTACCTCTGCCAAAATATTCTCTACATCCCTGGATGTAAAACTTCATCTGGGTGAGAAAACAACCCTACACACTTGGGGGGGAAAAAAAGTGTAGGTGGTTTTTAATTCCTTTAATTCCTTTTCTAATTAACTTGGATGTATATAATTTATTTTAGGTTTTTATAAGATTTTCTATATTTTGTTGCACTGTTGCTCTTGCTATTACTGATATGCAACTCAGGGTTTTCAGTCTCCTTTTTTTTGCCATACATTCTTACAACAATGACAGCTTCAGGACTAAAGCAGGGGTGAAGTTGTGCTGAAAACAAATGAGAAACAATTACCATTCACAATATTCATAAAACCATGCTTCAGCTAATTCTTCATTTGTTTGAGAGACACTCCTTTAGGAGGAAGAAGAGGTTTTTGGTAGCATCATGTGGTTTTTTCACCTTAGTGACTGGAAAACTTTTAGTTCAAGTGAAAGGCAGATAATGGGATTGGAAATGTACCTGCTCCTGTTCCTAATCCTAAGCAATAGAAAAAGGGCAAAGAGGTGCACGATGCAAAACCAACAGAGAACATCAATCACAGCACCAATACAGCAGAAACACAGAACAATACGAAATGCAAAATGTTGGTCTTTGATAAATAAACAGCAGGGCAAGCATGGAAGGGGAGGGAAGGGCTCAGCTCACCTCTCTCTGGGTCTTTTCAAGCTACTTGTAAGGTATTTGGAGAAGCACAGCCCTGCACACAACAGCAGCCAGAGCAGCTCCTGTCCAAGGTCAGGGAATCATCGGGGACTCACAGAGTGTGTGCCACCAGCACAACTGCTGAGGGCTGTGTGGGAGTCTCCCTCTGCTTTCACTCCCTGGCACAGCATGAGGATGCCTTGCAGGCTCAGAAGGAGAACGGGAAGGTTCCCCCTGTGCTTATTTTCCTGGCTGTCCTGAAAGGACATGGGTCACAGAATCATTTAGGGTGAAAAAGACCTCTGAGGTCGTCGAGTCCAAGCTGCCGCCCAACACCAGAGCACTGCTGTAGTGGGCAAAACTAAGCCAAGTCCAGTGACTGTGAGAAAAAGGAGGTCTCAGGCAGGTGGGTGAAGATGCAGCACTCGAAGGGCACAAGTTCTGTCCACAAAGCTTTTGTCCTGTGAAAATAAATCCCAGGCTGGTGAGAAACCCGGTGTGCAGAGCAAGCTCTTCCTCCTTTTCACCTTCCCACTGGAGATGTTCAAAGAGTGAGGCAAAATGCCAGCCCTGCAGGTGTTTGTTGCTTTTTTTAGCATCCAAAGAGGAAGGAGAATGGTGAGGTTGGAAACACAGAAATGAGGTGGTTGCTTGGAACAATGTGCAAACCCAGAGACCTCACACACATGTGGCTACCAGCCCCAAGAGCTGAAAAAAACCCAGGTAAAATACAGATGCAGATAAAATACAACCTCAGGAAATGGAGAGATGATGTGCTGGGAGGTGTTTTCCATGGATATATCCCTCACCCACTCCCTGCAAAGGGACAGCTGGGCATGAAAGGAGTGGAAAGGAAATAAACGGTCAAAACCTTTTAAGTCTTTCACTGCCACCATCCAAACTTTGTCATGGATTGGACTCTGAGAACCCATCAAGACAAGCAACTCTTAAACTGCGCCAGTTATGTGTCTACAACTCCCTAACAGGAGGCTGCAGCCAGGGGGGAGTCAGGCTCTGCTCCCAGGGAACAGGGACAGGAGGAGAGGAAATGGCCTCAGGTTGTGCCAGGGGATGTTTAGATTGGATATTAGGGGAAATTTCTTCATGGAAAGGGTTGCCCAGCCCTGGAAATGGCTGTCGAGGGAAGTCATTGAGTCACAATCCCTGGAGGGATTTAAAAGATGTGTGGATGTGGCACCTGGGCACATGGGTCAGAGGTGGCCTTGGCAGTGCTGGGGGAATGGATGGACTCCATGATCCTACAGGTCTTTTCTAACCTGAAGGATTCTATGATTCTATGACAAGAAACCCAAAAGACCTCCATTGTCTCACACCGTGAGGATCACTGGCAGGGCTGGAGCTCATTCCACCCCAGTTGAAGGGAGAGGGATGGACGGCAGGGAATTCCTTTGCCTCCACTGAGACTCTGAATCTTGGTTTAACAGCGCCGTCCTCTCCGGATTTGAAACCCCCTGCTTTTATGGATGTTCTGGGAAAGTGGCAAAAGACATCTATTCACAATAGGATTGCTGGAGACAGCTGAGGGACTGTTTCCTGGAATGATGGAAAAGGCTTCTTTGTGGATATCTGGCTGGACTGTTTCTACTTGAGTGATGACTTGATTGCTCCTGGGGTTTGCTGAAATCCTGGTTATATATTAAGCCATGCTGACCCTTGGATGAGCATGTTTTTGGTATTATTTGAATAGAAAGAAGCTGATAAGCATTTGGGCTCAATAAAGGCAGCAGTATGTGGCTGAAGGGAGTATATTGGATTGGGAAAGGGCCTGGGTCAGAGGTATCCAACCATTCCTCCTAACAGCTGAGTTTTGAAGCTACAGCCCAGGGTGTTCCTACAGTGCTTTGTGTTAGAGATGGTTTTTCTGGGGTGAGATGGAAAATGCATCCCAGTTTTCCCACAGGACAAACCCCCAGGCAGGTGCTCTGCATGTGTAGGCACTGCTGTTCTTTGGGGATGGGGATTTCTCTCATCCTGCAGAGTTTCCAGCAGGCTGCTCAAAGAGGTAAAGGGAAAGCCTTGATGTGTCTGAAATTGGGGAATTTTCCTGCTTGCAGGGAAGAGAGGAGGCTCAAGTGCTGGCTTGTAGATTTTCCTGTGCCACCTGCATTCCTTCTGTTATCTTCCCTCCTTCCCTCACCCCAGCTCTTGCCCTTTTCCTCTTCATGCACAAGGGCATCCCATCTTCCCTCCCTGCTGCAGGAGCCTTGTGGAATCACAGAATTATTTAGGGTGGAAAAGCCCACTGAGATCATCCAGTCCAACCATTCCCCCAGCACTGCCCAGGCCACCACTGACCCACGTCCCCAAGTGCCACATCCACACGGCTTTTAAATCCCTCCAGGGATGGGGACTCCACCACTGCCCTGGGCAGCTGTGCCAGGGCTGGACAGCCCTTTCCATGAAGAAATTTTTCCAAATATCCAACCTGAGCCTCCCCTGGCCCAGCCTGAGGCCGTTCCCTCTCTCCTGTCCCTGTTCCCTGCGAGCAGAGCCCGACCCCCCCCAGCTGCCCCCTCCTGTCAGGGACTTGTGCAGAGCCACAAGGTCCCCCCTGAGCCTCCTTTGCTCCAGGCTGAGCCCCTTTCCCAGCTCCCTCAGCTGCTCCTGGGGCTCCAGCCCCTTCCCTATCTCCATTCCCTTCTCTGGACACTCTCCAGCCTCTCAATGTCTTGTTGTGAGGCTCCCATGGTTCTTGCACCGTCCCATTCTCCACTTCAATTCTCACAGAGCTTTTCACCTCTCAGGCCAGGCCCAGCAAAGCCAAACCCAGCCTCAGTAAGGTCACTCCCCTCTGCCACCTGTGGTCACCACCCCAGCACTGCCCTAGAGCCACTCCAGTTCCCCGAACCCCCAACCCAGGCTCTGTCCAAATCTCATCATTCCACTCTTTGCTACTTAAAAAAATTTAAAATAAAAAACAATCAGACTCCTCGTTCTGTTTGCTTGAGGAAGCAAAGGCCTTTTTTTCATCCTACACCTCAGTTGTTGGCAGCTGACGCCTTGAAGGCAACATCCTGCTCCTCTCCTGCTGATGTTTCCAGGAATATCCCTTTTGGCTCAGCCCTACTAATCCTTGTTTAGGGCCTTCCATGGACATCCCAAGCTCACCCTCTTTGCCTGGGATGACAAAACCACTCCTGTCCGTGTCAGCTTGGCCAGGCTTCACACTGCCTATCAATTTCTGATCTTTTTTGGAAGATTTGGGCACCATCCCCTCACTTGACCATCTCTGTGCTCCCCACATCCCACACCTCCTTTCTTCCCGCCCCTCCAGCCCCAAGCAAACAGACAAACAACCAGTTTATGAAAGGGAAGAGGGAAAGCCAACAGCAGCTGCTTTAAATCTGCTGTAATGCTGCTGGCAATTGCATAAGGCAGAGGTTTTGCTGATGTCCCCACCCCATTCCTGAGAAATATTTGACTTATTTTGGTGTCACTGTGCCCGCTGCCCATGCCCTCAGCACATTGGCAGCGCAGGATCCGAGAGCAGCATCAAAGAGCATCTCTGGATTCGCTTCTGCCCCGATGCAATCCCACAAGAAAAAGGGCAAGATTCAAAACAGCCTCCTGAGCCCGGCCCAGCCGAGTTCCTTGGCATGGCCTGGACGTGCAGAGCTCAGGAAACAGAGGGGTCTCACCGTCCCCAGGGGGTCGGGGGCCCTGGGCCCTGACAGAGCAGCAAGTTTCAAATTAAATGACCCTTGAGTGAGAGGGAATAGCCCCAGCCCTCATCTGCAGGCAGGAGACATTGCTCAGCCCACAGCAGGGCCCTGTCCCACAGCTCTGCTTTGCATTACACAGCTGGAGGCAGAGAATCCTGGAATGGCAGAGTGGCCTGGGGGGGAAGGGACCTGAAAGCCCATCTCATTCCACCCCCTGCCATGGGCAGGGACACCTTCCACTAGCCCAGGTTACTCCAAGCCCCGTCCTACCCGGCCTTGGACACTTCCAGGGATCCAGGGGAGGCCACAGCTGCTCTGGGCAACCTGTGCCAGGGCCTCCCCACCCTCACAGCCAGGAATTCCTTCCCAATATCCCATCTAACCCTGCCCTCTGGCAGTTTGAAGCCATTCCCTGTGTCCTGTCCCTCCATGCCTTGTCCCCAGTCCCTCTCCAGCTCTCCTGGAGCCCCTTTAGGCTCTGGAAGGGGCTCTGAGCTCTCCTTGGAGCCTTCTCCTCTCCAGGTGAGCACCCCCAGGTCTCCCAGCCTGGCTCCAGAGCAGAGGGGCTCCAGCCCTTGGAGCATCTCCATGGCCTCCTCTGGATTTGCTCCAGCAGCTCCACGTCCTTCTGATGTTGGGGATCCCAGAGCTGGACACAGCACTCCAGGACACAGCGCTCTTTCGGAAGAAATATTCCCTGATTCCAAAGTTCTGCCTCAACCATCAAGTCAGGTCTCAACCTCCAACCTCCAGCTGAGATCCAGTGCCTGAAAATTGAACGTTGGTTTCAAAGGGTTGAGACGCTCTCCCAGACGTGGCACCTGGTCCTGGCCATGCCAAACCTCCATGGGAGCGGGAAAGAGCCGCGTCACAGTGGGAGAGCAGTTTGATTTTCCTTTGCTGCCCAACTTTATGGGTCGTCTTTGTGCCCAAGGATGCTCTTCCAGTATGAAAAATCCATCAGCACAAAACAGTTGTGGCAGTATTTAAAGCCCACCTGCAATTTCTGCAGCATGAGCTGCAGGGCTGATGTTGTGTTCGTCGTGTAACTGAGCACAACCTCCCCTCTGGTCTGCAAAGCATCTGAGGAGAGGTGGGATCCATATTCCTGCTACCTCAGTGCACAGAAAATCCTGCAGCTGGACAGGAAAGAACGGTTTTTCATGTTTTCAGCTGGAAGTTGTGATTGCCCTGAGAGGAGCTGTGGCTGCCCCTGGATCCCTGGAATTCCCAAGGCCAGGTTGGACGGGGCTTGGAGCCAGCTGGGATAGTGGAAGGGATCCCTGCCCATGGCAGGGGGTGGAACTGGATGATCTTTAAGGTCCCCTCCAAGCCAGACCACAATGATTCCATGATTTTACCTGCAGGAATCACAGACAGAACTCAACAAAGACCCAATAAATAAAAACCACATTAGTCTAAAGCAAAGAGACCCCTGAGATTTCTTGTATGACAACCTCTTCCCCCCTAAAAAATCTCTCCCAGCCTCTCAAATCTCTCCCTTTTTTGCTTCCTTGTGTTGTGAGGAGACTGGAAGGATGAGTTTTTTTCAGGAAAGGGTTGAAGAAGGAATGTTGAATGAGAAAATCTGCGAGACTCCAAATCTGCTGTTCCCATATGGATGTTTTCCCTGGCCCACATTCCCTTCTCTCTGGGAATTCAGTCCCGTTGCAGGCAGTAAACACCTCAAAAAAGGGTAATGAAGCGCTCAGGACTGGGATGTTTAAATCCCTGCTAAGATTTATTTCCCAGTGGCTTGTTCAGAGCTACTGAGGGTATTTGTAACCCTGACAGGAAATAAATCCACGTTCCCTGAGCCCCAATAAGTTTTCTCAACCACCACATAATTCATCCTATCTCCTGATAGGAATATTTGGTGCTTTTAGCCTGGGCTTCCTGAGCAACAGGATATTTGTTCCTCCGGATATTTAAAATCTCTATAAAAATAAAATTAATTTTAAGGTGGACGTTTGAAAACTGTCTCCTTTTTTGATCTCATCAACTGTTGGGATTTTTTTTTTAATCATTATTTTATCTTCACAGCATCTTGCTTCATCTTGTTTTGACTCAATTTAGCCCAGAAGTCAAAATAAAATGGGATGATTAAGTCTGAATGCAGTTTCCCTCTCTCTCCTCCTTCTTTCAAAGGAAAAAGCTGGAAGAAAAGGGTTTATCTTCCTCTGTGGAGAAAGGTGGATTTTTCTTCCCATGTTTTGAAAGGATTTTAGATCAGGACACAGGGAAAGGCTTTTCCCTGCCTTGGGGGTTGCACAGAGCAGAAAGAGAGAAGAGGTGACATGCAGAAGACACAAAATGATGGATGAGCAGGCTGGGAATCCCGTTCTCCACTGTTTTCATCATGTCTAGAAAAAAACCCAAACCCATCCAACTCGGTTCAAAGGCAACCAGAGCACCTCATCAATTTAAACCGTGTGATTACAATGCCTAATTAAGCTGTGGAACTCATCACCAAGAGCAATTATGCAAGCTCAGAGGTTAGAAAGATTGCAAAAAATATTAAAAAAAAAAAAAAGAGAAAGAAAATGGCATTTATCTCTGTTTTGGAGAATCTACAGCTCTGCTAGATTGGTCTGAAAAGGGATATCAATTCTCATGCTGCAGAGCACAAACAAGCTACCAACAGCCCATTAGAATGAAACTTCTCCTGTGGGAAAATTGCATAATTTATCAAGTGGAGCGTTTCTTCCATCTTTCTTTGAAGCAGCTGGGAATGATTAATGTCCAAAGCAGGGTCTGGAGTAAGGCTGGCCACTGGTTCTGGGACACTCTGGCCTTTCCATGTCACTGAGGAATTAAAGCTCGGAGAACTCCGGCAGAGTTAAATCATTCTATAAATTAAGGACTTCCCATCTGAGTGCAGAAATTTGCCTTTTCCAAAGACTTGTGCCTGGAAAAAGTAGATTGGAGGTAGCTTTAGGAAGTGTTTCAGAGCCAGAAGACAAAGCCATGTGTGTCCAGATTCCCAGAGTGAATGCTGAGATTGCCTTGGCAACACAGGGACATGCATGTGGTGATTGCAGCTCCAGAGGGTTTTAACCCACGGGATCAATCTGCCAGCAGGAGAGAGAGGCTGCTCTTGGCTGTAAATATGAGGCACTGCCATGGTCTTTGTGTTTTCCAGCCCTATAAATTGGATGAAAAACCTGTGACACCCACCAGCAAAGGTGTCTGGTTATCAGTGGAAGCAGTCAGGAACCTTCCTGAAAAACCATTTGAGAGTCTCTTGTCTGGCACATCAATTGTAGGGCAATTTGGGACAGGGACTGTCCTTCCGTCCCATAAATTAGCACAGGTCTGCCTGAGTCCTCCACTGGTGCTTTTGAGTTTCTACAATAATACAAAGAACAAAACCAGACTAAAGATATTGACAAATCTTTTATTTTTTCCCGTTTCCTGGAAAAAGTGTTTTACTTCTCACTGGAAGGTTTTTAGCTGGGCAAAAGATTCCTGAGGTACCACGGCTGCAGAAAATCATCGTCCACCCTCAGGGGACCTGGCATGGGATGGGAAAAGCCGTAAGCCCTTGCTGCTGAACGGTGCAGAAAGCTCAGAAAGGAACAACTTTTAGTGCTACTTGCAAAATTCAATTAATTTTCACCCTGATTGTGTTACAGGACAGCAGTAAACCTCCTTAAATGACAGGTTGTCACCTGAGCCATCCAGCCAAGATGTGAGACCATGGCAACGTGGGAGGGTGCTGGTTTAATTTAACTCCCAGATACAAAAGGTGCAGCACTGAGCAGACAGACACACGTGAGCACTGTTCTCACATGGAGTGGGATCTGCTGGAACTCAGTGTCTTGCATATCGAGGAGGACATGGTTATCATGGAATCCTGGAATGGTTCTGGCTTGGAAGGGACCTTGTTCCATCTTGTTCCAACACCCTGCCAGGCCCAGGTTGCTCCAAGCCCCATCCAACCTGGCCTTGGACTCTTCCAGCGATGGGGTGGCCACAGCTTCTCTGGGCAACCTGTGCCAGGGCCTCACCCCCCTCACAGGGAACCTTTTCCACAGGCTTTTGGGGTGGTGATGAAATTTCTGGAGGATAACTCTTCCACTGGCAATAAATTTCATGTTTGAGCTGTCATGTCTGGGCCTGGAGCTCTAACCTGCTGATTAGAGGGGATGGACCACTGTGCTTATCATCTTTTTTTCCTCTATTTCTCTCATCATCCCCTCCTTTCCTCTTGGGGACAGGGCACTCACTGTACTCAATGGACCACGGGACAACAAAGTTTTGACATCCTTCTATCCCTGGACTCTCTGGTGCTGGCTAAGAATTTCTGAGGTGTAGGAAATGCTTTATTCACACCAGGTCAGGGTCTGTTTGCTTTTTGTCCTTGTTGTCCCTCAGGCCCTGTATGTTTCCTTCCATTTCCTTTGTGAAACTTTGATGGGAATCCAAGTGTCACAAACCTGCTGAAACCCCTGTTCTCTTCTGTTCCCCTTCAGCTTCCCAGAGATGGCAGAGCTCCTTGAGTGAGAAGGTGAAGCCACGTGAAACCCTGTGGTGCCCGCGTGGAATTCTGGATTCCTCAACAAGGAGAGAATCCCTCCGAGGGAGCCAGAGCTCCCGTGCTCAGGAATATCAACTGCAGCTGCCTGCACTAATAACATTAGCATGGGCACTTACTCCAGCTAAATAGGACACTTAATTCCCATTAATGCTGGACTAATTAGAGCACGGTGAACAACAAAAGAGAAAACACCGTCTTTGTGTCTGTGCAAAACTATTCGTGATCTCCCACACAAAATATAGGCCACCCTTCCCTTCCTCGAGCTCTAAGGGGAGTCTCTGTTCCTTGATGAGAACAACCATCAGCAATTCTCAAGATTTCATCTTTCATCTCTCATTCTGGGATACATTTATCTACAAAGAAAAAATCTGTAGATATTCATGAGTGCAGGCAGAGACAACCACATTAGTCAAAAAAAGCCTGCACTGCTAAATGCAGTGTGTGCATTGAGAGTGACCTAAATATGATTAAATTACCCTGCCGAATTTCAAGCAAGAAAAAGCTACCCAGAATTACTTTAATTAGCAGAAAGCGATGCTGTCAGCCACTTTCTGGAAGCAAATTTAATGTTCTGTGTTACTCGTTGTACCCATGGCATCCTGTGGTAGGAAAACAAAATGCTTGTCTCCTCCTCAATGCTAATATCCCCATTATTTATTCCTATCCAGGTCTCCTTAGAAAATGCAGTTTGTGCTCTGTGGTGTTCTCCATCTGTTTGTCCCCCAAGGTGTTTCAAAGCCTCTTGGCAGTTCCAAGAAACTGGAGGAGAGCTGCCACTGACTGAATCCCATGTTCTCTTCCAGAAAAATCTGGATCCTTCCGACTGCCCAGCACCATGGTGGGTTAGACCTCAGCATCCCAAGCTGGAGGGCAGGAATCTTCCCTGGTGACTTGGAAGCATCACTGAGGTAACCTGGGGCGAGGTAGGGGCAGAATTTGGGTCTCCAGATAAGTATCCGTGCCTTGCATGTGTTCCAATAGTGATGGGAGAATTCGGGGAAGAAGAATGCGACTGAGGATATCAAACACATGAACTCTGGTTTGGGAAGATCCTAAACAAATGGTTAGAGGCTGGGAGAGTCTCATAGAAACATGGAATGGTTTGGGTTGAAGGGACCTTAAATATCTCAATCCATCTCAATTCCAGTGGAAGGGACAGCTTCCACTATCCCACGTTGCTCCAAGCCCCATCCAGCCTGGCCTTGGACACTTCCAGGGATCCAGGGGCAGCCACAGCTTCTCTGGGCACGCTGTGCCAGGGCCTCACCTCCCTCACAGGGAAGAAACCCTTCCCAATATCCCATCTAACCCTGCCCTCATTCAGCTTAAGGCTATTCCCCCTTGTCCTGTCACTCCATCCCTTGTCCAAACTTCCCCTCCAGTCTTCTTGTAAGCCCCCTTTAGGTACTGGAAGGTGCTGGAAGGTCTTCCCGGAGCCTTCTTTTCTCCAGCTGAACAGCCCCAACTCTTTCAGCCTGTATTTAGGAAAGCATCACAACAACATTCCTGTATTTTCCCTATTGTCCCATGGCAGAGAATGGGCAAAGTGACATTTCAGTCCAGGACAAATGACTATTTTAATGTCCTTATTTGCAAACAGCTACTTTTTCACATATTAATCACACTGCACTGGGCTAGAGCTGGACCTCAGTGGGATGCCAACCGTTTTAGCAAGATGGATTTCTGGGATCAAACCCAGCATCTCTTCCTCAGAGAAATCCCTCAAGGAGCTGGCAGGGGTTTCAGCAGCTCCCAGCCCATGGTCTGCAGCCACAATGGCCATGAAGCTCTTGATGGCTGTGGGCAAACAGGGGAACCTCGATAACCACCCGTGCGGTGCCATTCCGAGTCCCCTCAGTTAGGAGCATTTTCTTGACTGAGTTTTGAGAGGAGAAGGGATGACATGTTCTGCTCTCCCCTCTGGCTACGGAAAGGATCAGAGAAATTCCTGAAGTGCGTTTGGTAGGGGAGAAGGGATGTCACACAGATCAACAGCAAACTGGAAAAGGCTGGAAAAACAAGGCAGCTTCAAAGGGAAACGGAGCCTTCAGCACTGCCGAGATTCGGAGCATCCTTCCTATCCCGGCTCTGCTTCCTGAAGCACACCACGGTGAGAAAGGCGGGGGAAAGGGACTTGGAGCGTGGGAGGCAGCGGAGAGGCTGAGAAAACAGCTGAAGTGATGGAGCCAGAGCCTCCCTCTGCGTCACGGGAGCTGCGTTCGAGGCGGGAGAACAAGAGAAAACCCGAGCACAGCCCGGACAGCGCCGCGGGAGCGGCGGGGAAAGGAGGAGAACCGAGCCTCGTTAATCATTCCCGACTGGGAGGGACGGGCTGAGGGCAGGCACCCCGCCAGGACACCGCCGGCTTTCCCAACCTGATCCTCTTGTCCCCGCTCTTTGCTCCCTGGCAGCTCCCTCCTGCCTTGGGATCAGCCACAGCGATGCCCGAATGAATAGCGGCAGCTTTGGATCCTCGGGAAAATCCAAGCCAGAGGCTTTCCAGGTCAGGAATGGAGCTAACATGTCCCACAGGCTTTCTGAAGATGCTCACTGGCAACCCAACCTGTCCCAGAGCTGGCGTTAGGGGTGCATAATCCATGAAGTGCTGGCGCTCCCTGGTCATGGTGAGGAGATGGGAGCGACGCCAGAGGGTCACCAAGTGGATTTGAAGGCTGGAGCACCTCTGCTCTGGAGCCAGGCTGGGAGACCTGGGGGTGGCCAGCCTGGAGAAGGCTCCAGGGAGATCTTAGAGCCCCTTCCAGTGCCTAAAGGGGATCCAAGAGAGCTGGAGAGGGACTGGGGACAAGGGATGGATGGACAGGACAATGGGGAGTGGCTTCCCACTGCCAGAGGGCAGGGACAGATGGGATACTGGGAAGGAATTCCTGGCTGTGAGGGTGGGGAGGCCCTGGCACAGGGTGCCCAGAGCAGCTGTGGCTGCCCCTGGATCCCTGGAAGTGTCCAAGGCCAGGTTGGATGGGGCTTGGAGCAACCTGGGGTAGTGGAAGGTGTCCCTGCCTGTGGTAGTGGGATTGGAACAGGATGGTCTTTCAGGTCCCTACCAATCCAAACCATTCTGTGGTTCATTCTGTAATAATATGATTCATTAAGCTGCACAGGGAGAAGAGAGAGCCCCATGTCTCAGTCCAGCCATAAATAAATGAAATATCAAGTTTCCAAGCCCTGACTGGAAGAGTGAGGGACTCCCATCTTTGTAACACACCAAGCTTCTGCTTTCCTATGATACTTTAAGGACTGGAGTGCAATTAGATAGGAAATAATCAACTTATGTGGCCAAGGGCACTGCTGCAATGCGAGGTGACTTCAAACATTTCATGTCCCCATCACCTGTTGAGCTCCAGAGCTGGCTCAGTTCCTCTCCCATTCCCCAAATTTAGCTGTTTAGGAAATGGGAGAGGATCTGTGAAATGCAAGCAGGACCAGAGCCCAACAGAGCCTTCCCAAATCTGATAAGGGCTCCTCACAGCAAAATAAGATTTATAAGTAAAAAAATCCCACTTGCAAATCAAAGCATTTCCCTCACCAAGACCAACAAATGTTTTTCCTCTCACACCTGGACCCTCAAAGATCCCCTTCACAGGAGCATCCAGCAGAGCTGAAGAACCAACAGTGTCTGGAATATTTCACCCTTTTCGAAACCCAGTTTTGTGCCATAACTCAGTGGCACAATGGTTCTCCCGGGAGGGTTTTGGGGAATGACCTAGAACTGCAGAATTTTTAAGCTGGAAAAGAGCTCCAAGATCACCAGGTCCCCCCAAGCAGACCCAGTTTGCCACCAGACCCCTTCACCCTTTGCTTTGTCTGTGATGCCTCCTGCTCGCTCTAGAATTAGGAAACCCTCCAGATGGAAATGTAAGGAACGTAAATTGATGTCTCCTCTCCAACATGAATTATCTGACTCCTGCGGCCGTCTCTGTGAGATTACTTGAGCTGAACTTGACTGTTGCAGTAATTAATTTCCAATCAAGCAAATTTGCGTAAATCTTCCCTTTAGAAATCTGCCTTAAATCAAGGGTTTAGGCACCACATTCCAGCTTGGATTCATTAAAAATAGATTGCTATTGAAAGCTGCCAGCACTGTAAATACAGGCACCACGCCACCCTGCAGGACGGCTTGGATACACGCTTTCCACATAATGAAAACCTGCCCTAAAAACCATCCCCACAGCAAATGTCCCTTGGAACTGGGGGTGCTGGGCTCTTATCAGCAGCCCTGACAGCCTGATCTGGCCTGGTGGGGATGGTTTTGAAGCAGTCAGGTTAAGGGATACAAAGGCTCCAGGGGAATGAGAGAAGGTCTTGGCAACTTGAGAAATCTTCTTGGGGATGTTTTGAGTGCAGCCCACAAGTCCGAGAGGAGTTTCTGCTTCTCTCAGAGAGGAAGAATCATGGAATGGTTTGGGTTGGAAAGGGATATTGAAAGTCCTGGAATCCAACCCCCCTGCCATGGGCAGGGACACATTCCACTATCCCAGCAGTGCTCCAACCTGGCCTCAGACACTTCCAGGGATGGGACAGCCACAGCTTCTCAGGGCAACAACTCCTTGTCCTGTCACAACAGGCACTACTGAGAAGTCTGTCCTTATCTTTTTTATAAAACACCTTTAAGGAAGGGAGGAAGGGAAGCCCCTCTCTGCAGGATGTGAACATCCTGAAGGCCAATCAAACACATTGTCAGTGATGACAGACTGAGAGAGGAGACACAAGGAAGGGTGAAACTACAGCTCTCCATCTCCAAATCTGTGTGAAATCCCTCTCCTCCACAAATCTGGGATTTTCCAGGGGTATGGAGTCATGGCTGCCCAGTGTTGGGAGGAAAGGGGTGAAAACAGCGCTCCTGGGGCCTGTGCTGAGCTTGCAGCAGCCTCCACCTCAGCAGGATGCAGGTGGGAGATGCCCTTGAGAAGGGATCATAGAATCATGGAACAGCTTAGGTTGGAAAAGATCTTTAAGGTCATCGAGTGCAATGAATGAGCGGAAACTTTTTCTTTGCCCCCTATTCCTTGCCCTTCCTATCCCAAATGCTCAGCTCTATCTCAATGCCCTGCTTGGAGCATCTCCCTAGAGGGAAGGGTACCACAGCCCAGCTCTGATGGGCACTCACATCACAGAAAACCATCCTAGAACATGGAGAATCCATCCCAGCTGCCTCTGGAGACAGAGGCTTGACTCACTGGAAGACCAACCCCATGATGTGCCAAGCAAGGTCAGTTTTAAGAGTGCTGAATCTTCATAGGACCAGGCTGTGATTGAGAAAAATTCAGCAAAATGCCCTGAAAAATAAAAGTTTGTTCTCTTATTGCTGTCCAAGCCATCACCTAATTTTAGAGACAAGGTCCAAGTGCTCCAGCCACCACCAAGGTTTGTCTTGCCCACCTCTGGTTTGTCTCCAGGCAGCTCTGAAGCCCTGAAGAAAGGCTGATGTCTCCAATTGGCACTGGTGCTCTGTTAAAAGGAGATACTTGTGTGGGAAAAGAGCAGGATGATGTGGAGCTGGGCAGAGGAATATCGAGTAATCCCGATTTCCAGCTTCCTCCGCCGCCAAAACCACAGGGAGGAATGAAAACTTGACAGCACAAGCCTGCCCAGTGGTTGAAGCACACCATGTATTCCGGGCCTGTGAATGAATCAGAAACCTCCTGGAGGAACTGGTGTCTCAACATGCTGTTCTGAGACCTACCACTGGTGTTTTGTCAGGGCAAGGGACCTGTCATCTTTGCTCAGCACCGGGACGCAGGAGAGGATACAGCTTGTTTCTGGAGGAGATATTTTCTTTTTTTTCCTATGTTCTCTCTCTCTCTCTTTTTTTTTTTTTTTTTTTTTTTTTGAGATATTTGTGCACAACTTTTCATTACTTTTTTAAACACAGCATTCAGTTGCTTCTGTTTTGTTGGTTTGGGGTTTTTTTTAAGGAAGGAAAAATGAAATCAAATATACTTCCACCCCTTGTTCGCCACAGCCTTCCACACTTCTCAGACCCTCAGGAGACAAAAATCCAGCACCTGCTAATCCTTTCTCCTGTTGCGAGCTGCTGATGTCAGCAATAGGGCAAGACACTGAATATATTCCAAATGCACAGGGCTTTGGGGCTGGTACCTCTTCAGGGCCCCAAATTAAAAACTCTGAGGGTCTTATTCAGTGTTTGTATTTCTCTTTTCTCAGTGAATATGTAAAACCCACAATCCACCACTTCAGGCAGCCCTTTGGCTGATCAATATCTTGGATAAAGACCAAATACCAAGATCAGTATCTTGGATAAAGGCAAGCGACATTCCTTTCAGGGCATTTAGGGTCCCCCACTTACTCCAGGATAGAGCTTAAGGTTCTGACTAATGCTGGAGTCACCCACAGCATAGAGGGTGACAGGATCAGGCTTCAGTCCAGCTGCCCTGTGACTCCATGATAAAAAAACCTGCTGCTCTGAGAAGTTTGGCAGAACCTCTAAGGGGCTGCTGCAAGGTCACCTCAGCCTGTTCCAACTCCATGTATTTGGTGGGAGGCGGCAAACCCAGTGAGGAACAGCATCTCTGGATTTGGGATGAGTTCCTCACCCAAAACAGCCGACACAGAGAGGTATCCCCTGACCAAGGAGAAACAGGAGCAGTGGCAGAGTCCAGCCCTGCTGAGTCTTTGTTCAGCAAAGTCTGCTGAGCTCTTCCTCTTCTCCATTGCAATTTAATCATGGAGCATCTCCCCTGGGAAGAAGCCTGGGCAAGCATGGACTGACGGCTCACCAGGCAAGGATCAAGTTATGGGGGTGTGAAGTTGTGTTCTGCCCTGCCACAGAGAGGATAATTTATGCTCTCCAGTCACCACAGCTGCTGAGAGAGGGCAATGGAGGAGAAATCTGGGAGAAAGCATCAGGGAAGGGAAGAGGGTCCTGGATTGGTTTGTTTTTCCAAAGCTCCCCACCACATTCAGCACTTCCCCTGAAGCTGCACTGCTCCTAAGAGCTATTTAAAACCCTGTGCTGGAGAACTGGGACTTCTCCTCTGCCATGTGCTGCTCTAAAGCCACTGTCACTACTCAATAAATAACAGGGATGTACACTGAAGGCATTCCTGCCATTCAGCACCACCAAACCCACAACCCCACCACGTGCATTGATAGCACATCTACCATCCAATTGCTGTTTCTAGATTCTTTAAAAAACTCAGACTATAAGGTTTCTTATTTTTCTGGCCTCTGCCTGCCTGGCTGTGTTAAGAGACCACTGCAAAATTAGTTTCATCAGCTACCGTTCAGTTGGTCTCAGAATCTATTTTCCAGACTCTAAAGCAAAATTACAGCCATTCAATATTAAACTATTTGCAGAGTGGCATTAAGCAGGGGTGCTGCTCTATTATTTACCATGGCAACTCAGGTTGCTAATTTCTCTTTTTCCTGAATGTGGAAGAGCCAAAACACTCAGAAGTGCTCTGCCCCTGATGTGACAAAATGCATTTGTGTTGCACAAAGCATTTCCCTCACCAGAGAAGCCTCCCTGTCACACCAGGACAGGCAGAGCTGGGAGGGGAAAGGTGTTTTTCAGCTGATTGGATGACACGGGATTGCCTGGAGGAATCAGGCCACAGCATCCATTATCCTCCCTCTAGGAGAGGCAGGAGGATCTGGATTATCTTCTGCAGAGCAGCAGCATGGGTCACTTCTCCAGGGAATCTCTCCCTGGCTTTTGCTTCAAAATGGGTCATTTTGAGTATTTCACAGTGGGGGTTTTTATCCTCATGATTTTTCCATGAGTGCTCCTCAGCTCAGGTATGTCCTGAAACAACTCTGATGCCTAAACATGCTTTTGTTTGATTTAGCTGTGACACCTTCCAGCTGCATCCAGGGATTTGCTGCTTTCCACGGCTGCTGTCACCACTTGTGGTGCACAGCAGGACACACAGAAATGCTGACAGCCTTGCAGAAGAAGCCTGCAACATCCCTGTTCTGCTGAGGTGACATAAGGTGAACCAATTTATTCAGGTTTGGAAGAGCCTCTGAGTCCCAGCCTGGTGGGTAAACCGGTCTTGTAGTGCCTAAATGTAATTTACCAGTGGTTTAGACCCAAAAAACTTCCCATTTCTTCTTCATCCTAAGCAGTCTTGGTATCTCCAGCATCTTCCCATGATGACTTTTTTCCTGCTCATTCTGGCTGTGTCTATGGTACAGACATGTCCCAAGCGTCCTTTGCAGTACACCCTAAGTCCTTCCCCTAATAAACCCGTCTGGAGGCTGAACTGCAGTGCACTGCATCTCATCCCATTCCTGCACACCCAGATCTCCCTTAGGAACTCACCTGGACAAGACCCTGGCTCATGACACAGAGTCAAATCATGGCCAAGGTGGACTGAGGAGCCTGGGGAATTTCATGGATTGCTGCTGCCCCAGAGTCAGTTCAGTTTCTCCTCCCAAGGAAGGAGGCCAGGACGGGCTGTTCTGGGGAAAGAAACACATTTTGCAACAATGGCATGATAGTGTCTGATTGTTAGCAGAGACCTCGTTCACTCTGAATTTCTGCTGTGGTTTGTGTGGTGTTCCTCTTCCCATGGCCATTGGTGTCTGAGGATTGGGCTGACAGGCTATTCTTAGCCTACTTGAACATTTCCCTTGGATTTCCAAGGCATAAGGAGACGTGTCCACAGCCCAACAGTTCAAATTGTGCATATCCCTGTGCCCATTTCTCATCCCTCCCTTGCTGGTCCAGCCCAGAACCGCGTGGTCCAACCACCACAATCATCTTGCAGCCTCCTGACCAGAAACAAGACAGGCAGGAGTTGTCAAATCACATCAGCTTCATCAAATCCTGGATTTTCCCTTTCGGTCAGGGACAATCACTGATCCCTGACTGAAAGGTGGTCCCACTCCTGCAATCTGTCGCTTTGACACCTCAACAGCCTCTCTCAAACCCTTCTCCTCTCACCCCCTCCAGATCTTGACTCAGTTCCCTCACTCAGTCCTCGTCATTTAATAATTAAACTTCTACTCTGCTTTTCACCAGTCCTCAAGAGTTCCTCCCCTCTCCCCGTCCTGCCATCTCCACCATGTTTGTCCCTCTTGGTCACCCCAGGCACATCAATGACATCTCCCACCACACTCCTGAACCCTTGGCCACTTTGCCAACCTCAGGCACCACAATCATCTGCCCAATAGGCCCTGACTCGCACCCCATATCCAATTCAGGAAGAATTTCTTCATGGAAAGGGTTGTCAGGCATTGGAATGGGAGGTTCCTGTGCTCAGGGAGGTGGTGGAGTCCCATCCCTGGTGGTGTCCTAGGAACACCTGGACATGGCACTCAGTGCTCTGGGATGGGTGGCAAGGTGGGGATTTGGCACAGGTTGGACTCAATGACCTTGGAGGGATTTTCCAACTTTAATGATTCTGGGATTCTGGGATTCTATGATCTCTCTGCGACTGCCGTCAATCCCCCCATGTGGCCTTAATCCTGCCAATCCAGCCTCCTTCCTCCCACTCTTCCACCTTCCTCAGCAGACCACTGCACTTCCAAAAATCTCTTTATCACAAGTAACACCCCATTCCCACCTTTCTCCACCCACCTTTGCTCCACTCCTCCTCTCCTGCCTCATCCCTACTGTGCACCCACCTCATCCGTGCCATTCCCAGTCCCAGCTGGAGCCTTCCTGCTGACAAGCCACACAAAGCCCTTTTACATCGCTCCCTGTGGTGGTGGCCAGGAGGGACTTGCTTGGGAGACAGGCAACAAAATCCTTCTTTTTGGGCTCTCCATCGCCGTGGCCCTGAGAGCACGGCCAAGGGAGTGCTGTGAATGGAGCTGCCCTCTCTGGGCTCCAGCAGCACCCCCAGCCCCAGCCCACAATGTGTAATGCAGGATGAATGCCCCGGGCCCTGCAGAATGAAAGGCTCCTTGCCAGCCCGCACACAGCCCGGCCCTGCACAATAAAGACATAATTATGGCTTCAGCGGCTTGGCTTTGCTTTGAGGTCTGCACCAGTGGTGAAATGTTGTTCCATGCTGACCTCGGGGAAGCAGATGATCTCATGAGCTCAGACTGCCCGGGCCACGCTTACCAGGGAGCTGATGGAAATGGGAGAGCTCATAGTTCCAATCCTCTTCCACTGACTGGAGGAAGGCAGCCTCTGATGTGCTGTGAGGATGGGGAGGCCCTGGCACAGGGTGCCCAGAGAAGCTGTGGTTGCCCCTGGATCCCTGGAAGTGTCCAAGGCCAGGCTGGATGGGGCTTGGAGCAACCTGGGATAGAGGAGTGTGTCCCCTGCCCATGGCAGAGGGTTGGAAGTAGATGGTCTTTAAGTTCCCTTTAAACCCAAACCAGTCCATGATTCTTTGCCTTGACCTCTGGAGCGTCCCTCTTATTCCTGGGATTATGTGCTAAGGTGCAGACTTCTGCTGTGATTTTAATTTTCCTCTAAGCTGGGAAGTCATGGAAGTCGACTTCCCCTCTGCACAGGGATAAAACCAGGGCATGGCTGCAGTTCCCCAGCAGTGCCATTGCAAGATATCACCTCGACCCCGTGTGCATTCCCATAACATCCCATAGGTCCCCTGAGCACCACAGCACCGTGTTCCATCAGAGGATGTCTCCACCACGGAACAGGTCCCTACTCAGCACCCGGTTCTTGTCTCCAGCTGCCCACCCACCCCTCAGATCAGCAGCCTCTTCACCACCTCACAGCTATGGTGTTAAACAGCCACCTTCTAAACCTCACCCAGAATTTATTCCTCCCCAGTTCACACCACAAGTGTTGGTGCAGACAGTCTGTTATCTTCCATAACTCTCTTCCTTCCCTGTTATTCACACCAAACACGCCCTCTCAGTTCAACCAGGCTCTATAAAAACAACACATTAGGCAGGGCCAAGTGTTGAGTAGCAAATTAAACAGGGCCAAGGCCTCCCCTCTGGCCCTGGAGACATGTGGAGCAGCATGGCCTGTGACCACAGTCTGCCCCTTACTGCAAAATATAGGACATTTTTTTCCATATTCCCTACAGGTGACAGCCCCTGACTCTTGCTGTCCCCTGCAAGGCTTCCAGACTTTGTTAGGGAGAGCAGAACGTGGCACAGACCAGACCAAAATGTACTGAGGAGATGAAACCTCATCTGAAAGACTTTTAACCCATTTTCCATCCTATTTTTTTATGGCATTATGTCTATTTAGTGGAATCTGAATTTCTGTTGGCCAGCAAAGACTCTTGGTTTTGGGGTTTTTTTTGGTGGGGATTGGGGGTTTTTTTGTAGAATAGATGTCCTCTAATATCATCCTATTACTTCCTCTCTGTCCCTCCTCTTTAGGTTTCAGTTCATCTTCCTCGACCATGGAGAGGAGGAAGAAAACAGAGGAAGCCAAAGATGATGACTCTGGATGAAATTCCTCCAGGGCCAGGTCTTGGCCAGGTCAGCCACCATTATCACTTACTTGATGGTGGTTATTTATGATGAATTCCAACTTCCTGCAGATCATTCAGTGAGTCTTAATCTTTTTTTCCTTGTTGGATCCTGAAGTATTGCATGGAGACCGGGCTTTGAGTTCAGCTTCCTCTCCTGTGGAAGGATCCTGAAAAGCAGGATGGTGAATGTGCTGCATTACAAGAATCAGAGTTTACTAATAAAGACCAGGCAACCCCAGTCTGTTTCTAGGCTCTACATTCATTTACAACTCTGCCCTGAAAGGCATGTTTGTTGTAAAGCTTTTTTTTTTTCTTTATATGACATTCAGAGATTTTAAGAGACTACAATTAAACCCAGCTTTTACCAACAACAAACCATTTCCAACAGTGCGTTCAGATACTCCAGCAAACATTCCCCAGCTCCAGTCCTCCTCTCTGGCAGCTTAAATTGACTCTGAAAACAATGCATTTGTCATGGTAGACCATTCACAAGCTCCTCCCTTTCCATGGATTTTGGTACCCAAAGAACCCCCCACAATAACACCATCAAACCCTCAAACACAAAGTGGGCTGAACACAAAATTTTAAGCCCATCAGCCCAATGAGCACATTTCCTAACGAGGAAACACTTTTTCTTTTCCACAAGCTTCACATCTGAACTCCCCAGGTTGGTGAGGAGGAAACCATGGTAACTGGACAGTTTAATCGGATGTGTGTTGGCTGAAGAGAATGGGAAAGATTGCAAAATTGGTGCTTGGGAGTCTACATAAACATGGCATGGTTTGGAGAGCCCACGGATTCTGCTGAAGGGGAATGTGATGCAGCACATCTGGCACGGGGGTGTCTCCTTTATGTAACACGGAGCCAGAGGGGGTCAGCAGCTCTGTAGCAAACACAAGTCAGCCACTGCTCACTGCTCCACCAGCGACCTGGACCTGGGACCAGAGTGGGAAACAAAAATTAGTGATTTCTCCCAGGTATTCCGAGCCCTGCTCGCTTCCCAGCAAGGAGGAACAGAGCACTGGGCAGCCCCAGCAGCCCAAACACAGCTCCATGGCATCCCAGTGTGGCCAACAGGCAGCAATCCTTCCGTGATGTGTTTTGTTTGGCTCAAACATGAAAAAAGGCAGAATAAATCTGTTTAAAAGTGCTCTCTGCTCTGAAAAAGGGAGATTTTTAACCTTTCCTGTGAAGTAGCACTGGCATTCTTGAAAGCAGCTCCTGACATGGCCTAGAACAGGAGTGGAAATCCCTTTGCGCAAATTTGGTGAATGAGGTTTCCCCTGAGCATTGAGGGGGTTACTGGAAACATGGGGCTGATCTTTCTCTTCTTTAGATTTAAGGGCTTACAGTGGTGCCAGAGTGGCCAGCATGTTCGGTTCACCTGAATTTTTTTTGTCTATTTGACCACCAGACAACCTGGGATAGTGGAAGGTGTCCCTGCCCATGGCAAGAGGTTGGAATGAGATGGTCTTTAAGGACTCTTCCAACCAAAACCATCCTGTGATTCTGTGACCTCAAATTTCCCACCACTACAGGATGAACAGACAAGCTTTGGGCTGACTTACTGCTCTGCCCTTCCTTCTTCTAAATTTCTTCTTTTCCTTCTCTTTCCTTCTGCTCAAAGCACGGTTTCAGCCACTCTTTCTCAAACCTTCTCACTGAATAATATCTTATTGCCCACTTGGCTGAAATTCAGCATTTACCAATCACTCGACTGCTTCTGCTACAATTTTTTGTCTTTTTGGATGCTGTGGCCCTTCTTCCCATGGCTGAAAACAAACCCACAAAGAGGGATGAGAGTGGTTGCACAGGACAAGAGGAGATGGCCTCAAGCTGTGCCAGGGGAGGCTCAGGTTGGATATCAGGAGGAATCTCCTCACGGAAAGGGTGGTCAGGCATTGGAGCTGCCCAGGGAGGTGGTGGAGTCCTCATGACTGGAGGTGTCCAAGGAACAACTGGATGTGGCACTCAGTGCTCTGGGCTGGGCGACAAAGTTGACACGGTCAAGTTGGTCAGTCAAAGGTTGGACTTGATGACCTTGGAGGTCTTTTCCGACCTCAATCATTCGATGATTCTATAGAATCATTTCAGTTGGAAAAGACCTCCAAGCTCATCAAGCCCAGCTGTCAAGCCAGCCCTAAAAAAAGATGGGATGAAAAGGGATCTGGCCACACCAGGAAGATGAACCACAGCACACCCCTGACCTTGACGTGAGAATCAAGGCCACCCTTGTTCCAGGATATCCCAGAGGTGCTCAGCCACCCTTTATCCCTCCCGTGCCTCTCCCACGGCGCCTGGGGAGCCGGTGGGAAGGAGCCGGCGCGCTCAGGGCCAAGCCCTGCGTGTTTGGGCAGTGAGCAAACCCCGCTAAGTGGAATCTGGCTGTGCTGTTTGTGTTGCTAAAGAGCAGCACATGGGGCACGGATCCGCTCGGCTCCGCCGGTGGGTGAGGAAAGGCTGGAACCCAGCTGCATTTCGAAACACGAGACGTAAACAATGATTTGCCAACGAGAGTAAAAGTAAGAGGCTCTCAGCAGAGGCTGTAAACAGCCTTGCACATTGTATCAGGAACCAGAGGGCCATTAGCCCTGTTATTGATACCCCAATAATGAGAACCAGGGGGGAATCACTGCCAAATTGCTCTGCTCCACGGCTGTCCTTGCACATCCTCGTCTGGTAAAGGCTGCTCTTCCCTTCTGTGCCATCGGCAGAAATTGCCATTTTCTGCTCTCTGGTGCCTGGGTTGGCTTCTCCAGAGAAGTTTAAAACTCACTGCAAGATTTTATTAGATACAGAGCGAATCTGAACCAAGTGGAGGCACCTGATATCCGTCAGGGAGGATCTGTCCCGTATTGGAGCAGGATGAGCCCTTCCACAGTGCAGCAGCTTTGGAGACAAACACAGGCCTCACAAGCACTTCCAGGTGCCTCCTGACTGAAATCCCGGCACCGTGGCCTTATTTATCCTTGCCCTTGGCTGTGCAGGAGAGATGGGCTTCCCAAGACTCGGTAGTCTGTCAATGAGCGTGACAAGGAAGATGAGATTCCACAACCAGGATTCACAGCTGAGGATAACCCTGGACTACGGGGAGTTGCTGACCAGCTCTGAATCATTATAACCCCCTTTTGTTGGCTTATTCTCCATGTTTAAACCCCAGATATTTCCACCCAAGTGTGGAAACATCCTCCCTGCCCCTCACCTCTCCCTCCCTGCCGGTCTTTCTGCTTAATTTCCTGATTTCCTTTTGGCCCTGTGCTTTGGGAGGTGCTGACAGCCATGGAATGGGAGCAAAGAGGCAAAGGCTGGTGACAGGGCGATGTTCAGCTGATGGGAGGCCACCAGCATGGTGCACCTCAAGGGATGCTGCTGTCCTTCTGCAGGTTCTCCATCAGAGCTGGTGCATTTCCAAACCTGGCAGAGAGCACAGGGAAGTGGAGGGATGCAGATGCAGGCAAATGAGCAAAGACCAAATTTTAATTAAAGCCAAAGAGTACAGAAGGGCACAGACCAGGAAATCCCAGAGCTCGGAGCAGTGGGGAAAGCTCGCACAGATTTACTCGGGACCTTTTACAGAATAGTTTGCTTTTAATCCTTTACAGCGAGGCTTCAATTAAAGAAGAAAGAAAAGTAAACAACAAACCATGAATGGCTGAGGATTATTATCTAAGAAGAGGGAGACCTGCACAAATGTTTCTCTTCACCACGAGATGAGATGTTTTCTTTTCTCTGCCTTAGAGGGCAAAAGGGATTAAAGAGAAGCCACCTTTCCCGTGAGAATAAGGCACACACTCACCCTGTGCTGAAATCCCAAGGGTTTGGTTCTCTCAGTCCCCTTGGAGCTCCTTTAAAGTCCTGTTTAGCAACACAACGTGAATGTTGCATCAACAATGAAAGTATAGACCCTGCACTTCCTTGGAATTTGTAACTCCCAGTTAATACAACACAACTCACAGCTCCAGGGAGATCTGGGCTGCATCTGCACAGGGTGAAAAAACGGCCTTGAAGGCCATTTCTGTGACGAATCAGGAGGAACCTTGTTTTAAAAAACGATGCTGTACCCAAAAATGGTATTTTCAGACCTCCACTTCTTGAAGTGAGGTTGAGTTACCTGAAGTCACCAACCTGACCCCCCCCTCCTGACCTGAGCTGCCTCACATTGCACACAGAGAGAGCCCTGACAGCTTTTTTGGTCACAGCATCAAACTGGGAACCAGGACTCAACAGGCCAATCCCCAAATCCTTCCAGTCGCTTCTTCCCAGGCAGCATTCCCCACCATCCAAACATGGCTCACCTGATGATTTTCTGGATTGATGGTGTGGAAATAAACACGTTTAAGCCATGAGTTTGTGTTTCAGGGGCTTTTCTGAGATCCCTGAGGCCAATCTTGTGCACGACATCGTGGGAGGCTCTGTAGAACACCAAAACTGAAGAAATTTCTCCCATTCCCTTTGATAAGTCTTCTCAGGCACCTTCTCATGCTGCCACTGGAAGTTCTCAGGAATAGTTGGACCACTCTACAGACGTCATGGAAGTCACAGAAGCAGGGAATGGTGTGGGTTGGAATGACCTTAAAGCCCACCCAGTTCCATCCCCTGCCATGGACAGGGACACCTTCCACTAGCCCAGGTTGCTCCAAGCCCCATCCAACCTGGGCTTGGACACTTCCAGGGATGGGGACTTCCCAGCCTCTCTGAATAACTAAATATTTCCAAAGTCCAAAATGTCTCATGATTGTTATTTATTTTTTTCTGCTTCTTTCCTCCTAGACTAGAAGTAAAGGAGGGAGAACAAGACAAAAAGATGTTTGTTGAGTGGAAGGATTTGAAGAATTAGAGTTGGTTAAAAACCCACAAACAGTTACTTGCTTATTTTCATACCTGAGCTCAGATTGTTCTCTGTACATCCAGAGAATGTGCTCACACTTCCTTCCCCTGCCATGTGTTTTCTCTTCACTCATCCCTCAGCAGATGCACCCCTGCCCAGAAAAGGGTTTTCAGTCCCCAAAACGTGCAGCAGAAGGGATTTTCCCCAAAGCCACCTCTGCCCTGCATCTCCTGCTGACAGCAGCCTTGCACTGCCAAACCCTGGGAGATGCTGCCCGTTTTCAGTGAAACCCACCCTGACCCCTGGGCTGAGCTGGCTTTGGCACCTCAGAAGGGTGAAAGGATGATGCAAGGGATGGGAGGATTGGGGAAAATCTTTCCATTTATTTCTCCATCCTGAAGGATTCCAGCCCCTGTGGCAGGCGGGGTTGCAGGACCTCACAGGAAAGGGAGAACCTCAAGCTGCACTTGCTGGAATTTTTTATCATTTGTTCACAGAAAAATATTAACAAAAAGTGTGATTTTCTTGCAAGTGTTCAGCCTGAATGGGGGTGTGCACAACATGGAGGCCATGGGAGCACCCTGCCCTGGATTTTCTTATTTTAATTTAGAGGATAATTTAATTTAGGGGATATCAGGGAGTAGCACCAGTGCTCAGCCTTGGAGGGGGTCACAGACCCCAGGGGCCCCTCGTTCTGCATCACAGATGTCACAGAACTCTCTGTCCTCCACCCCCAGTGTTCAGCAGGTGCCTAGGAGGGTGAGAACACCCTGCAGAGAGTGGCACAAATTCATCAGTGGCCTGTTAATGAACTGACAGCCAGCCAAATTCACTCCCTTATCTCACAGCGCACAAATGAGGCTGGTGAGACAATTCTGCCTGGGAGTGGGCTTCATTAATGCCCAGTTCCAGAAGGAAAGTATCCAAGGAAATAGCAAATATAAATTCATGGTCGTGTCTCCATCGTTTCCACCTGGGGTGACAAAATAAACCCCAGCTTGTGCCTGAAAGATTTTATAATAAAAAAAAAAAAAACAGAGATGGTTATTCCGTCCTGGGGACTGTCACAAACAGGTCAGCATGAAGAAAATAGCAATTAAAGAAAATTCAGTGCTCTGAAAAATTCAGCAATTCTTTCCTAACTCTCACCTCACCTCTAACAAGGGCTTTCTGACCCTATGAATGGGTTTGTTCCCCACTGAACATTTTACTTGCATCTGACACACGCACATTTAGTATTTTCTTCTCTTTCTGGGGTGGCTTGTGGGAAAATTTATCTTTTAGAGGGGTCTTAGTGTAAGTCTGGAGTTGGTCTAGAAAGACAAGAGCAACATTTGGCTTTGTAACACCAAGATGCAAATAAAAGAGGAGAGATTTAGATGAGATATTGGGAAGGAATTCCTCCCTGTGAGGCTGGGGAGGCCCTGGCACAGGGTGCCCAGAGAAGCTGTGGCTGCCCCTGGATCCCTGGAAGTGTCCAAGGCCAGCTTGGACAGGGCTTGGAGCAGCCTGGGACAGTGGAAGGTGTCCCTGCATGGGATGGAGTGAGATGATCTTAGGGGTCCCTTCCAACCCAAACCATTCCATGATTCTATCATTCTATTTAGAATTTCTTCCCAATATCCCATCCATCCCTGCCCTCTGGCAGTGGGAAGCCATTCCCTGTGTCCTGTCCCTCCATGCCTTGGCCCCAGTCCCTCTCCAGCTCTCCTGGAGCCTCTTTAGGCCCTGCAAGGGGCTCTGAGCTCTCCCTGGAGCCTTCCCTTCTCCAGGGCAACATTCCCAGCTCTCTCAGCCTGGCTCCAGAGCAGAGGGGCTCCTGTGGGATTCATCCCCACCTCACTCCCTGCGCTGCCCATCTCCCATCTCATCTCCTGCCAACACACAGTTTGGGGATTGAGTTTTTTCCCGTTATTAAGCCATGTTTAAAGTGTTCCCATGCCAAGGAGCCGTCCAGAGCTCAGCCTGGAGCAGTTCTTCCAGCAGTAGCAGCTTTTTTGGTTACACTGCAGGGAATAGACAAACCTGTGGCATCACATCCATAAAATCAGCAAGAGGCACAGAGGGGACAGCCCTGCACCTGTTCTTCCTCCTGAGCACGAGGGATTCAAAGTGGATCTTGCGCCTGGGACATCAAAATCCAGGTGGGATGAACCCCAGTTGTCGTGGTAGGAAATCAGCTGCAGCTCAAGACAATCGTTCCTGACAGCAGGAGCTGCCTCAGTGCCTTTTCTCCCGTGCCTC
This sequence comes from Corvus kubaryi, assembly GCF_017639235.1. NCBI lineage: Eukaryota > Metazoa > Chordata > Aves > Passeriformes > Corvidae > Corvus > Corvus kubaryi. Next base: position 29,984,860 of record NW_024582073.1, read on the forward strand.
CTTCCCTGATTTATTGCCAAAAGCCAGAGTTTTCCTAGAAAAGTGAATTATGAGAGGTCTGTCTGAGAGCCTCGCTGATCTATTTGCTGGCCTCATGCCTGGCACCTTATTTATCCAGTAATGTCCCAAGAAAAGAGGATTTGTTGGGAATCTGTGAAGACAAGGGGGCCCCAGGGGGTGGACAACACCAGGTTTTGACAGGAGGGGAAGAAATGGATGGGAATTAAGTTCCTGATGGAGTTGAGATGTGAAACTTTGGGCATCTTTCTTTAAAAATATATATTTTCACTTATAGTTGGGTCTGAAAGAAGAGCAGGAAGCTGATGATTGCTGTGGGTGGGGAGATAAAGATCCTGCAGAGGAAAGAATTGGAAATTATCATAAAAGACAAAATACCTGAGAGCTAAAAAGGGTGGAATTTGAATTTAATAAGGTATGAGAGCGTGTGCTGAGGGGATCAAACAAAGATTAAAAGGGGGAAATTACAGTTTGGAAATGGTGGAAGAGGAGAAAATACAGAGATGGGGGATATTTATCTTTAAGAAACTGAGGCAAAAAGTGTCATCCTGGGATGTGGGATGCTCCAGGGCTGGTCAGGAATCTTTGATGCCACTGTGAGACCACAACTGCAGCATCCTGAGTAGTTCTGATAAGATTTATTTTGATAAGAGGCTGAACCCAAACTGTTGTTCTTGGAGGAAAGAGATGCTGGAGTGGTGCCAGGGTGAGCAGGAAAGGAAAAATCGAAGTTTTCAGCCAAACTGGGGGATTTGGGGAGTTGAAACAAGTCCTGCCTCTCTTCCATTGTGCCTGGCATCCAGGTGTGTGGGAAAGGCTGCAAGGCATCCAGGCTCCCAGCATAGATGGCCATGGGTCATCCTAAATATCCAAGACTCAGAAAGGACTTTTTTTCCCCCCAAAATCATACAGAGAAGCAGATCTGTGCCAACTGGGGTGAAGGCTTGTTCGTGAGGGAGCAGGAGGGAGCACAGACACAGCAGGGAATCTACTCAAGAGGAGAATATAGGCAGGGATTTAATTGGCAGGGATTTAATTAGGAGCTTTCATTGAGAGGAGTGAGGATCCTCAGCTGCCCTCCAAAGCTCAGTGACCATGGCACGACCTGAGGTCCCCTTAGGAACAGAGTTGGGGAAGGAGCTGGGAAAGGGGCTCAGCCTGGAGAAAAGGAGACTCAGGGGGGACCTTGTGGCTCGGAAGGGTCAGCAATTACCAGAGCATCAAGAAGTGGTGGCACTGCACAGGCTGAGCTTTGGCAGGAGAGCAGCTGCCAGAGCATCCCACCTCACAGCTCAGACAGAAACTGGAGATCCTTCCACTTTGCCTCCTGCCAGGAAAGACAGATGTGCAAAAGGGGAACTCTGTGAAAAAAAAAACCCTGAGAAGAACTGCTCTAAGCTTGAATAATCCGTTTGGGAAGCAGTTCCCACAGGCAGAACCAGAGCAGAGGACTCCACAGGAAAGGCCACGAGATAGCTCCCTAGGAGTGGCAGGGAAGAGAGATTGCAGATATTTCCTCTGTTTGTTACTCAAACAATATGAGGAGACTCGGTTTCACTCGGAGCAGCAGCACAACTGCCCTCTCTTTATGTGCTATGTGCTCCCTGCTGTCCCCGTGTCCCTGACAGTCCCATGGGACAGCAGGGAGCCGAGATGAGGATGGAGATGGACTGCAGTGGCTTCAGGATGACTTGTGGCCACTGCTGACTCAGCAGAGGGACACAGAGCCCGCCCAGGGTGACAACGATCCCACAGCACTGTGGGATGAGCATCCTACAGCAAACTCCAATCCCTGCACTCTGTGAGGGACAGAACCCGAGGGAATGGCTGGAGATGGGTCAGGGGAGGTTTAGGTCGGATATCAGGGAAAGGTTCTTCCCCCAGAGGGTGCTGGGCACTGCCCAGCCTCCCCAGGGAATGGGCACAGCCCTGAGGCTGCTGGAGCTCCAGAAGCATTCGGACACCGCTCTCAGGGATGCCCAGGGTGGGATTGTTGGGGTGTGTGTGCAGGGCCAGGAGCTGGGCTGGATGATCCTGGTGGGTCCAGTCCAGCTCAGGATAATGTGTGTCAGACCTGGGGGAGCTGTAAAAACACCACCTGAGAGAGGGAGGGAGGAAAACTCTTCACCTCCCACAGGGAGAGCTCTCCAAAAGCCTTCCCAGCTTCTCCCACAACTTCCAGCCAAGTCAGACACGTCTGTGAAGCTTCATCCTACCTTTCTTTTCACCCCATCTGTGGTGCCAACCCCTCTCTGACCCTTGCTGCCCACACGCCCTGCACAAGCAGCTACAAACGATCCCAGGCTGGAGTAGAGCAGGAATCCCTCTAAAAATTCTCTGTCAGAAAGCCTCAAGGAAAACAGAAACTAGCAGAAAGGGGGGTCAGGCTGTGGGAGAGCTTCTGACCCCTACCAAAGGTCCACACTCGCTCTCCCAACTCCACCCACGGCCACAGCTGGTGGCTGGAGCCATCACTGGACAACAAGAGTCAGAAGCAGAGCAGAAGTTCAGGTCCAGCTTAGCAAAAAAAATCCCTGGAAGGGTTTAATTTCTGTGTGGATGTGGCATTTGGGGACATGGGTCAGCGGTGGCCTTGGCAGTGCTGGAGGATGGTTGGATGGGATGGTCTTAAAGGGTTTTTCCAACCTAAACAAATCTGTAATTCTGTATTTCACAAGTTATATTCCACAAGTTTGACACCCTGGTTCTCACCTCAAGGACTGCATGCAAGGCTTGGAGATCAGTGATGTGCCTAATTCAGGAATATCTTGGAGTCTCCACTCATTTGCTTGTCCACAGACAACATTTATACATTCATACATTTATACATTTATAGAATCCAAGAATGGTTTGGGTTGGACGGGAACTGAAATCCCATCCAGTTCCACCCTCTGCCATGGGCAGGGACACCTTCCACTCTCCCACGTTGCTCCAAGCCCCGTCCAACCTGGCCTTGGGCACTTCCAGGGATCCAGGGGCAGCCACAGCTTCTCTGGGCACCCTGTGCCAGGGCCTCACCACCCTCACAGTCAGGAATTTCTTCCTATTTCTTCCCTTTTCCTACATTTATTGCTCTCGTTTTCATCCCTGACAATGATTTTATGAACTTAAGCTGAGATTTTTTTTCAAGTAGGGGGTGTCCTCTGGATATTTACAAAGCACAGGAGGAGCTGCAGTTCCTACAAGCCAGTGATTAAACATGGATTAATCACAGAATCATGGAATGGTTTGGCTTGGAAGGGACCTTAAAGACCAGCCTGTAGCTCCAACCGCCTGAATAAGGGACTCAGTCACACCTGGGCTGTTTCTTTGGCTGTAAAATGGGAAGAAAATGGATTTTCTGATCTCCTGGGGGTGTGCATGAACCTCACAGCAGAGGTTCCAGGGGTGCTGCAGGTTTTATCAGGTCTGCAGCTTCTCAGGAAAGAGAAGTTTTGGCAGGACTGAAAATTTCTCTTGGAAATCAATCAATTTCCCAGGAAAAAAAAAAAAGGCAGAATAAAAAGAAGGAAAAAATGCACTTAATGATCTGCCTGGGACAACAGCTGGGTGCCAGCTTCACCGGGGATTTCTCCTGCCTGCCTCCCACTCCAGCTCCTCAATTTTCTGCTCTTCTTTTCGCCTGCTATCAGTTTTCCACAATATTGCAAGCAGCTCCTGCTCTAATGAAACATCTTATCTGCTTGTTTGAGGTGTGTCTCGCTGCTGGGAGTTGTTTGACATTTTGAATTAGATGGTTAAAGAAGCTGTTTCGCTCGATGTTAATTAGAGCAGCAGCTGGTTGTGGTGGGGTTTTTTAATACAACACAGAGAGTAAATTAAAAGAGAAAGAGTCTGGTCTCCCTTAGAGCAGCCCAACGTGCAGCTTTTGAAATAGCTGAGGAAAGGTTTTCTGGTGTTTTATTTCAGTATTGCTGTTTTCTTAAGATTTGGTAGTTCTGAATCGCTGTTTTCCAGAGAATTGAACTTTCCAGCAGAAGGGAATGTCCGAGTTTTGCCTGGTGGTAATTGCGATGCACAGGCACTGCTATTAATTTTCTCATCCTCCAGGGATCCTGCAGATTACAATGGGGTTTAATGGGTCTGTGGAGATCCATGAAGAATAAGAGTTGTGATTACAGAGCTCCTGGTTACACCAGCAAGGATAATCAATCCAATAAAATAGTCCTGGGGTGAGAACATTGGATCCACAGCTGATGCCAGCTGGAATCAGACCTTTGAATTATCCAGTACTCACACAGTCCCTCTAAAGGGGGCAAAACCCTTGAAAAACAGCATCCATGGGTGCCCACAAATCCTGCATGACCCAGCATTAGATGTTAGAAAGAAATTCTTCTTTGGACAAGGGCCTGGAGTGACAGGACAAGGGGGAATGGCTTCCCACTGCCAGAGGGAAGGGCTAGATGGGATATTGGGAGGGAATTCTTCCCTGTGAGGCTGGGGAGGCCCTAGCACAGGGTGCCCAGAGCAGCTGTGGCTGCCCCTGGATCCCTGGAAGTGTTCAAGGCCAGGCTGGATGGGGCTTGGAGCACCCTGGGCTGGTGGAAGGTGTCCCTGCCCATGGCAGCTTTAAGGTCCCTTCCAACCCAAACCATTCCATGATTCTGTGATGATTCCATGCTTACAGTCCAAGCACAGCCAGTGCCTGCTATGCTGATGGCCAAGCTCCTGTGGAAGAGGATCCTTCCTCTCGACCCTTGCAGAAGGCCTGGCTATTCTCTTAGAGCTTTCTCCTGCCTGGCTTTCTCTTTTCCTGGTTGTTCTGCGGACCAAAACTGCCCATTTTCCTTGTAAAGTCACCTCTGAGCCCAATCACGGTTTAAAATCCAGGCTTGCTGTTTTCAAGCCCAATCTTGCCTTGAAATCCTGTTTATTTCTTCCCTCCCTTCCAATCTGCAAGGACAGATCATTTGTTCTCCCCACACACTCCATCCTTGCGAAGCAGGGATGTGTAAAAAGAAACAGCAGCACATTTCTGTGCTGACAGCCTGTCCTGGCAGCTCTGAGCCAGGGAGGATGAAAAGGAGACAGGAACCAGTGTAAAACCAGCAGACAAAACACGGTGACATGGCCAGTGCAAGCTGGGAGGTGCCTTTGTCATCACACTCCTGGTGGCACCGTGTGGCCTCTTCTGCTGGTGGTGGTCACAGCCCAGCTCCGTGTCTGGGAAACTGCTGTGGGATCCACACGGATCCCGTGGACTCTTTGCCTTTGGCAAACACACCTCGAGGAATTGAAGGTTTGGCCAACACTTTTTTCCTACCTTCACCCCAAAAATTGCATTTGGAAATCTTCCCAGCACTAAGAGCCTTACTGGATATCCAGCACATCTCATTTCTTTTGGGATACAGCATATGAAGACGTTAATGGCTTTAAATTAAATTAGATATTAGATGTTTAGATTAGAAATTAGGAAGGAATTCCTCCCTGTGAGGGTGGGGAGGCCCTGGCACAGGGTGCCCAGAGAAGCTGTGGCTGCCCCTGGATCCCTGGAAGTGTCCAAGGCCAGGCTGGACAGGGCTTGGAGCAGCCTGGGTTAGTGGAAGGTGTCCCTGCCCACAAGGTGATCTTTAGAATCCCTTCTAAACTTCATGCCACAGGGCAGAAAATCATGGAAAAGCCCCAGGAATCCCATTTTCTCCAATTCTTGGCTGTTCTTCCCACTACTCCAACATCCTCTAAACAAAAAGGTCACTTCCATTGTTCCTCCACTTTGTTCTGACAGCTCCAGCACGGTGACACTGGGCCAGCTCGGTGATGTCAATTAAATACTTGTCCAGGCTTCAAAGCCTCCAGTGTCACACTGGAGCCAGGAGCAGGGGACAGCTCTTTGCAGCGTCATTAGGAGCTCGTCAAACACATCCTCGTCATTGTGTGGTGCCAACACTGAGTTCAGAAAGCAGAATGTGCCCAGTCTCTGCGGGACATTCTGTGCTTTTGATCAAAATTTAAAAAAAAAAAAAAAGAAGTTGATTCATTTCTGGTTCAAGAATTCACCTGAAAGAAACGGCAAAACAAAGCAAAGACAAACAAAGGAAACGATGACTGAAGGGAAGTGTCAGAAGCACTGTGTCCCTCCTCGGTTGGCAAAAAATAACTGTTCATTAAGAGAAAGCTCTTCAAAAAGGTCATCAAAGACAGTGATGCATAAGACGAGGCAACCTGGTGACAGAGGTGTCTGATGTGTTATTTCCTCTGTTGTTCTTTAAGTTCTTGGCACCACAGCAGCTCCTGGTGAAGAGAGGTGAGCTGGACCCACCGGAGCCCACGTTTGGTTGAGAGTGGCCAAATCTCTGTGATTTGTCTCTGGGGTGACTTTACTATGGCCTTCCAGGGCCTAAAAGGGCTCCAGGAGAGCTGGAGGGGGACTTGGGACAAGGGATGGAAGGACAGGGCAAGGGGGAATGGCTTCTCATTGGAGAAGGAGAGATTTAGGTGGGATATTGGGAAGGAATTGTTCCCTGTGAGGGTGCTAAGGCCCTGGCACAGGGTGCCCAGAGTAGCTGTGGCTGCCCCTGGATCCCTGAAAGTGTCCAAGACCAGGTTGGACGGGACTTGGAGCACCCTGGGCTAGGGGAAGGTGTCCCTGCCCATGGCAGGAGGTGGAATTAGAGCTCTTTAAGGTCCCTTCCAACCCAACCCATTCCATGAGTCTGTGATCCAATATGACCTTACAGCCTCAGGTGGGAAAGCAGAAATCCCAGTTTTCAACTTCTTTTTTCTTGTCTGCTACTTTCTTATCTTTATGAACACTATAAAAAAAACCCTTTAAAGTACAGTGTTCCCCAGACCTCCAAATTAACACATGGTGAAGCATCACTTACTCGTCCCTATTTTTCTTGCTGTTGTTGGTTTTTTTTACATTTCATGCTTCCAAATACAGCCCCAGGACACAAATCCTTCCCCAGCTGGAATTGCTGGAAACACAGACATGAGCAGCATCCCTCAGACCCTGACCCGAGCCTGGCATGTGCGGTACAAGCAGCACAACGAGGTGACCCTGACTCATAAAAAGTGCACATTTTCATAGAATCAGTCATTCAAGCACAGCCCAGTGCTGGTTTTCCAGCTCTGGATTTCCCTGCCTGCTCTGGGCTTGGATCTGCCAGGTGAGGAAGGCTGCTGGCTTGAAAAGCCATCCCACACCTACTTTAGGTGAAGGTGTTTATCTGAAGGGTTTAAAAGCACCAGTTTTGATTTATTTCCATGTATTCATGCTCTCTTTCCAAGGAAATACACTGGAAAAGTGGCTTGCTGCCAATATCTGAAGGGTGAGCAATTCTCTCTTGTCTCTTAAATTCTGGATTCCTGCTGAGCTCTTTATATAAAAAAAGACCCAAAAACCAGCTCCCAGCTTTTAAGCCAAGAGATTTCCTGAGTTTGGAAGGTTGCAAAAGTAAAAGAAAAGATTACAATGAAAATGGCTGTGCATGTGGAGGCTGCAGGACTACGATCCACGGGAGCCTTGGTTGGGAGCCCACAGCTGGTTCTTCTTGGAGACACCTGAAATCCCAAGGTTTTCATGGCTCTGCAGAGTTTGTCTGTCTGAAATTCCTCCTTGCTCTGCAGGATGAGCAAAGCTGTGGCTCAGGATGGGGATATCCAAACCAACAGGGCATTTTTATCCTATTCCATGCCCTGGAACCAAGGTGGGCTCAGCACAGCTCTGTTTATCCTGGCCTGATCTTCAAACACCCACCTACAGCTCTAACTGAATGTAGAAATTCCCTTTCCTGTGGGTAACGAGGATCAAATCCACAGCAGCCTCTGCTGGTGTGGGCAGGTTTTCTTCCATCCCTGGAGCCTTCATCATCACCCTTGGAATTTCAAGGCACTGCCCTCCCTGCACGGGGTCGCTGCCACAGCCTCTCATCTGAGCTCCTCTGATGCAAATTTGCCTTCACTGCACTTCCAAAACACCTCCTCGCAGTGGTCAGGTCAAGGCTTTCTGTATCCTGACCCTCTGCACTGTTCCCACCATGAGAGGAAGGAAGAAGGGACTGGCTTTTGTCATCTAAAGCCTCTGTGCCCCCTCCTGTCTCACCTCTGGTCCCACCTCCATCTCCAAGCTCCTGGTTCATCCTCTACAAGCTGCTGGATTTCCAAGCAAGGAACTCTGTGCTACTTCCCTGTCTGGCTGCATGCTGAGGAAAGCCCCAAAATACAACCACAGCAACAACTTCTCCCTCTGTTTTAAACCCTCCTTGCACATTCCAAACCCCCTTTGCCTCTCTTGGATTGTCAATAGAGCCACCCAGCCTGAGCAGCTCATGTTGGCTCATCACTTTTTTGGTGAATTCCTTGGTCAGTCTCGTGGGTTTTTCCTTCAATTTCAATTGCAAAAGCTTTAATTCACTTTTCAGACACCATGGAATCATGGAATGGGTTGGGTTGGAAGGGCACCTTAAAGATCATCCCATTCCATCCCCTGCCATGCAGGGACACCTTCCACTACCCCAAGTTGTTCCAAGCCCCGTCCAGCCTGGCCTTGAACACTTCCAGGGATCCAGGGGCAGCCACAGCTTCTCTGGGCACCCTGTGCCAGGGCTTCACCACCCTCACAGAGAAGGATTTCTATCTAATTTCTAATCTAAATCTCTCCTCTTTTAGTCACCTGGTAAAAGAGCTGCTCAACAAGGACAGAGACAACTTCCCGTGTACCAAAATTCATCCTCAGTTGGTTCTTTGGTGAGCATGGATAACCAAATCATGGAATCGCAGAGTTGTTTAAGCTGGAAAAACCCTCTAAAATCATCCAGTCCAACCACTCCCCCAGCACTGCCCAGGCCACCACTGACCCATGTCCCCAAGTGCCACATCCACACAGCTTTTAAACCCCTCCAGGCATGGGGACTCCAACACTGCCCTGGGCAGCTGGGCCAGGGCTGGACAGCCCTTTCCATGAAGAAATTTTTCCAAATATCCAACCAAACCCTCTCCTGGTGCAATTTGAAGCTGTTTCCTCTTTTCCTTTCCTCTTGCCCTTGGCTCCAAGACCAACCCCATCAACCAGGGGGTGATGCCTGACAGAACCTCCTGCAGTGTCTCCATGGATCTCTGGACTGGGCAGAGACCAGCACAGGGTCACCAATTTGAAACCAAACCCATCAGTGGCCACACATAACTGGAAGCATCTTGGAGCTGTGGAATCTCATTCCCTCTCCCCGAAGGCCTGAGCTCTCCCTCTGCCAGCCTCCCGCTGCCAAAACCCACTCACTGTGAAAATTTCATTTTGAAACCATTTTCTGCAAATTAGAAAGGTCTCAGTGCAGGGACCTGAATGACACAGTGGCTGCTAAATCCAGAACACAGCCAAACCTGCACTGGGAGGGGTTGAGGAGAACCTGAAGGATCAGGAGCCTGTGAGTTCCAAACCCCAGGCAAAGGCAGCGAGCTTGGAGGGGAGTTTAAATGAAATGTTGCTCTTTTTTCCAAAGCGAATTTTTCTCCTTTTTTCAGCCAGAAACTGGGAAAAAAATTCTTCCAAAAATACATTTCCCTTCAGTTGGCAAACAGTTTTCCTCCCTTATTATTTCCTGTCTGCTTGATAAAGAAAATTCTCAATATTTGGAGACAGAGTTAAGACGAGGGAACAGAAACAAGGGATATGATGCCACTTAGTGGAACATGGATAATAATAAAGAACAATATTCCAACATCCATGGTGCAAATTTTTGGTCACCGCTATGAGACCATGCTCTTAATCCTGATGTGCAGGGCTTTCAAAGGAGACTGAGCTGTCAAAAACCAGAATAAGGAGTTTCCCTTCCAATCCCACAGATGCAAGGATTGCAAATTCCCAGATGGCACTGGGAATTCTGTGGAAGACTGGGGAAATCAGGGATGCAATGAGTTCAGGGAGATGATTGCAAAGGTGAGTTGTTCCATGAGCATCTCGCAAGACATCAAGATCTTTCCAAGCAGTGCTAATGAGAGGGAGAAAGGACAATCACACCAGCTTATGGCTTTCCCCAAATCCCTACCAGGGCAAAGCCAGGATGGTGAAACTCAAATCACTGTAGGAACACAGTGAAAGATGCCCAGAAATGAAACCAAGGCAGGAGGAACCCTGCAGAAATACCCAAACTGGCTGCTTAGGCAGCTGCCCTCCCCAGGCAGGGGGCATGGACATGAGCCAGCCATGCTGCCCTGCCAAAACCTGGCCACTGATAAGGGAAAACCTCTTATCTCCCCCCAGTCTCCCTGCAAATACAACCCTGTGCTCAGCAGAAGTGCCAGGGCTGCGGAGGCTCTGCTTGGCAGCAGCACTGTTGGCACATTTCTCGATGCTTCACAGCATTTTTAGCCCTCCTGACATAAGCAAGGCACAAAGAAAGGAAGACAGTCCTGGTTTGGCACCTGTATAAAAGGGACAGGGGCTGGCAGGAGTCTCCTGCCTTCTGCTACAGCGAGGGAGCCGTGGCTGTGTGGGGAGCAGGGTGAGTAGGAGCAGGGTGAGTAGGAGTGGGGTGAATAGGAGTGGGGTGAGTAGGAGTGGGGTGAGTAGGAGTGGGGTGAGTAGGAGCAGGATGAGTAGGAACATCCCCCTTTCCCAAAGGCTCTGCCAGCTCTGCCTTACCCCGTGCCTGCCACCCTGGATCTCCCCCGGGACCCCTGCCACCTCACAGACCCACTGGGGATCATCTCCCAGGCATTTGTCACCCCTCTGCAGTTATTCCCTTGCCTCCATCCACTTCACTCCCTGTGCCACAGCAGGGAAATCCTCCTCCGCATCCCCATGAGGAGTGGGATCCAGCCTGGCTCTACTTTGGTGGCTTCTTTATCACAGAATCACAGCATGGTTTGGGTTGGAAGGGAACTTCAAGATCATCTCCTTCCCATCCCCTGCCATGGGAGTCTTTCCCCTGACTCCTGACCACCTCCAAACCCCTCTGCAGCCCAACAGGGTTTTTTTGCCAGTTCAGCCCTTCCCAAGCCTTCCCTCTTTCCCCTTTCCACCTCCTTGCAGGCTGGTTGCCACGGCAGGGCTGCTACAGGGATGTCAGATGGCCTCTTCCTCTTCATCCTGTGGAGGTTTTCCACTTGATCCATTTTACATCTGAGCTTCTGCAATTACAGCCCACAAAGGCAAAGCAGCTCCTGCGCTCCCGACACTGCCACTGCACAGAGCTGCCAGAATTAATGCTGCCCTGGGTGCTTTAAAATTGCATTTATCTGCTCTGAGCAGACTGGAATGCCTGTCTGGGAATGTGAGTCAAGAGCCTGCTGATAGCACAAGTGTCCCTGACATGGCACCCGTCCTCTCCAGCCACGGATTAAATTTGTGGGAAAAGTAAGGAAGCAGCAGTTCCCCGTTATCCTCTGCTCTGACTGTTGGCAAGCAGTGATTTAGGGATTTCTCAGTCAGAGGCTGTGTGTGAAGCATTGTGTTTGAGGCATCAAGGGAGAGAGTTTAGGCTGATATCAAAGTGGTGCTTTTGCCTAAATTCCTTTTGGAGCCACAGATGTAGAAGCAATGTGGAAATTCATTAAAATATTAGTTCAAACCCAAGGAAAAGTGCTCAGATTTAAGAATAAAATCGGGCAAAAAAGTGAGGATTTTCACATTTTCACTTCAGCAGACAAAACACACCTTTTCCAGTATTTCTGAGATGGACTAAGTACTGTGGGAGCATCTTCTACCCTGGTCCCAAACTATTTATCCCAAATGCCATCTGGGAAAGCAGGACAGAATCTTGTGCTCAGAAAGTGCAGCTGTGAAAAAAAATTGGGCTTAAAACCCCCCAATTCCTCAAACACGGAGTAACACCTTGCAGAAGCCAGACCTGCTGAAGCAAGTGGAGAAAAGTTGGGGCTCTGGCATCTGCTGGGATTTGGGTTTTTGGGTTGCCATGGCTGGGTTTATGTCAGGTGATGACCATGAAGGATTCAAAAGTGGCCTCTTGTTATTGATGGAGAAAGTGAGAGGTGAAATTCCTCTCAGGCTGTGACAGAGGGATGGGACAACAGCCCAGGAGCCACCTCAGCTCCCAGGGACAAGGACAACCTGAACGTGTCAACAGCTGGGCACAAACAATCTGACCCTTCCGGCTCAGATGAGGTCTGGGAATAAACAGAGGTTGTGCAAAACCCCCATGGGTTGTGCTTTGGTGTGAGTGTCCTGTGAAAAAAAACCATCCCGTGTGCTCAGGACAGATCCAGGGGACATCCTGCCCTTGGGGCACCCTCTGGGTGTAGAAACATGGAATCATAAAGCTTGGAAAAGGCCTCCAAGAGCATCAAGTCCAACCTTTGACCGGACACCACCATGTCAGGAAGTGAATCTGAGCATACAGCATGGATTAACCCTTTGGAGCTGTTGGAACCCTCTCAATGTTCAAATGTTTGTGTGTGCCTTAATAAGAAAAAAAAAAAATTGGGCAAGCCTGGAGCGGCCACAACCTCTTATCCCTCCTGGGCAAGGCTGTCCTGCCTCTGGAAGCCTCAATCCCGAGCAAGGAGGGGACAGGCAGGGTGGTGGCGAGAGGGATGAGTGGCATCGCGCTTTCCTGGAAGAGCGCGGCTGGCGCCCCAGCGCAGCTGTTGAAAACCCAGCATGGGAGAGGCTGGATGAATTCGTGGAGTGACATTTCTGGGCTCTGCTAAGTGGCTCACAGCAGGCTCTGCTATTTGCATTGCACAAATAGTCATTTTATGATTAAAAACAACAACAGCAAATAGAAGCGAAACCGAGATAAAACTGGCGAGCGCCGTGCGGAGGTTGAGGGGGTGCAAGGGCTGGCTCTACCCACAGTTTAACCCCTAAACCTCACTGATCCTGGATTGAACCTTCCCTTCTACTTTTTCACGTATTTTCTCCTGCTAGCTTCTCACCCAACACACCCACATTTCAAGGGTGAATAATGCCAAAAATGATGGGGTTTTTCTGCCTGAGTGGCAGAAGTGGATCTGAGCAAAACAAAAACATAGTGGGGGGAGGTGGGCTTCCTCCTGAGGGAAAGATTTCCATAGAATCACAGAATCCCAGAATCACTGAGGTTGGAAAAGGCCTCCAAGATCATCAAGTCCAGCCTGTGACCAATCCCCACTTTGTCATCCAGCCCAGAGCGCTGACTGCCATGTCCAGTAATTCCTTGGACATCTCCAGGGATGGGGACTCCACCATCTCCCTGGGCAGAAGTTGCCCGTGACTGTGGGAAGTTTCTCTCAAGCCCTCCCTGATGAGGAAGGGCTTGGCATCTTGGAGGAAGAGAAACAGGCTAAAAATTCCCAGAGGAAGACCAGGAGGGATTTCTTCTCTGATCGAAGGTTTTGAGCTGTGTAGACACCCCTATCTTACACATGAGCCTGAAGGGAGGTCCTGGTGTCACTCAGGAGGGACAGAGACGGCGCCATGAGCACGTACAATCACTGAATCATTAAAGTTGGAAAAACCCCCTAAGATCATCCAGTACCAACCATTCCCCAGCACTGCCCAGGCCACCACTGACCCACGTCCCCAAGTGCCACATCCACACGGCTTTTAAATCCCTCCAGGGATGGGGACTCCAACACGTGACCACTGGTTCCATGAAGAAATTTTCCCAATATCTCACCTGGCCCAGCCTGAGGCCGTTCCCTCTCCTCCTGTCCCTGTTCCCTGCGAGCAGAGCCCGACCCCCCTGGTTGCCCCCTCCTTTCAGGGAGTTGTGCAGAGCCAGAAATTCCCCCCGAGCCTCCTTTTCTCCAGGCTGAGCCCCCCAGTTCAGATGGAGAGCTGGTTTCATCATGGGACAGGAATTTTTCAGGGTCCCAGACAGGATTGCTGTGGGCTGGAGGTATCCTGGAAAACCTTCTAGATAAGGTGCAAGAAAGAGAGGAAATGAAGAGATTCAGAGCACAGGATGCCCCAAGGCACCACGGGCTGTGTTTATCCAGTGTTCTTCCTCCATAAAAACCCCATGGATCCAGGAACAACCATGCAGCCTGGCCGTGTCCACCAACTCCTCCATATTTGTGCAGCCCAAATCCTGCTTTTCCTCGAGGAGGAAGCATTGATCATGTCCTCCTTCCGCGCTCTCTGTCCTTATATGATGCTCCCACTTTCTGGATGCTCTGGAGCCCGGAGGGAGGGAGTCGAATCCTGTAATTCCTCCCCGTTCCCTGACCCAGGCTCTGTCCGTGTCATCTCTGCCCCAGGGTCAGCGCGATCTCCTGAGCAGCCAAAGCTGAACCATTGCAGCGTTCGCAGCTCCGGTGTCAGCTCATTAGCGGCAGCCGAGAGGCACAAGGGATAATTGTGCTCTCCCTTATTGTTGAAACCTGTAATTTGTACCTCCTCCGAGGCCAATCTCCCTTGGGAAGAAGGATGCTTGAGGATTTCAGGGTCTACCTAATCTATTAAAAAGAGAAGAGAGAGGAGGAGGGAGTTGGAAGATAGGAATAAGAAGGTAATAAACAACCAAAAATACCTCCAAGGCAGTGGGGAGTCACGGGAATAAGTTGTTTCCCTGTTTATTCAGAGCTCCAGCTGCACTGAAACCTGGTGTACTTCGTCTCTTCCTCTGAGCCAGGAATTATTGGAGCCAAGAGCAGCAGTAGAGGACCACCCACGAGTGGGGTATTGCACCTCTGCTGCCTGGCCAGTGGTGCTGTGGGGCATGGGATTGTCCCCTGTCTCTGCTGCCAGTCCCTAAGGAGAGGGTGCTTGAGGGGGAAGCCCCAGGCAGTGCAGGTGCAAAGCTGAACCTGTTTCTTGGCCGTTTAGGAGCTGTTCCCAGGCTGCTTACACCCATCCATCCATCCTGGCCATGTGGAAGAGTCTTGGCAGGATCATTTCCTGGGTGGTTGTGGAGGAAACAGCTCCATCCTTCAACTGCAAACGCTGGCTCAGCAGCTACTGCAACACAAAATGCTGTGACCCTTTTCTTCAGGACCTTCAAAGTCCACCTTATAACGGAAGAAGTCCCTGCCCATGGCAAGGCAGTGGACCTGGATGACCTTTAAGGTCCCTTCTATGATTCCATGATAGTTGGGACTGGGATTACTTGGGAACATTGCAACTCTTACCTAGGACCTACTTCTTCCCATCTCTGCCTGAAACAAAGGACAACCCAGACTTGGGATGAATTTGAGATGTTCAGACAGGGAAGCAGGTAGATATTGGATGGCTGAGTAATATTTCTTTTCCTTGGGAATAAATATTATTATTTGTTTGCCTCACAGCTGCAGACTCGTAAGAGCCTTATGACAGAAACACGGATGAGCAGCAGGAGCACCATCATTCAGACACAGGTGCTCTCCTGGCTGCATGACCCTTTAAAAACCCACATCCCAAGGAAAATGTTCAGCCATTACAACACCAACATTTCCCACAAGCGAAAAAGAAAGGAATTTCCATCTGTGTGAAACTATCTTGCAGATGGTTGAGATAGGAAAGTCTTTGAGGAATGAAATAGCAGGGGCAGGACGTTGGAGGAATGAGCTGGACTAAATTTAACCCAGGGAAAGAAAAGCCTGCTGCTAAAAATGTTCATGCTATCACAAAGGAGGGAAGAGCCCAGAAATGGGAATGTTTGAATGGGAGGAAGGGGCAGGAAGGCTTTCTTTGGGGTCAGGTGGGGATTTTAAAAGTGAAATTTTAGTAGTAGGGCAAAAAAAAAACCCTTTCCACTCAGTTTGGTGCATGGGTTTGAGTGGGGGTTCACAGCCTCAAAAAAGCATCTGAGCCACAAGCCTGGTTCTGTTCTGCATAAATCCAGGAAGATGCTAATTGGGGAAGGGCTGGAAATGTGCTGGCACTGCTTGAGTGCTGCAAAGTAGCACCACTGGAGAGATCCATCTCTAGGACAAGGTATTCTGGGCCAGAGGACACGTTGAAGTGACAGAGAGGGCACCAGAGCAATGACACTGCCCATCCCAACCAGCTGATCCAAAGGAATGCGAAATACCACCTTCATTTCCTCCAGCCTGCAACTCCAGCCCTCAGGCTTTTATAAAACATGGGGAAACACCCCATTCTACAACAAGTTGTATTTTTGCATTTTAAATTTGAAGTGTGGGGGGAAAAAATGCAGCTCTGGGGTTTTTGTGGTGTTCGTTGTTTTTCCAGCCAACCCAACACATGGAGTCATCACCCACCCACCCAGTTCCCTTTGACTCACCCATCCTCCCCATTTCAGGTGAAATCTGGGTGTTCCAGGTTGTCCATCCAGGCCATCATCCCACTGATCCCAAATCCCAGAGGGGATGGTGGTGTGGGCAATATGGTTCTAAGGCTGGTCCCATGGTTTTGTAGACACAGAAAAGTCCTTTTTATCACAAGCCACCTCCTGGATACAGGCTCCTCGTGTCTTGCATGGAATCGTTAAGGTTGGAAGAGACTTTTAAGATCAAATCCAAGCAGGGAGAGCAGCACAGACTCCACAGTATTCCTGCTGCAGATGTGAATTGAAATGTCCCACTCCTGAATTCAGGAAAATGCCTGGAGCAGGAATTGATTCCCACTACGGGAAATGACACCAGCACTCAGGTGAGCTCAGACCCCCAGAGCCACCAGTAAAGCCCCCCTGGTTCCCTCAGCTTCCACACACTGGGGGTTGTTTCCTTGATAATGGGAATGCAGCAGGGCTGGCAGCAGTCATCTGGGGACATGGGAATGACAACACAATGCGTGGCTTCGTGTCCTTCACCCTATGACATCCATGTGTGGCAGACAATGCGAGCGTCCTGTGCTCCCCTGAATGGGGCAGTGCCTGTTTACATGGGAACTCAGCAGCCCCAGGGCCTTGGCAGCTCTTTGCTCCTTGAGTTATGATGGATAGAAGAGCTGTCATGGCTTCCAGGGTGGGTAGGCACAGAAATAGGGTTGGGCAAAAGGAATGGGATCGTTTTGGGAATAATGGGCCTTTTTGTTGGCCTGAAATTGCGTGGTGTTTTCCTTTTCTTAGAATATGATGTGGACGGATTCTCGAGTCTCTCTCAGAAGATCCACACACCAGAGCAGGTTCTGCAAACATCTGTGTTCTGGTTATGTCCATTTTTTCCAGGAGATGTGTGGGTAAAACTCACCCTGGGCTTTCTTCTCGTGCCCCTTGAAGATCTGAAGAGGAGACACACATCTGGCCTGGGATTTGCCACACTACCACAACCATTTCAGCTGGCAGAGGACAGGTTTGGGGTTAGATATTGGGAAGGAATTGTTCCCTGTGAGGCTGGGGAGGCCCTGGAACAGGTTGCCCAGAGCAGCCGTGGCTGCCCCTGGATCCCTGGCAGTGTCCAAGGCCAGGTTGGACGGGGCTTGGAGACACCTGGGATAGTGGAAGGTGTCCCTGCCCACGGCAGAGGGTGGCACTGGAGGAACTTCAGAGTCCCTTTAAACCCAAACCATTCTGTGATTCCATGGACCCACCATGTCCTTGGGCAAAGCAGCTGCCTCCCCCCTCCTCCTCCTCCTCTTCTTGGATGGAGGAGCACATCTGGCTTTGACAGATTATCAGAACCGGGGATATGAGGGATGAGGGATGGGAGTCACTGTGGGGACAGAAGGGAGCTGGATAAAAGCTGAACTTGTCCAGCATCACAAGTGGGGTTGTGGCTCTAAGAAGAAGGAGCTGTACTCACCATGAAGGTTGGGTTGCTCTCCAAGAAAGCAAGAACAGGGCAGGGTTTGGTCTGCATTTATCTCCCCTGCTGACTCTGATGGAGCTGCGTGGAGATCCCAGGGTTTGTCTGGAGCCCAGGCTCCCATGGAGGCGAGTGGTGCCAGCAGCAGGAGAGCAGCAACACCTGGAACGTCGCGGAGATGGAAGGACAGCAGTGCCTCCTGGACTCTGGCTGGGGGCAGGAACTGGGGGTGCAGGGAGCAGGTTGGTCATGCCCAGGTGAGACCCCTGCAGGGACAAGGGATGGACAAGGGACAAGGGGTGGACAAGGGATGGCAAGGGATGGACAAGGGATGGACAAGGCTCATCCTGACTTTGGATATATCCGAGAATGGCCATCCCAACCCTTCCAACACACTCCTAAAAGCCTGGACTCACCTTCAGCCCGTTTTCAGGGACACCCCCAAGAACTTCTTGCAGAAGATCCATGGAGTTATTCTGCTCATCCTCAGCTATGGTGGAGACTCCGGGATCTCATGGAAACATGGGCCATCTCCATGGAAACATCACCATTCCTGGGGCAGGAACTTTCCAGATGATGACCTTCCCTCTGCAGCTTGTTTTTAATCTGTGGTGAGTGTCACTTACAAAGTGACAAATCCTCATTTTCACAGCAGCTTTGCTCTGATGTGGCTCCCTATGTAATTGCCTGGGATTCCTCAGCCCATGCTCAGCAAATAATGACTCTCATGGAAGTTATTTGTAGAACTTAATAATTTCCATTAACTGCATTATGGGATTGCATTTTTAATTTTTTTTTCTGTAATAATGCGTAATGAAATAATTGTGGAATTTCTAATAGGCAATTATCTTGCTGAGAACAGTTTAAAACACCAGTAAGTGTGGGTTGGTTTTAGCTGGGCACGGGGAAAAGAGAAGGGGAATGAAACATCACCTAGAGCAAGAGGCAGAGAGAACAGCTTTTCGTGGATCCAACAGTGTCCTCAAAACTTTAGGTCAACAGGACTGCACAGGATGAATCCCAGAATCATTGGGGTTGGAAAAGGCCTCCAAGATCACAGAGTCCAACCCATGAGCGATCCCCAGCTTGCCACCCAGCCCAGAACCATGTCCAGGCATTCCTTGGAGACCTCCTGGGATGGGGACTCCAGCACCTTCCTGGACAGTTCCAAGGCTTGACCGCCCTTTCCATGAGGAAATTCCTCCTGTGTCCAACCTGAACCTCCCCTGGCCCAGCCTGAGGCCGTTCCCTCTCCTCCTGTCCCTGTTCCCTGCGAGCAGAGCCCGACCCCCCCTGGCTGCCCCCTCCTGTCAGGGAGTTGTGCAGAGCCACAAGGTCCCCCCTGAGCCTCCTTTGCTCCAGGCTGACCACGGATCTTCAGGCTGATCCACCTGACAAACACCCGAGCAGGGGTGATGTTTGGAAAGTCAGGGTAGGCACAAATTGGAACCAAGAGGCCTTTTGATTATTAAATCACACATAAGTTCTTGGAAGAGCTTTAAACTGGGATCAGATGGAGTATCGGAGTATGTCCTCGAGTAACAGGCCTGGTCGGGGGAATCACTCCATAAAATTATCTCCTCTGCAGGTCATCCCAACAGGCTGCTGGAGAGAGCTGGGAACTGCAGTCTCTGGGCATGTCTACAAGAAAAACAGACATGAGTAAGAACAGGAGACAATGAAATGCCAAAAGCGAGCTCAGTCCTCCTTTGCTGACGCTGGTGAAGCTCTGATGGTGTGGAGGAAGTTCCCTTCCCTTTCCGTTCATCCCATCGTGACCACTCGGGATGCTGAGGGTTTTCCTGCTCCTTCCACTGTGTCTTCTCCTCTCACTTTGCAGGAATGATGAGTTTCTCTTCCTTTCTGACCCTGAACACTTCATTGAGACCCCGTGTCCCTGAGGGCCCTCACAGGCAGCTCCTCCAGCCCCTTGTGTCACGGGAAGACTTTGAGCAGAGAGTTTTTAAAACATCAGAGTCCTTCTGACTTCAGCTCTCCCTCCTTTCTCCAAACTCTCCCCTCCTCAAAACAGGAAGATGCAACACGAGGGCCAAATTTTAGTGATGTAAAATCTCATTTGATATAAGCAATAAGTTTGGGTTGAGGAAAACATTTCTCCTTCCAAAAGGGCCCATCTGCCTATTTTTATGCACATGTTTAATATCGACCAGAGCGGAGGCACATATTTAAGCAATTTCTGAAATCAGGGCCATTGTGTGATACTCTGATTAGTAAACTGGGAATTAAGGTTCATAAATTATAGTTAATTGAGCCAAATCACTTAAGCCCTTTTGTGCCTGACTTTTCCCGTCTAAATTCACCAACAGTAGCAAAATAGCTCCGACATACCTGGGACACAATCCTCATTGTGTTCCCAAGCTGGGCTGGGAGACTCCCAGATAAAACGTGGCCTGAAACATTCATGCTCCAGTTTTTTTAAATGCAGTGAGGGGGATGGAGTTGGTTTTCTGTGACTGCAGTTTTATAGTGATTTTTCAGATGGAATTGATACAGTATTTATTTTAACTGGGCATCGTTTGTACATCCATTCCCCTGGATGGTCCTAGGAGTATATGGATTTTTCCTGCAATTTATTTCAGCAAGAGAGCAAAGTGGGAGATAAAGCAATCTCAGGTTGATGGGAGTTATCTGCCTTATAGAAAATAAATGGGCAGCAGACAAAGCACCCTGGAAAGCTTTTGACTGAGGGACGTTATTACTTACCCAGAAATCAAACTGCTCCAGTATTTCCAGGATGCTAAGATGGGCTGTGACAGAGCTTTTGAGCAGAGAGTGGCCTGTGCAAATCAAATTAAATTGGGAATAGCTGAGAAGTCAATGCTGCCTTTTGTGTAAAGCTCTCGTGGTGCTTCTCCACTGCAGAACCTCAGAGCAGCCTGGGGAGGGGACTTTACCTCACCCAAAGTCACTTCTGTGGCAAAAGCCACAGACCTGGAGAAACTCCTTCCAGGTCCAGGTTTCCAAGGAGGATCCCAGGCAAAAAAAAACAGGCAACACAATGTCTGTGATCTCAGAGGGAAAAGAGGAGATCAGGAGTTCAGCCAGTCCCTTCATCCGGGTGCCAGAGTGATAAATTGCAAAACACAGACTCTCACCCACTGTCATTAGTGGTGGCTCGAAAGCCTGAGGGGAAAATAAGTGTTTTGTTGTTCTGTCCCCTCCCTCCCGTGGTTTTGATAGTCAAAGGACACTGAGATGGAGCCCAGAGGCAGCTCAGGGCTTTGGGTCCTTGCTGGCTACAAGAGATGCAGAGGAGCAAACCTGCCTGGCACATCCCAGCCTCATCATTCCTTCAAACCCCTTTGGCTGGAGGAGTTCTTGTCCCTCAACTACAAAATTCACCTGGTGACAGGCACAGTTTCCTTCCCCCCCCCGAGAACTGAGGTGAAAGGAGATTGTTCCATTAGAACCAGGAGAAGAAAAAAATCCAACTTTTCTGTTTTTCTTTGTGGATTTCTCACTGTGTGGAGGGAAAGAACCATAATTCCTGGACCTAACCTGAGCAGGTTAACCACTGCAAATCCCAGGTCAGAAGAGTGCTGTAAACAAAAGATTGCAAACTCTTGAGTGGGGTCTAGACCAAACCAGTTGTTGATCCAAAAATTATGGTTATATTGATCTAGGCTGATGGGAGCAAGGTATCACCTCACCCAGTACACTTGAAAAATCTCAGTCCAAAAACACTTGAGGTCTTCAGTGCAAAATGAGCCTATTTTTCCTCTTTGACTTCTGTGGATCAATTCCTGCTCTATTGAATTTGAGCAGCTCCCATTTGCTTCAAGTGCTTCCAAACTATCAGCCAAGATTCCTCCCACAAATCACTCTCTGATGGGATCTGGAGCTGGGACACCTTGCAAAGGGACCTGATTTTCAGGAAATACCTGGCACCCACCCCCTGGACACTCGAACCTTTTAATTTTTAACATGGCCTGGGCCATTAGGGCTGGGAACTGAAGCAATGAAGTCATTCAGTCATGGACTTAAGGCTTTATAAGATATTTATTTTGTATAGAAAGGCTGTCATTGGTGGCATGCTGTCCATACAATAGCTGGGATGGGAAAAGGGAAGAGTTTAAACAAGGCTCTGAGAAATTAGAAACATGCCTCTACTTTAATGGTGGTTTTTTTCCCCCCAGACAATTATACATTGACATACATTGACCTCCCACAGCCCTGAGCATGCTGACATGGGAACACATGCCCAGCTTCACCTGGAAACCAGGAATCTCCAAGGCATGGCTTGAATTAACTCAATAAGCCAAACAAATGTTTGTTTTAAACGTAGCAATTAATTATCTCCTTGGGTCTCCTTCCCCAGTGCTGGCTTCCCTATCACCTCATCGCTGGCTCTGCTGCATACAATGTTCTGTTCCTTTCTTTCTTCCTAAAGATCCTAATAGGATGCAGCCAGCCAGGCCAGCAGCTTCGGAAACAAGCACAGAGCGAATTTAATAACAAGCAAACCTGCACTTAATAAAGTCTGTCATCAGTAATGTCTCCACTGAACACTTGCCAGGAGAGAATTGTTTGCACTTACTGTGTGAGCCAAGTCACAGCTTTAACAGGCAAGGCACAAATAAAACCCAGCCTTTCCCATTCTTTTCGCATCTCTGTTTCAACCTACCAACAAAAACTCCAGGGCAAACAATGAAAAAATCCAGATTCAAACAGGGAAAAAAAAAAAGAGAAGCCAGTGTCCCCCCCATTATTCATTACATTATGAAACACATTTCATAATCTAATAATTAGCAAGGGGACAATTTTGTTCAGCATGAATCTGGAGTCTTTTGTCATTCCGTGTTAGCACCCAGAACAAATGGACATTGTGCAGAGCGCGGGTGCCGAGACCGGCTGAGGGTTCCTGCCGTGCCGGGGCTCCCTCCTTCCCTCTCTCCAACAAAATCGTGGTGAGGATGGGAGGATGCAGAGCAGCCACATGCTGGATGTGAGACAATCCATCCCTGGGCACTCGGGGAGCCTGGGGAACGCAGGACAGGCTTCATTTGGACAGCCCTCGAGGGCGCGGGGTTGAGGCACGCAGCTCATCTGTGTGCCAGTGCCAGGCTCTGCAAAGCCAAAAGGACTCCAAGCCTTGCTCTCTGTGGCCATTTTCCCCATGTTTTCAGCTATACCTGGAGAAAAAAAAAAGGTGGAAAATATCCTTAAACAAGGGTTTTCTAGCCTGGCTGCCCCATACCTGTGGCTTCACGTGGGATGATGGAGCTCATGAGGTGCTGAGGTCAGACAGCCCCAAATTCTCCAGGGCTTGTAAAACCTTTCCCTGTCCCCGTTGCAAAATCAGCCAGACATCCTTTCTGCCCAGGAGCAGATGGGAATCCCTTGAGAAGGCTCTCTGCACCAAAAACTGCTCCCTTGTACTGCAGAGTGGCTTTGTGAAGAGCAGGACATGCGCATGGAGGGTTGGGGTGAAACCAAGGCCACCACGACGCTTCCCCTCCACGGAGACCTCCCCAGAGGAGCTTCATTTCTGCTGGGAAGGTGGGTCCAGGTTGATTTTAAAGCCTGGAGGAGCAGGTTGAGCTGCTGGTGGTGACCACTGGGTGGTGTGTGGTGATCCCAAGCAGGAGGTTGACTATGTCCACCCAAGCAGCAAAATCTTTGGGAAAGAGCCCCAGAACTGCTTCACCACCAGCACCTTTCCTTTGGACCTCCTGCTCTCCCCTCCTCCCTGATCAGCACACACTCCGAGCCAGAAGCTTGTGGGTTTCTGTGATTTGGGGAGGCCGAAATTTAGAAAAAATTATTTTAATAATACTACTAATGATAATAACGGGAAAATTAAATTAATTCCTAAAACATGGTAGTGATTTGGGATCTCCTATAAGCAAGGCTGGGATATTTTGATCCTCACAATTTCTGTGTTTGTTTGACACCACAGGGGAATGACTCCAGCTCAGGAAGCCATGGGACATCTTTAGCTAAGTTCTGGGTGGCTCGGGGCCCAAAGGGTAATTATTTGTGCCTGTCCCCTCCACCCTAATGATCTACTGATATCGTTATTCCTCTTTCAACAAAGGGAGAAAAATGATAAGAGGTGAAGAAGGGTCTTGCTGAGGCCCTTCAGCAGACTGAGGCCAAAAGAGGAGGAGAATCAGGTCTGTCTCCCATGCAGATGATTGGGTTCCTCACTGCAAAAGTGAACGTGTCCCACTGCTGATGAAGGGGTGTGAAGGGAGCTTTGTTCACCCTTCTGCAGCCCCTGGGGAGGTGTCAGTGACACTGGGAGGACCCACCCATCAGGGTTCACCTCCAGCTCTCCAAAGTCTGGGGCACCAAGGAGAGGATGTCCAAGAACAAGTGGCCATCGAGGTGACTCCCCCAACCAAAGGCCTGTTTGACCACACTGACTCCCAGGACAGCAACTGGCTGTGCTTCTACCAGATCCAATGCCTGGAACCACACAACAGAGAAAAATTACCCAAAAGCCCTTTTAATTTCTGGGGTCTTCACCAAAAGGTGAGAGATTTTGGCATCAAGGAGAGCAGCCCCAAAGAGGAACTTTGCTCCTGACTTTCCAGACATCCTGACCTTTGCTGGCCATTTCCAAACCGGTTAATAAAGATTTAGATGCTGCTCTGCCCTCTCCAGGGTTACTCCCGGCTCTCTGTGTTTGTGAAGGATTTGGGAGGCACCACATCCAGGAACGCAGCCAATTTCCTCATTCGTTGTTTGGGATGTGTCAACCAGACCTGGCTCTTCCCTTGGGGACTGAGCCTGGACTGCAGGAGTGGGATCAGCTCCAGGAGCCATGGCCTTTCCAACCCCAGCTACTCTGCCCCCACCATCACCTTCCACATGTCCCCACTGTTGAGGTGGCCACCAGCTCAAGCAAGGATAAAGCCATCAGCGCCAGGTTCACCTGGAGAAGCCCATCCTGGTCACCAGCTGAGGAGTAAAGTCAGTGTGAGAGTTGTGCTCCCACATTCAGGCATCTAAAAATTGGGAGAAGCAAGGAAAACAAGGAGTTTGTCCATATCTGTGACTGTTACCTGCTGCTTCTCCGATCCCAGCTGGGATCCCTTCCCCGAGGAATACAGCCCATGGGGGAGAGGGGGTGTTTCTGGAGCAAAAATGGAAAGGGGAGGTGTTCACCAGGGCTGCAGAGACACAGATCAAACTGGTCAAACTGGCAGCCGGCACTGCTCCTCCCTGGAAGCCATCCTGGAGCTGGAGGTGAGGGATGGCTCACCTGCCTCCCTGGAGTGTTCAGGGCGAGCCTGGATGTGGTGGGAAGGATCAAAAATCCCAGGGAAGGAAGCAAACTCTCTCAAAACTGGAGGATGTTGAGGAGACATGGACAAAACTCCCAGAATTTTGTCGGGGGGAGTCAGGGTGTTACCCACAGAGTTTTTCTTCCCACAGGATATCCAGATACTCACTGGGGCCTCTGATCCCTCTCGGAGATGCTGCCGCCGTTTAAATCAGCACCAACATATGGAAGGCTCCTAATATTGTGCTTCTGTCAGAGGAAACCATTGTTCAGCTTCTCTACAGGAAGGATGTCTCACTGCTTATTACCAGCCTGAATAATTGTTTGGAATGCTTTATTTGACATTTATTCAAGGAACTTGGAAACCCGCGCAGTTTCTTTCTCTCGAGAGGATAACAACAACAAAAAAACGAATTTAAAAAAAAAAAAACACCCAAGAAAGCCCAAATTGGAGCCAACAGCTTCAGATGGCAGCAAGATTTTTAAAATGTAAATAGATAGTAAAGCAAGTGAGGCCTCCTTGCTTGGGCAGAGGAAAGGGGAAAGAAAGTAGAGAGATGCAGTATTTTATCGTCTGTATCTTTAAAATATCTTCCAGGCTTTCATTATCAAGGATGGTGCGTAAATACTGAGGATTGATGTAAAAAGGACTGAAACAAAGAGAGGGAACAGGCAAGGAAGCAAAATACCTCATCACTGGACAGAAAGCACAGGCAGCCCTGCCCTTAAACTCTGACACAGGCTGGCAAAGCACCACAAACGCCAAATTCCTGAAATACACGGGGTAGGAACCCCATGTTCCTACTTAAGTGGGTTAAAAGATGCACAGAGGAAATACTGCTCCATACCTGCCCTGGATTGATGCTTCAAAGGGGGATTCTCGTTGCAATAATGAAGAAAACAACATTGGGTTGTTTTTTTGGATGCTGCACCAAAGGTAGTGGAAGAACATGGTTTGCCTTCTTCAGGTCTGACAATTTAAATTTGAGTTGTAGCAGAAATTCAAGCAGGTTTGAACCTTTTCTGGGCCAGGAAATAATTACTGCAGGTAAAATACCAGGATCCACATTGGACATGAAACCTGCCGGGGCCACGCTGGTGTCTTGGAAGATTCCCCTGAGCAACGAAGTCCAAGGACCACTTTCAAGCAGGGGAAGAGCTTGTACTAGTCAAGATCAGCTGAACTCCTGCCTGTGGTGCTGCAGAACAATTGAAGAAGAAAAGATCCCCAAATCTTTCTCTTCTCAACCATGTTCTCAATATTCCATATCGGGCCATCCACTTGGAGGGAGTAGGGCAAGAGAAGCACAGTGGGAATCCAGCCCCTTGTGTGTCCTTCAGAATCAGACTCACAGAATCATTTAGGTTGGAAAAGACCTTCCCAGATCACTGAGTCCATCCATTCCCTCAGCACTGCCCAGGCCACCACTGACCCCTGTCCCCAGGTGCCACAGCCACACGGCTTTTAAATCCCTCCAGGGATGGGGACTCCAACACTGCCCTGGGCAGCTGTGCCAGGGCTGGGAATAAACATAGACAAAAAATCCTCTGCTCCCTGCAAGGCTGAGCAGACAATCCAGAGCCCAGCCCTAAAAATCAGAGGCTGGGAAACTGCTCTTGTGGCTGTTTTCTCCAAACTCCCCCACCAGCTGAGTACCTGGGCATGAGCCTTCGTTTCCAAGGAGCAAGGGAATGCTGCTGCTGCTCCACTGTCCAGAGCTCCTCAGTGCTTCCCAGATGTTCATTGTCCACAGGCAGCTCTGGAAAGGAAGTTGTACCTGCAGACCCAGCAGCTCCCAAAAACTGTAATTTCTCTTGTGTTTTGTGGAAGAATTTGTCTGGGAGAACAAAAATGACTGGCACAGGGTGCCCAGAGAAGCTGTGGCTGCCCCTGGATCCCAGGAAGTGTCCAAAGCCAGGCTGAACGGGGCTTGGAGCAGCGTGGGATGGTGGAAGGTGTCCCTGCCCATGGCAGGGGGTGGAACTGGATGGGCTTTGAGGTCTTTTCCAACCCAATTCCATGACTCTCAGTTCCCAATTCCATCTCCCTCTCCATGTCTTTTCCTTCCCAGTCAGTTTTCCTGTTAAATTTTGCCCAGCCCTCTTGAGCCACTCTCTGTATCTGTGTTTACACACACAATTTTAGCTAAAACTGTCCCATCTTTGCCTAAATTTCAGCAGGCAGGCCGCAATCACACGCCTCCAGGGAACAATCCTGCTTCCAGCTCAGTGATTAATTCCTCTTTATCCCTCATGAGGGCCAGATTAGAGTTACCTTGAATTGTGGTCCAAACAACTTATGTCAGAATATAATTACCTGGAGGTGCTGAGAACTTCAACGACACTCCCACAGGGGATTTTTCACTTGAAGGATCTGAAGTCAGTCTACTCATATTTCCTCTCTGCACACTCAGGGAGAGCATGTAACCTATTTTAAATGTCATCCTTATTTAGATTTACGCACCTCAAATCCCCAGAACTCGAGGAGCCTCCGCAATAAACACGAGCACCAAACTCTCCAAAAATAACAGCCCTGGGCTGAGCGTCACTCGTGAAACAACAATGAGAAGAAACCCACACATCTCGGCTCCTCTTGCCCCCTCTGCCCAGCAGGATTAAATCAGAGAGAGAGAGATTACAGCGCATACCTGCAGCTTTAAAACACACCTTGTTCTGAGCAAACTCGGTTCAAAAAGTCAGGAGAAGGCCTCCAGGCAGGCACCGAGCTGTGCACAGCCAAAAGCTGAACAGGCATCACTCACCAGTTACTGCCATGGGTAAAACAGACTCAGCTGGGGGAAATTAATTGCATTTGTTCCAGCAGCTTCCCAAAAGCCAGCCCTGTAGCCCCTGGCTACCAAAACCTGGCCACACAAACCCAATATGAGGAGGTTTCACCCAATTCTGTGGTCCATCTTGGATGGGAGACTCCCCTGTGCTGTTCCCACAGCTTGGGGGTCATGGAATTACAGAATCCTTAAGGCTGGAAAGACCTCCAAGGTCATCAAGGCCAATCATCAAGTGTAGGATACAACAGCAACAATATCTGTGCTGGGGTAGGACCCACAGCTTTGAAAGACCAGACCGAATAAAAGCCTGCCTGTCATCAAAAAAGTTCCAAAATTAGTACAAGAACAGCACAAAAACTTTGGTCAATCAGGTCAGAGAACGCGCCAGGAAAAACAGTCCTAACATCCCCCAAAGGACTTCAAAATAGAGAAAGATGAAAAAAATGTTTTAAAAAAATCATCTACTTCAAGTTAAAATTCAAGTAGGCTTCATACTTCCCCTTGTTGGCCTGACAACTGGGATTTCATGCAAAAATGCAAGGAAAAAAACATCTAACAAGAAAAATACATCTAAGAAGTTTATTTCTTTCACTGTGTAAGTGAGAACGATCTTGTTCAGCAAGTTCCCAGGGGATCTGCCTGGGAAGACGAGTGGGAGGGAGGAAGGGTTAAAAATATTTTGCAGAGAAAGCTTGGCTGCAGGATGTGTCTCCAGAGGGCCTGGAGCACAGGAGGGACTGGAGATAAACAGACATCTGGAGGTGCCATCCTCCTCTCCAGGCTGGCGACACAATATTGATAACACGGGGAAAGAGGAATCTGGAAATTCCTGAGGAGGAACACGAGGATACAGCGCAAGTCACAGCTCTGGCTGTGGAGGAAAAAGGGAGGAAATGATGAGCAGGCATTTCTGCATGGGACAGGAGAGACTTTCCAGAGCCAAAGGATGGGGGGAAAGCCAGAGAGGGCATTTCTAGAGGAGGACCCAGGCGTTGTCCTGGGTAGGCTGAACATTGGGCAAAAATACCTCCCAAATCCAACATTATTAAGGATTTAAGCCACAACCCCCTTTTTACAAAGCCATCCGACCACGGACACCTTGTTAGCATTTTCAGCCAGAGGTTCTTTCATCAAGAAACAAGAGCAACAAGAACAAATCTCCACGGGACGTAAGTTGGGCAAGAGCAAAGGGGAGAAGGAACAACTTCTCGTTGTATCAAAGAGTGGAATTCCTCAGGAGGGACTTGCCAAGAGCACTGGAGTGATGAGAACCCCGTGACACCACACTGACAACACTTTTCTTGCCTCACCAAAGCCCTCCTTGCCCTGGCTGTGCTGTTCCCCATCCGTGGGTACACGGAGTGCTCGGTGCATCCGTATGGAAAGGACTTCTCCTATCAGCCTTTCTGCTCACCACGAATGAAATGTGGTGACCAAGGTTACTGGGGTTCTGCTCCTGTGAGTTTTGTTCCCAGAGAAAGCAAAGTTCCCCCTTCCTCTTTTGGCGCTGCACTGATGGGATGGAACAGGGCTCTGTTGTACCAAACCGTGAGCACAGGAAAACAGGTCCCACCCCCCAAACAGAGCAGTCAAGAAGACAAAGAATCATGGGATGGTTTTGGTTGAGTTGGAAGGGACATTTAGGACCATCTTCCAACTCCCTGCCACAGCCAGGGACACCTTCCACTAGCTCAGGCTGCTCCAAGCCCCGTCCAACCTGGCTTTGGAAGCTTCCAGAGATCCAGGGGCAACCACAGCTTCTCTGGGCACCCTGTGCCAGGGCCTGCCCACCCTCACAGCCTGGAATTCTTTCCCAATATCCCATCTAGCCCTGTCCCCCCTCAGCTAAAGCCATTCCCCTTTGCCCTGTGTCGCGGGTTCGGTTTGTAACCAAAGTCCCTCTCCAGTCTTTCTGTAAGCCCCCTTTAGGTACTGGAAGCTCTCCCCAAATCCTTCTCTTCACAACCAGAGCTTCACCTCTCCTTACCCTTCCAGTTTCCGGCATCCTTCATCCCCACCCTGGCACACACCAAATTTCCCTTTCCGTTTTCCTTGCTGCCTCCTGAAGGAGCATTTCTTCTGCAATTCTTTTGCAACACAGCAAGAATTCCTGGTATGAACTGCAGGTTGCTCCCAAGAGACCCCCAAGGGACCCTGGTAGCTCAGTGCAGCCCTGCTGGGAAATACCGAGGTGCTTGATGCAGGTTTTTTTATCTCAGGGCAGTTCCTGCTGCAAGGAATGGGTAAGAACTGACCCAGCCCTCGCATGCAATGATGGGTTGATGGCATTCCTGATTATCCAGCTGGAGGAGAGGATGTTGTACTCCTGTTTCTGGGAACGGCCATGAGCCAAGCGAGGATCAAGCACCCCTGAGCCTCCTGGGAAGAGGCTGCAGATCTCGAGCAGCAGCAAGGGAACCAGTGATCAACAAACTCCCTCGTTTTACCGTTTCTAGCCTCAGACTCCAAGGATGTGTTTGGTTTCCACTTTCCAAGGGCTGAAAGAGAACCTGAGGAAACATCCAGCTGCTGTACCCAGACATTTTGTTCACCTGTGCTTTATAAACACAACAGAATGGATTTTTTTTTTTTTTTTAGCTCTTTTAGGGGTTTTTGTCTTCAGAAATTCCCCTTTCCTTGGAGAACTTGGTCACCTGTGGTCGAGGTGGCATCACAAGGTGGGACAGCCAGGCTGGGGGTCCATTTCCAGGTCCTGTTATTTATTAATATTTAAATCGAGGTTTTACTTCAGTAACTTTGCTAGAAATGTGCTGAATCCATTCTTTTTTTTTCCCCTAAGCCTTCCCTTGAGACATTCTGAACTGAACATTTCAGGTATCTCAAAAAGGGAACAAAACATGGCTCAGATCCCAAAATAACCATCGTCAGAGGCAACACAGGAGCAGGGAAACAGCTCTGCTCTTGGTTTTCTTTCTCCCAGCCTCTTTTTATCTTCACTTGGGAGGAGAACAGAGGAACTTCTGCTCCTTGCTCTGCTGATTTGGGGCAAGGGCTCCATGCAGGGGTCTGCAGCCCCACAGGAAATTCAGGCTGGGGTCTTTTAAGCACTTTGACCTGGATTTATCCAGATGAATCAAGGCTGTCTCTTTCCTTACATCCACAGGAGGATTTTGGTGTTCAGAGCCTTCTTTAGCTGAGCTTTTCCTCCCAAGCCTGAGAGGGGATTCACTCTGCATCTTTTTCACATTATTTTGCTTTTTTTCCCACTTTCCTCCTACAAGAGGCAGCTCTACAACAGCACTGAGGCTGAGAGTGGATTTTTAACACAACGGGAAAGTTCAAAGCCCCCTCTGTGGATCAAGTGACACCTCCATGGAAAGAAGGATGAGTCTCCATGGAAGGAGGAATCCAGAGGGTTCATTCCATGCAAATCAGGGGTGATACAGCAGCAAAAAGGCGCTGGTGAAGCAAAGACACAAACAACTCAGCACCAGGGCTGGGCTTTAAACCAGAAACCACCATTTCCCCCAAACCCCTGCAGCTTTTCTTTCTGGACAGGGTTCACCAGCACCCTTTTCTTCCCCTGGAAATGAAAGGAAATCTGGTTTCGTATGATATGTAAATAACTGAAAGTTTCTGACTTAAAGACAAAAGAAAGGGGGAAAAAAAGAAAAAAAAAGGCAATTCAATTAAGTCACAATAATTTATTGGGTGTGATGCCCTGGACTGGTTGAGACATGTTTTCCCTAAACTTTAGCCTTGTGCAGGTGTCAGTGAACTCATCAAGGGCTGACTGACAGCCTTGAGGATGTTTCCAACCCTTTAAGGGATGAATTCCTCAGGAAAAGCTAAAAGCATCTTTCACCTTTTGCCTTGGAATCACGGAATCCCAGAAGGGGTTGGGCTGGGAGGGACCTTAAGGACCATCTCATTCCACCCCATCCATGGGCAGGGACACCTTCTACTATCCCAGGGAGCTCCAAACCCCGTCCACCCTCGCTGTGGACACTTCCAGGGATCCAGGGGCAGCCACAGCTTCTCTGGGAACCTGTGCCCACACTTTGGGGGGAACAGGGAGGAAAACCTAAGTCTGGGTGAGGTTGCATAGACAACTGCACACCCAGAGCAGAAAAACTGGGATTTAAATTCTCACAAAACCTCTCCAATGTCCAGCTCACAAAGAAAATGCTGATATGCTCCTCGCTGTCCTGTTAGTAGGATGGGAATGTGGATTGCTGGCCTGGACAGCAATGGGAAAACTGCTGGGAGAAGGCCTGAGTCCCAAAGCAGTGTCTTCATGGCTGAGCCTTTGAAGGCTCTCTGCGCCAGTGCACAAACTGTGCTGGAAGTGTCGGATGGGCAGGACTCCCAAAGACACAAAAGGGATGAGAACACCTCTGTGGAGAGCAAGAGACGCTCGGCCACAGCAGGCTGGCTGCAGAAAGTCAGAAACCTTCACTTGCAACAAAAGGTTGACCCAGGACATGGTGGAAAATGCCTCCCTGGCCCACTCCAGCAGCCGTCTTCCCCCGCCACGGGCTGTGCCAGAGGAATCCTCGGGGCTCTTTGTGCACACATTAGGCTTGGATTGAAAATGACTGTTGTTCCTCCCCACTGCTGCTGCCAAGACAGAGCAGATGGGTGAGCTCAGCACTGTCTGGGAGCCAGAGGCAGCAGGAGCTTCCCAGGAACTGAATTCTCCTGCATCCCAGAGGGACCGGCGAGTGCAGGACAGAGTTTAACAGATCCTGGATGATGCTGAGCTGTCCCTGCTCATGTCCCACAGCACCAGGTAGAGGGGCTGGCTTCTAGAGCTGGTGTTAGGAAGAAACTCTTTGCTCTAAAGGTGGTGAGGCCCTGGGACAGGTTTCCCAGAGAGGCTGTGGCTGCCCCATCCCTGGAAGTATCCAAGGCCAGGTGGGACAGGGCTTGGAGCAACCTGGCCTGACCTGACACTGGGATTTCTTTCTCCCTGTTTCAACCAGGCTCAAACTGCAAGTTTCCTTCCTTAAATTACAATCATGGAATCATGGAATGGTTGTTTTGGAAGGGACCTTGAAGCTCATCCAGTTTCACCTCCCTGCCACGGGCAGGGACACCTTGCACTATACCACGTTGCTCCAAGCCCCGTCCAACCTGGCCTTGGACACTTCCAAGGATCCAGAGAGATCCATAACCACCCTGCATCCCTTCTCCTCTCACTCCACACTGATTTAATCCCTTTAATGACTTACCTTGGCAGAAGGGGCTGAAAGGACACAGTGTCCATCTCTCCCTGTGAGGTGGATGAGACAGACACAGGGGAAGGAGCACATCCCAACTCTTTCTGTGCCCACTCCCTCCTCCCACATTCCCCAAAGGATCCCATCCCATGCCCAGTGCTGGTTTGTGCTTTTTCTCTGACCTCTCCAAGAGCCATCACGTTCCCAGGAGAGTTTATTGTTAAAACTTGCACCCACCTCACCTATGCAAACAAACAGCGGCCAGCGGAAGGGACACCCTTCCCAAACCCAGCCAAGCCCAAAATATTTGTGTTTCATTTTCTCTGCAGCAGTGATTTTAATCTGCAGCACGCACCAAGTGAGCCCAGGCCTTGGCTTTGAGAAGAGACATCTCTTATCAGCCCTGCTCTGTCATGAGCACATCCCACAGGCAGAGAGCAGGCCCTAGGGCAGGGGACAGCAGGGCCTTTTAGAGTTCAGGGGGAAAATGGCATCATTCAAGATTTTTAACCCCATCTTCAGAAGAAAGAAAGTTGCAGGGAATGCAGGGAATCATGGAATGGGTTGGGTTGGAAAGGACATTAAAGATCATCTCATTCCACCCCTGGAGTAGGGACACATTCCACCAGCCCAGGTTGCTCTAAGCCCCATCCAGGCCTTGGACACTTCCAGGGATCCAGGGGCAGCCACCATTCCTTGGGCACCCTGTGCCAGGGCCTCCCCACCCTCCCAGGGAACAATTCCTTCCCAATATCCCATCCATCCCTGCCCTCTGGCAGTGGGAAGCCATTCCCCCTTGTGCTACGATCCCGATGGTCCATTCAGGATGGAATACAGTGAATGGGCAGGTCAGCTCTGACAGCTCAAGGCATTGAAGAGGCACCACAATTTGCAATTCTGTCTTTGTGCTCTTCTTTGTGCCAGCAAAGGGAGTCTTCTTTGTGTCTGCTGGGACAGGATGAGCTTCAGCACTTACCTCAAGAAGTTCCACAGGGAAATACGACAAAATTCCCTATTGTTGCACAGGAAACACATCTTTCAGCAGTCTTCAGCATCCACCCTGCCTCTGAGACCTTCCCTGAGTGCTGCTGACATCCCTCCTGACCTGGAGCAGAGAACTTCCTCCTCATTTCCCTGGGATGGGCAAGTGCTGCAAAGAACCCCAGAGCATGGGGAGGGCAGCAATCCCAACCCAGCACCAGAGGTAGGAGGGGACGGGAAGCCTCCAGATCCTGGAGAAGGGAAGGCTTTGGGGACACCTTCAAACACCTTCCAGGGCCTAAAGGGGCTCCAGGAGAGCTGCAGAGGGACTTGGGACAAAGGATGGAGGGACAGGACATAGGGAATGGCTTCCCAATGTCAGAGGGCAGGGATGGATGGGATATTGGGAAGGAATTATTCCCTGGGAGGGTGCTGAGGCCCTGGCACAGAGTGCCCAGAGCAGCTGTGGCTGCCCCTGGATCCCTGGAAATGTCCAAAGCCAGGTTGAAGCACCCTGGGATAGTGGAAGATGTCCCTGCCCAGGGCAGGGGTGGAACTGGAAGGGCTTTAAGGTCCCAACTTCTGGTTTGACGCACTCGAGCACTTTGGATATTCCACATCTCTCTCCCGAAAATCCCGTGACCCATCCTTACAGCTCCTCTTTTCCAGCTCCTCTGTTACCCTTTCTCCAGGACTTCCCAAGCAGAGACCCATGGAAAGGCCATGGCCAGACCCAGCTCTGAGGCTGACAAGATAAAGAGTTAAAGCAGGCCAAGCCAAACCTTTGGAAGAAAAAGGCTTCTGCAATAAATCAGATATCAGAAGGCAGGAAGGTGCTGTATAGAGGAATCAAAGTCCGGAACAGGATGTATATAAAGCAAATATTGAACTAACTTTGATAAGACAGAAAAATGGAAGATTTTTGGTGGGGTTGAGCGAAGGCTCAATTTGAACCATTAGAAGTTTCCTGTTTCGCTCGTGCGGGGCGGCTTTGCAGTGATCTATACAATGCATTGTGTGCCTGCTGATTTCCTAGCTGTGAATGGGTCACCCAACATTTTACTTTCCATGCTTTTTTTTTTGTTGTTTTTTTGGTATTTTTGTCTGTCCTGGAGCACTAAAGCTATTGAAATCCTCCAGGCCTTACCCATTGGGTGTTTTCTTTCCTACCAAGACATCAAACTGCCCTGAAGGTTTATTTTAAGCCAATTCAATAGGAGGGATCACAGGAGCACCTTGTGGAACGTGTACAATGGGAGCCGAACCCAGGGCTATTCAATTAACAAGTGCTCCATTTCCATGCAATTCCTGTCGGGAATTCTTTAATTAGGCTGGTAATTTATGAAGCTAAAGAGGCACCATTTGTCGGCAGACACGTAAGCAAAGAAATTCCAGATGAGTTCACATGGAAGGAAGAGGAGCTTGTGAAAAGCCAAGGAAAGCTGGAAACCTCTCCAGATACAACCAGACTCACCAAAATGAGATAATTGAGAGCAAGAAACAGGACTAAAACCCCTGACCTGGGATATGTTCAGGAAAATCTACCTCATCTCTCTTAGGAAATGAAACTCAGATAGTTCCCCATCATCTAAACCCTTTCAAAGCATTTAAAACTTTCCATTTTTTCATGGAAAGGGCTGTCCAGCCCTGGCCCAGCTGCCCAGGGCAGTGGTGGAGTCCCCATCCCTGGAGGGATTTAAAAGCCGTGTGGATGTGGCACTTGGGGATGTGGATCAGTGGTGGCCTGGGCAGTGCTGGGGGAGTGG
This sequence comes from Corvus kubaryi, assembly GCF_017639235.1. NCBI lineage: Eukaryota > Metazoa > Chordata > Aves > Passeriformes > Corvidae > Corvus > Corvus kubaryi. Next base: position 30,020,414 of record NW_024582073.1, read on the forward strand.
TTGGACTGGATGATCTTGGAGAGCTTTTGAGCAATGTGTAAGAACCCTTTCCCTGAAAAATTTTCCCTCATATCCAATCTGTATCTCCCCTGGCCCAGCCTGAGGCCGTTCCCTCTCCTCCTGTCCCTGTTCCCTGGGAGCAGAGCCCGACCCCCCCGGCTGCCCCCTCCTGTCAGGGACTTGTGCAGAGCCACAAGGTCCCCCCTGAGCCTCCTTTGCCCCAGCCTGAGCCCCTTTCCCAGCTCCCTCAGCTGTCCCTGCGGCTCCAGACCCTTCCCCAGCTCCGTTCCCTTCTCTGGACATGCTCAATGTCTTGTCCTGTACCTGGAGAAGCCAAAACCACCCCCAGGACTGGAGGTGCCCCAGCAGTGCCAGCACCACCCCAGTGCTGACACAGAAATTCCTGATTTACAGGTGGGAGCTGCTTTCCAAACCCAGCTGCACAGCAAGGGAAAATTCCTGGATTTCAGTCCAGAGTCCATGCCCCAGAAGCTGCTGGTTTATGTGCACACCTGGAATAAGCAAAGCAGGCTGGATTTAACAGGCTGGTTTTACATAACCCCTTCATAAAAACCGAATCGAGCACAAAACCGCCCCGCAACGAATGCAAAAGTGATGGAAAACAGAGCCAGAAAATCAGCTGCAGGCTCAGTTGAACCAGCAAGAATCTGATTCACGCTCAGCTCCTCAGGGAAAGAAGGGCAAGGTGGGATTGCCCTCCCCATGGCAGCCGGATTTTAGATCCATGGATCTTGAAGCTGCATCCTCATTTGTGTGAGCACAAGGAGGAAGGTTTAGCTCCTGTATTTGTAAATCTGCAAATATCAACTTACGCTCACAGCTGCTGAAAAACAGAGACAGCAGCACGAGGCAGATGAATCTTCTTCTAGTTTGAATTTTACCCAATTAAAAGCCAGAGCAAGAAGGTCTAAACCTAAAATAGCGGCTAAAAAACCCACAAAACCTTAAATTTTTGTATTTTAATTTGAATACAAACTACTCATCTTTCTACCAGTTTAAAGATTTTAAATACAAACCACTCAACGTTTAAAAATTCCAGTTTAGGAACCTGTGAGTTCATTAAAGGAGTCAAAGCCAGGCAGTGGATGGATACTGTTTATTGGTTCTTTCCATCACATCTGGAGTTACAGGTGTAAAAGTCACACAAACTGCAGGTATAAACATGTAAAACAATACAAAAATAAATGGAAAGGTAATTTTATATTTACTGAGTCAAGTTGTGTAATAAATACGAGAGGCAAAAAGCTTCAATCACACCATTCAGCTGAACTGAAGTTACAGTAGTGTTTGTAAAGAACACGTTTTTAACTTAAAGTTGCAAATATTAAAGCGTTGAGAACTAGTATAAAAGTGAATTTTGGCACATTGTAAAGTGAGAAGTGTTACGTCAGGATCTGGCTGTTGTGTAAAAATGAAGCGATTTCTCACGAGCTCTCTGAGGTACATTTTTAACAACCTAAGATTAGCTGAACCTTGTGATTCTAACAACTCACAGTTTACAATTCACTATACTAGTCACAATTTTTTTTCCCTTTTCAAGAATACCAAAGTATTCCAGAGCTTAAATCTGTGCAAATTCAGACAAGTTTCAATTAAAAAATAACAATAATTTAAAAAACCCCAACTTATTAGGGAACCCTTACATGCAACTTAACTCCTCCCTGCAAGCCGGTGTGTTAATTGCAAAGTGTAAAACTGGATTAATCCCAAATTGCACAGCTTAATAGGAAATACTCCCAGATTGCAGAGCAGCTCAAGTTGCAAAGGTTCCCCTGCTAAGTTTGTCACATTTGAACCCCTATAACTTCAGTAACTTCTGATCACACTCATTCTCGGTGAGGAGAAAGAAAAAAAAACACCACCACAAGCTGCTAACAAAGGTCAGCAAAGCGTGGAAACCCCTTGAGGACTCTTTAGCACTTCCCAAGCTCAGGAATGCCTGGACACAAATTTTCCAAGTACAGTAAAAAAGAAAAGGAACAGTGTAATGGCACTTTTGCTGTATCCAAACATCAGTGGGTTAGAAATGGTGCTTTTTTGTTGTTGTTGTTGTTGTTTTTTAATTATACAGTAGCAGTAAAACGTTCAAACCTCGATCCTTCGGAGTAGCTCCATCCTCACCTTGACTTCCAAGGAGTGAGGACAGCAAATCCCCTGGGATGGGGGTTCCATACAGTACAAACAGCTCTGACCAGAGTACAAAAGTTACACTCTTCTTAAAAAAAAAAAAAAAAAAAAAAAAAAAATCAAAAAGCACTGCTGATCGTTAGAATTGACTCCCAAAAAATCAGCAACTGCTCTTCAACAGCAGCAGCATCAGGCATTTACATATTTCAGTCCTCAAAGAGTTTTCTTTTCAACAGTTTAACCATTTGTGCTAATATTTGTCACTAGGTTAAAGTTTTAAGTCCTTTCACCAAAACTGTTTGTTTTTCTTTTTTCCTTTAAAAAAAAGGGGGGTGCAACCCCCGACATCCATTTATTTTGGGGAATAAATGGTGTCATCTGCAAGGCACTACTACATTTCAAGGATACCATTGTCACAGTTTCACTATTTCAGTATTTTTTCTTTTTCTTTTTCTGCTTGAAAGTCACAGTTCAAAAAATAAACAATAAAAATTGAGGTAATCAATTTCTTTCCATACCAAAATACATGAATTGAGCCAGTACCAGTCTGGTGAAAGGTCTTTGTAATACACAGCTAAGACCATAGAGCACATGCAGCACAGGAGAGGAGGGTTCTAGGCCTTTGTTCCGAGCTCTTCTGCTCCAGTTTTTAAGGAACAGCTCAATTTGCACAGTCACACACCAATTATTTCCTTTTTTTTTTTGTTCACAGGGCTTGGGAATTCCAGCTGCATCAGCCCCATCCATATTGATCTGAGAGCTGCACAAATTGGAGTTCTTAAAAAGAGTTCAGCAGAGCAAAAATCAGCTACAGCATCTTCATCTATTTTCAATCAATTGCACTTAAATCTACTCTTTTATCGACTCACAAGCTGAGACAAAGCCTCCACCACGTGCCTGCTGTCCCAACCACTGGAATTTCTTCCCACATCACATCCCACTAACTCTAGAAATATGGCTTTGCAGATGAGACAACTGGGACTGGAAAAGCTGGGTTTACACGGAGTTAATTGGCAAAGCAATTAGAATTGGGATTTCAATTTCCTAATGCCCCTTTTTATTGCAGTGCTACCACCAGAATTTCGGGGATTCCTAAAAATTCTGGGCTGTGAAATAATTTCATGCAACCAACTGGACTTAGTTGTAAACCCCTGCCAGCCCCCCCAAACCCACTGCTAGCTACCTTTGCTCTACAGGCACTACAGGATATTAAGACTAAGATTTAGCCATGCATAGATAAAACTCACGAGCTTTATCAGGATGCTCCACACTTGTGATCCAGGGAATACCCCAGGAAAGCCTAAAAACACAAACTAATTGCTGGCTTTTACTGGCCTCTAACAGGATACAAGTAGGGTTTTTTTTATATAAAGTCTCGTGGTGTGCAAAAAAAAAAACCAACATAAAATAAGATATTGAAGTCTTCAACTCAGCTTTTGAAATCTAGGAGGAAAGCAAGGAATGAAACCTTACCAATATTTCTATCCCAGCCTGCAGCACCTGGAATTCCACCTCTGCACTGTGGAACACCCACAGCACAAGCACCCAGCAATGAAGACCAAAACCACCTAAAATGTACTTCAGGTCGTTGAAATTTCACTCATTTCATATTCCAAAGGTAAAAAATACATCTCTTAAGTAAAGCATAAACTCTAATTTAGCCTCAGGTTTGATGGCAGGGGTTAAATCTCATTTTCCTGCCACGGGATGAGGCTGTGCAGACACATTTGAAGTATTTTAAGTGTCCTGCAAGAGATTTTTCATTCCATTTCTTTGCTGTATCACAAACATCTGGTCAGAAAGAAAAGCTGCACTTGCATTAAAAGACTGAGCTGTCCCTAAGGCAAAGGAATATGAAAACAAAGAATTCCTGATGGGCTGTTCTCACCTCAATTCTGAACACATGCATGCTACAATAATCTGCTTATTCAAATAAACTCCAAAAATTACCTGTAGGTAGCTGCTAAGGTACTTTATAACCCTTCAGTCAGTGATTTATAAAGTCTCCTCTTAAATTACACTGAATTAAGTCAGGACAGACAGAACAGCATTCCTGTTCTATCATTCAGGAACTATAAAAATTCTGTTGCAAGTACTTAAAAGCTGATTTCTCATCAGCACAGTGAAATGTTCCGGTGTGCAAACTCTTCTGGAAGCTCCACAAACAAGTTCCTGCCTCTTTCAAGTAACATCATTTGCTGTTTTTTACCTTTGGAAATCACTCATCTTCATGGAAAGGGAATTCTTCAGCTGAAGAATCTCCCCCTTCCCTTGCCTTGCTTAGTTTTTTAGGATTTCAATAGGAATCCTCCAGGGATAATCTAAGCAACAGCAAGGTGCACATTGCAGCCAGTCAGGAAATATTTTCCAGAATCCCAATGACAGCACCGGGAAGAAAATAAGATTTCTCCACTGATTTCACCCTGAAATGTATAAATATCTTTTCTTCTAAAAAAAGTCAGAATTTCAAGTGCAGACTCAAACTGTGCTGAGGTTTTCAGATGGGCTGTGCCCCTGGCAAATGTGGGGGTGGGAGTGTTCCCTCATCCCTCACTTTGGGAACATCCTGACAGCTCTGGGATTAGGGACTCTTCTGAGTTTTTCCCGCTGTTTCCAAAATTTTCACTTTGGGAACGACCTAGAAACTGTGGGATTAGGGACTCTGAGAAAGCGTTCCCCCATTTCTCGCTTCGGGAACACACCCAACAGCTCTGCGATTAGGGACTCAGAATGAGTTCTTCCCATTGTTCCCCCATTTCTCGTTTTGGGAACATCCTGACAGCTGTGGGATTAGGGACTCATCTGAATTTTTCCCACTGTTTCCACATTTTTCACTTTGGGAATGCCCTAGCAGCTGTGGGATTAGGTGCTCATCCGAGTTTCTCTCATTGTTCCCCCATTTCTCGCTTTGGGAACATCCCAACAGCTCTGGGATGAGGTGCCCATCTGACCTTTTCCTACTGTTATCCCATTTCTTGCTTTGAGAACATCCTGACAGCTCTGGGATTAGGGACTCTGAGAAAGTGTTCCCCCATTTCTCGCTTTGGGAACACGCCAACAGCTCTGGGATTATGGATTCTTCAGAGTTTTCCCCACTGTTTCCCCATGTCTTGCTTTGGGAACACCCCAACAGCTCTGGGATGAGGTACTCAGTTCTGAACTTTTCCCATTGTTCCCCCATTTCTCGCTTTGGGAACACCCCAAGAGCTGTGGCATTAGGTGCTCATCTGATCTTTTCCCACTGTTCCCCCATTTCTCGCTTTGGGAACACCCTACCAGCTGTAGATTCAGGGATTCTAAGTTTTTTAGTAATTTCCCCATTTCTTGCTCTGGGAACACCACGACATATGAGAGATATGGGACTTTTCAGAGTTTTTCCCATTGTTCCCCCATTTCTCACTTGGGGACCACTCCAAGAGCTGTGGGATTAGGTGCTCATCCGAGCTTTTCCCATTGTTCCCCCATTTCTCGCTTTGGGAACACCATGACAGCTCTGGGATTAAGGTCTCTGAGGAAGTGTTCCCCCTTTTCTCACTTTGAGGACAACCTAAAATCTGTGGGATTAGGGACTCTTTCGGATTTTCCCCATTGTTCCCCCATTTCTCGCTTTGGGAACACCCCAACCAACAGCTCTGGGATTAGGGATTCTTCTACATTTTTTCATTATTCCCTTATTTCTTGCTTCAGGAATATCCCAACAGCTCTGGGATTAGGGACTCTTCAGAGTTTTTCCCATTGTTCCCCCATTTCTCGCTTTGGGAACACACCAGCAGCTCTGGGATTAGGGACTCTTCTAGTTTTTTAATTATCCCCCCCCATTTCTCACTTTGGGAATATGCTGACAGCTGTGGCACTGGGGACTCTTCCAAGGTAACGTTCCCCAATTTCTCACTTTGGGAACACCCAAACAGCTGTGGGATTGGGGACTCTTCCAAGTCAAATGTTCCCCCATTTCTCACTTTGGGAACACCCCCAATCCCACATCCTGAAATCCCCCACTGTTCAGCAACCATTTCCAAGGGACGCCCAGGGTTTGTTTGATATCTGCACCACGGCCCAATTCCACAATTACATTCCAACCTTTTAGGAAATAAATCCAGTTTTGCTTCTTTTTCTCCTCCTTCTTCTTCTTCTTCCCACGTTTCCACCACAAGCCAGAGATTCCAGGTGATGCTTTGTACAGTCTGGAATTAAGGTGAAGTGGAAGCAAACCTGACAGTACAAACAGCTAAGCAGTTACCGTGTTAAATGCCAACCTTAGGGGAATGATCCCTTCGTTTGGGAAGGAGTGCTGAAAACAGACATTTCACTCAATTTCTCGTGACCCAGAAGGACAAAACAACATTTTTGGTTCCTGACACAAGGACAGAACCACCCAGGACCCACGTGCTTAAGTCTTCTGCTCAAAGAGATCGTGGTACTCCTGCTCCTCCAGCTCTCTGTTGTACTTCTCGATTTCCCTGTTGGCTTCTTCCAAGTAATCGTTCATGAACTGGTCCATTACTGGTTGGGAAAGGTGAAGGAAGAATATTTGTACAAATGGAATTTAGGAGAAAAGAACACCCAGGTTTGAAGGAAGTGCCAGTCCTGGGACGCCCAGTGAAAGCAGAAATTCAATGTATCACCCTCTGGGAGCCTGCAGGCAGAGCTACCACAGCTCAGTGTTCCCAAGGAATAAAGGAGCTGCACAAGGGATATTTCCCAGCCAGGAGGATGGATGTAAGAACAGCAGAATCATAGCAGGGTTGGATCAGATCTTAGGAGGAAATTCTTCCCTTTGAGGGTGGTGATTGCCCAAAGAAGTTTTTGGACTCCCCATCCCTGGAAGGTGTTGGAACAAGATCAGCCTTAAGGTCCCTTCCAGCCCAACCTATTCCGTGGCTCTGTGAACACATTTACAGCGGTTCTGCTGAAGCAGAAGTCTAAAACTCCACCCAAAATTCAAATCCCCCAGAAAGGGTTAAGCAGGGCCTGCAGCTTTCACTGTAAACCACCAAGGGAGAGGTGGAGTGAAGAATCCTGGAATGGTTTGGGTTGGAAGGACCTTAAAATCTATCTCATTCCACCCCCTGCCATGGAGCAGGGACACCTCCCACTATTCCAAGTTGCTCCAAGCCCCATCCAACCTGGCCTTGGACACTTCCAGGGATCCAGGGGCATCAATAACTTCTCCAGTGAATATTGAAGTCCAAGTTTGCTGTTGGGTTTCGTACCCTGCAGAGAGGAATTTTCTGGTTTAAAATTTTAAAGCTATGCCACAGGGCATAGAAAATAACTGTCCTTATTCCAAAGCAGCATCACAGAACCCACCTGGATTTTTGTCAAGTTTGGTTATGGTGAAAAATAAACCGGGAATATAAAACCAATTTGGAAGTTGGTGACCAAACCAAGAAAACAAGCAACAGAAAGTTATGAAAATGAGAGAATCACCGAATGATTAAGGCTGGAAAAGCCCTGTGAGATCATCAAGTCCAGCTGTTAATCCAGCACTGCCACAACCACCACTAACCTGTGTCCCCAGGTGGTGAGCAAGGACAACAGGAATACGCTGGAACCTTGGCAAGAAGGGCCAGGGCAATACTAAGAACAAAAATATGATTGTTTCCACTTGAGTGTGTGCACACATAAAATTACATTCATTTGGAAGTTTTATCAGTTGTGCCCAGGCATTCAGTGCTATTACAGCACTATTTGGTTTGAAAAATATTTCTTTGACAAGCTGTGGTCCAAAAATTATTCCCTGTGTGAGCTCATGGGCAGTTTGGGGTTTGTTTTGTTGGTTCCATTCTGCTGCTGAGATCTTATCTCTCAGAAAGGGTTTTAACACTAAGCTTTAGCTGGCAAGGAACTGGTTCTTTATCATATCTCCTTTGGCACTTTACATTTCAGAGCTGCAATTTGTTCCCTACTTAAAACCTCCCCCCAAACCCCCAATTTTAAAGGATACATGGATGATAATCCATTTTGTCACCAAAAAAATTCACAAATTGAGTCCCATTGTAGAAATAACCAGCTGGAAGTGGATCCAAGTGGCGTTTCACCTGCAGTAAGAAAGAATTTAAATTAAACATCTGTAGGGACAATCCTTACAAACTTAAACAGATAAAAGAAAATGGAAGGGCCATTACAGCAACCAAAGATGTCCAATTTTACACCTCCTGCTTTCCAGAGCAAACCTGGAGCTCTGAGATCAGATTTATATCTCAAATCCCTCCTGGACAGCTTCAGTTGTGCTCCAAGTACCTCTAAAGACAGTAAGTGCTGCAATAATTTAGTGCTCAGCACACTTGTTGTGGCAGGTGTGGCAGGTGCTCTGTCATCCAGATGGATATTTTAAGGGAAATCAGCCAAAAGAAAGGGGTTTAAGTTATTGCTTTTACTCACGTGAATGTTTTTTATTTCCTGAAGGGTTAACATTCCTCTGGTTTTCAGGGCTTTCCTCTGAGGTTTCTGTACGAAGAATGAGACTCCAGTTATGTGACTACAGAGTGACAATGTGATACCATACCTTAGTTAGATTAAAAATAAATTCAAATTAAAAAAAAAACAAACAACCCAAACCACCAAATAGAAACATGTATTTCAAAAATTATTTTCTGAAGTTATTCAATTCTGTGAAGGCACTCACAACTATGTTCTGAAAACAAAAGTAAAAATTCACTGATCTTACAGAAAACACTTAGAAATTAAAAATTCCTTAAGTATTTTAAACAAGACAATTTAAATACAGCTTTCCTGTAAGAAAACTGGCACAGGAACAGAAAAACAACTTAATTTTGAGTCTGAGAAATTCTGTAATCCCTTTCTTTCCTGCAGCATGTGGTAACTCTCAGAGCCATCTGAAACCCTCAATTAGCCATGACTGTACAAGAAGTGTTTATAGTCTTGAATTGCTCAAAGAGGAAACACTTCACACTTGAGATAAGCATTTGAAGTTCCAAGTTTTCATAAAATTTAAGTAGTGTTCCATAGAGAGCTTTTTTACATGGAAAAGCATTTGTCTCCATATATTACCCCCGTGGTAAGTACAGAGCATGAGATAATCAGCACAGAAAATGGATTAATTCCCTGAATTAATACAGGGGAACAGGAGATGAGAAGCTGAGCATCTCAGAAACTCAAAAACCTCAGAAACTTTAGAACCTTAGCAACTGCTCCAGCCACTGCTCCAGCCACAGTCTGCAGGAAACACTTTTCCCTTCCTACACAAATTCTTGGAGATACTGTACAAATCCTAAACTATAAAGAAGTAATCTGGAGCATTTTCAACTAACAGATGTTCCAAAAAGTTCCACTGGCACAGGTTTCCCAGAGAAGCTGTGGCAGCCCCTGGATCCCTGGAAGTGCCCAAGGCCAGGTTGGACAGGGCTTGGAGCAGCCTGGGATAGTGGAAGGTGTCCCTGCCCATGGCAGAGGGTGGGACTGGATGGGATTTAAGGTCCCTTCTAACCCAAACCATTCCAGGATTCTGTGATCTATGATTCTATCCATCAGCTGTGGCAGTCCCTGTGTGCAAACTGTGCCTTCTGAGCTTCCTACAACAGCCACATTCCGTGTTCCCTACTCCAGCTCCTACTGCATGGATACACCAGCCATGCAGAAGTACACTTGATTAATTAAGGATGACAAAATGAACAGGACTCTACCCTCCATTTCAGTGGATTACTTCCAAGGAGGTTTAATTCAGTGAATCAAAACAGATTTTCAGCTTTGCCAGTGTTCAGGTACTTCAAGATTTATTTCATAGCACACTTCAGCCCTTGGCAATCACAGCTCAGCTAAATCACCCTGTGTTTATCCTGGACATAATCCATTTGCTCAAGCATTCAAGAGCAGATCAATCCATGAATAAACTGTAGCAAGCACTAAAACAATACAGAGATTACAACACACATCTGTAAACTCTTGGTCCCCTTTCTGAAATACATTTGCACCCTTGAATGTCAATACCTTGGTAAGAAGAAAAAAGAGATGAAGAAACCCAAATGCTTCATGGAGACACTTGGATTTTTCCTTTGGTTGTTAAGAAATGCCAAGCACTGAACAAAAGGAAACCTGCCCACAAACCTGTTTTGCAGTTTCTCTGAGCCAATCTTTGATATCTTCTTCCTTCAGGGAGCAGCCAATGAACACAAGGAAGTATTCCTGTTGACTGCTGCAGTCTCTGGGATCACTTCTGGAATCAGGAGTTGGCCCCTCCGGAACAGGCACCAGGCTTAGGGAATTTGCTGATGTGTTGTGACAGACTTCAATGACTTTATCAGCATCTACCAAGGAGAAGACAGAAAGAAGGGCCTGATAATTGCTAATCTAATCTAACATCAACACTGGTGCAGACAGAATCCAGCACAGAAATACATTTTTGAATACCCATAACATGCAGTGTGATCACAACACCTCAGGAGTAATTTGCCCTTACCTGAAAACTTCACTTTGCCCATGATGTGATAGATGTTTCCAGAAAAAGGACTTGGCTTGAGCAATGACTTAATTGCTGTTTGAAACAGAAGACAAACAGATTATCTCAACTTATTTTTCTCCTCCTTGCTGCAGCTTCTGGTAAAACCTGTGCAACTGATCTCTAATCCACATCCCAGTGCTTCCAAGCGAAAAGCTGCCATGTCCCTTGGAGTCCCACTATGTAACACTTCTTTATTTTCTCATTCTTTGCTCTGGGGTTTGGGAAATAACATGTGTTTGGCATAAGGAACTCCTACAGTGTGTGTGGAAAGGAAAATCCTCCTCTCTGACACTGCTTGGCTAAGGAAAAGAGGAGAGGCTTGATAATGTATCTACTCTAGAGCTGAGCCTGTTTTCTAGTAGCTACAAAGAATTATTTGGCATAAAAAGCAGAAGCTGATGGTCACTTATAAAACTGTATTTCAACACTATCAAATACAATTAAACATAGAATAAAAACAAACATAGGAAGTTGTCTCAGTCCTAGAAACCAAAAATTCAGTTAGATTTTCATCTGAACAAAAAGCACGGGACAATTCTCCAGAGCAGACACTAAGGAACAGAATTTACTGTACTTTTAGGAAGGAAAGCTGAGTTTTCAATTAAAAGTTCACTTCAGCAGTGATTAAATAATTGTGTTACGTCAGTGCCTTCCTTCCCCTCTATCCCTCAGCATCCCAAACTTGGATTTCCATCAAGTCAGGCAAAGTTCATTGGTACCTTTACACTTGGTGACGAATCGTGTTTTCTCCAGAGGGCGACTGAACCACACACAGATCTGAACCATGGGAGGGAACACAGGCCCAGCCCCGTATGTGCCCTCGTACCTGGAGACAAAAACAAACACCTTCAGTGGACAGAAATCACAGGAGCTTGTGCTTCTCATCCAACAAACAACATCTGTTCTTTCATCACAGCTGAGCCTTGCTCTTAAGATGGAAAATATTGAGCTTTCTTCTCCATGAAAATGCTACCAACAGCATTAGGTTGGTCAAAGCACTCAGGATTCCTTTTTATAGAACCATGGAATGGTCTGGGTTTGAAATGACCTTAAAGATCATCCAGTCCCACCCTCTGCCATGGGCAGGGACACCTTCCACCAGCCCACATTGCTCCAAGCCCTGTCCAACCTGGCCTCAGACACTTCCAGGGATCCAGGGGCAGCCACAGCTTCCCTAGGCACCTGTGCCAGGGCCTCCCCACCCTCACAGGGAATTTTCCCTAATATCTAACCTAAATCTCTCTTCTTTTAGCTTAAAACTCTTCTCCCTTGTCCTGTCACCATCTACCCATGCACAAACTCACTCTACTCCTTTTTTATGAGCCCTCTGTAGGTACTGGAAGGCTGCAATAAGATCTCCCTGGGTGCTTTTGATGCTCTTCCTGCTGCTCTTTTTCTTCCACACTACCCAGATACAATTCTTGCATACCATCACCAAATAAATTACCAGCTGTCCAAAAGTTTGAAATATTTTCTTTTCCTGCTCTCTCTCTTTGGCTCCATGCAATCCACAAGCAGCTCTGACATCCCAAGCCTTGTGCTGGTTTACTCCAGCAGCTTTACTTGGCTACTTGCATCCAATTTAGAAGCAGATTTATGAATAAAGAGATGTATACCCATAGAGGACTGCAAGGTATGATAAATAAATGATGTTTCCAGCACAGAGACCGGTCAGCCAGGAGTTCTGATGGCTGACAGCTTCAGATTTCTGCCAAAAAGGTGCAGCACAGGTAACTGCAACAAGATGTGTGAAGAGCCCTGAGCCAGGAGAAACGTCTCGGTGTTCAGTGGAAAGTGTGGTGCCATGTGGGTTTGTGCCTCAGCCTGTGCCAAGGCTGTCAGTGAGGTTCCTGGGTTTTATGAATAATTGTTCTGCTAATGGCCAGACTGACAGAGCAAGTTCATTCCAGTAATGCTGAATAGCTGTCAGGATGAAATTACTCCAGTCATTATTGACCTCACCCATCCCAATCCTTCCCAGTTTATTCCCAGAGGGTTCTTGCCTATTCTTCTGGAAAGCAACAGTAATCTTGCCATTGATTTAAGTGGTGGCCAGAAAGGAGCCTTTTCCCCCATAAAAGGGCAGCAATCGTGTATCCACTAAGAATAATCATCAGCTCTCTTAAAAATGATTTACAAAGCTGCTGCCTGTTCCAAATGAGTAGTCTTGGAAAAAAAAATATAAATGAAGTCAGTGAAACATTTTAATCTTCAAGTTAATTAGAAAAATAGTTTTAATACTTCTCAGTCTAGATACTTGCCAGCCAGGGTACATTAAATATCGAGCTCTCATCATGTGAGGATTTGAAAAACTGCTTTCTGCGAGAATCAATTCAATATCCTCGTTCCTGTAAAGAGATAAAAATGAAGATTTTTAATTTTCTAAGTTAAATAAAATGGCCACTATCTACTGACATAAAACATAATGTGCTAGTGACAGTAAAATTAAGAGCACTTTTCCTTTAGTATGGCAGTAACAGTAACATAAATCACACTCTGCAAACAAAACACATTTCCTAATCCCCGTATTTATATGCCCATAAATGTAAAGGGAAAATCCCTTTTGCACAAGAAGCAATTAAGAAAAATCTGCATTTCCTTCCTATAAATCACCAGAGTAAAAGCAAGAGAACAGAAGTTTCTGAGTGCTCGTGGCCCACGTGCCAAAAGCAATAAATCCTGATTAACGTTACCTCGTTACAATTCCATTTTCTGCCAGGATGAAGGAAACTCCAGGATTTGCTGCTCGGATCAGGCTCTGCAGCTGCACGAGGAGTGGGTGCCTCTGCTCTGTGGCATGACTTGTGAAAACCACGTTACTCACCAGTCCTGTAGAAGGAAATCAGGGGATAATTTACACAGCTCAGGCTGTAAACAGTGACTAATAAACCATCCAGTGATATTCCAACCATTTTTCTCTTGTTTTCCTTCCCTCTCACTACATTCTTTCATTAAAGACAAAAAAAAAAAAATACACTACAACAAAAAAAACCAAGCAGGGAATCTTTCATCTAACAGAAGCCATTTAGACTCAACCCAAAGAATCAATTAATTAAAATAATAAATCCATACAAGAATCAATTTGAGCAGGACTAGCTTCAAAAAAAAAAAAGAACACTAAACTGTAAAGTCTCTTGGCAAATTCAACATGTAATAAGAGACAGCTAAAAATCACTATTATGGACACTCAGTTGCCACTTCCAAAAATAGGAGAAGGGTCTAGAGTTATTTTTTGTCTTTAAAAGACTTTAAAAGGGTATTCAGACAGCAAAACTGAACCCATGAGGCATCAAAAAGATAACAGAAAATCATCCAATTAATTTCAGTTATAGGATCCCTGCTTTCCAATTTTACATGATTTGAGTTTCAGCCCAGTTCCTCAAAGAAATTGCAGTGCCAGCACTGAGTGACTCCCTAGGATGGCTGTATTGTCCTGAATGTGTGAGGGATGGAGAGCAAATGGAAAGGAAACGGCCTCAAGTTGTGCCAAGGAAGGTTTAGATGCGGTATTAGGAAACATTGCTTCATGGAAAGGGTTGTAAAGTCCTGGCACAGCCACCCAGGGCCGTGGTGGAGTCCCCATCCCTGGAAGTATTCAAAAAACACGTGGATGTGGCTCTTGACACGGTGTCATGGGGAACTGGGCAGTGGTGCTGGGTTCCTGACTGGACTTGATGATCTTAGAGGTCTTTTCCAACCTAAAGAATTCTCTAATTTTACAATAAATGTTATTTCTTTGCTCAAGGTGTGCAGCCCTGTTCTGACACTCTCCTGTGACTGTAAGCAGAGTGGAAGGAAGAACAGAAAAACTCCAATATCCATGAACAACTGAGCCAGGATGCATTTCCTCTGCCTCCAACTATTTAAAGCAAAGATGTAACAACTGATCACACCTGATCTGCTGCCTGAAGTAATTCCTGGTCTTTACACAAGTCTTAAATCACATAAATCCATGCAGAGGCTACTCTACACACAAATTCCTGCACCAAATATTTCTGGGGCACTTCCATCATACCACACACTCCCAGTCACTGCTCTTTGCACTGACCCTTCCAAGCCAGAACTTTATTACAGCACAAATCTCCATAGTTGTATTTCTCTTCTTTTTTAACCTTGCACAGAAGTTTCCACTCCAATTTCAACAACATCCATGTCTTCTCCAAAACAAAGCTGCTCTTGGAGAAGAGGGAAAAGGGAAGGAGAACACCAAGCACCCTTTGAAATTTAAGCCACGTGCAGGCTTGAAATGATATCAAATTTGGGGATATTAATCATGAAATTAAAAGCATGAATAAGATAATCATGCCATGAATAAGCTAATAATTCCATCCCTGGAAATGTTGCAGGCCAGGTTGGACAGAGCTTGCAGCAGCCTGGGATAGTGGAAGGTGTCCCTGCCCATGGCAGGAGGGTGGAATGAGACAAGCTTTGAGGTCCCTTCCAACCCAAACCATTCTGGGATTCCTGAATCACCCACACCACCACCCTGTGGTTGTGCTACAGAGATGCCACCAACTCCATGCAACAATTGCCAGCATCATGCCTGGGAAAGTATCCGTAATTGTCAAAGATAAAGCTGGAAAAGCTTAAGTTAAAAAAAGATTCAGGAAAAAGCGTACCTATCAAGTCCCACACCTCTGCATCTCATCTCCTCCTCACCACCCCTGCTCCTTCTCCATCAATCTCCCCTCCCTTCGTGCCTGGCCCAGGGCACTACCTGTCATTCCTGACTGGAAACTCCCACACAACCTTGGAAGCAGGAGAAGCCTGCTCAGAGCCCAGGGACCTGCGAGCTCTGGCTCTGCTCACACCCAGGTATAAATCCTGGAGGTGTTGGTACCACACAAACATTGCCCTGTGCGAGCAAGCACCAGTTCATGACCTTGAGCTGAGGGACAGGGAGCATAATCCAACAGAAAAGGAACTTCCTGAGAACTGAAAGGTGCCTACACAGCTTTAGGAATGAACCAATTTGACCTCTTCCATTTGAACCATCACTGCCATCTCTGTTTCTAAGAGGTGCATTTTGAAGACCACCCAGTTTTGTTCAATTCTTTATTTAGACACTCCTCTAAAGAAAAGAGCCCTTGCAGCCTGGGGAATAGCGTGTTCAATGGAAGCAGGAAAGGAACAGGAGGGATGGATTAAAAATACACACGCTTGATGAAAATAATGGCTCCTCTTTGCTCCTAAACTTACAATGGGCATATTTTTAACAATGGTGATGTCCTAATTTGCATTCTATATGAAATTGTTTCACAAGGGATGCCAGGGTGCCCCTAGACTAGGAAGGTATCATCTTACAGCTTCTGTGCAAGAACAAAAGAAAGGAAAAAGAGACCAAAAAGAAAAGAGAGACAAAAGGAAATTACAGCACAGAGATGGTGGCAGGATTTTTTGGAGAAGTTTAAGCAAGTATGCACGGGATACTCGTGTTGGTCACTCTGCTCAAGGCTTTGTCAGCTCTCCCCAGTCCCCAGCTGTCTCTGTGAGTCTTGGGGCTCTCCCAACAGAAATGTTAGAAAATGTCACGTTGATAACATGCCCAGGGACCCCTTTGTTAGAGAGAAAGGCAGTGACAGAAGAGCCCTGGAAAGCAGCAGCAAAAGGCAAACCCAAGTTGCTCCCCATATCTGGAAGACAGTTGTGGGGAGAAGGTCCAGATCCAAAGTCTAATTAATTCCTACTTGCCTATGGCTGCACTTGGCTTTTTTTATATCCACAAGGTTCTGTTTTCAGATCTATACAATGCCCAGTACAACACAGTCTTGGCCCACTGGTGACACAGCAACACAAACAACAATGTTGGGGTGCACAGCATTCCAAAAACGTGAACCAGTATCTTTTAAAGTGAATGTCTCATTAAATCTTGCTGTTGTTGCACCAAAAATGAATTCTCAGGTGTGTGAAACCATCATGAATTCCCTCTCAATTGTCCAGAGAATCTGTAGCTGTCCCATCCCTGGAAGTGTCCCAGGCCAGGTTGGACAGGGCTCGGAGCACCCTGGGACAGTGGAAGATGTCCCTTCCTGTGGAGAGGGTGGCACTGAAAGGTCTTTAAGGTCCCTTCCAACCCAAACCAGTCTGTGATTCTACGAATTAGGCAGATGTAAATTTTCTATTACACACATGACACAATTCTGCATTTGTCTGGAAAGTTTAAGTGTGCCACATCTCACTTCAAAGCAGACTTCTCCTCCTGAACCTTTGAAACAAAAATTGCCCCTATTTATGTGAAACAATTTCTTTACACGAAGGGACCTCTCGGCCATCTGATTTCACATTCTGTATCAGAAAACTGGATGACAACACTTTGCAATGTGCAGAAATGATTCCCTGCCAGAAGAACATTCCTCTAATCTCCAGTATTTGTAATTCTTGCAGTATTTTGACTGTAAGAAAATTAGCTACTCTTGTCCCGGGCATTTAGCAGTTTCTCCTTCAACAACGACCAATTCTCACCCAATAAGGTCTGTACAAATTCACTTGAAGAAAACCAAAGCTTTGAGTATTTATTTATTCTTTCATAAAACAAAGAGGCATTTTTGCATTTCTAACTTCTCTGTAGTTATTGATAACTCTTTATATTCTTAACATTCTCCTGCTCTCTTCAAATTAACCCGTGGCTGTACACATGGTAAGTTTCCCAATTTAGAGCACCAACATTTTTCTCCAGATAAAATACTGATCTATATAACAGCACCTACTTTCTGTCCAGCTTGCTCACAACTTCATTCTTTTGGGCTCCCTTCACACATGAAAAAGAGGTGGCACAACTCTGGCAGCCAAGCAGAGCACTCAGAGTTTAAGCAGCCACAAGAAGAGCACAACATCCTACTCTGATTTTCCTCTGAACACAAAATACATCCAACCTGGCCTTGAACACTTGCAAAGATGGGGCAGGGATTTGAGGGCAGGTGAGGAAGGATCATATCTCACTTAAGCCAACACCTGCTCTAATTTCCAAGCCTGACAAGGAGGACAATGCAGCCAATGACCCTCCAGGCCACACTATGAGGAGGACTTGGAACAAGGTCACCCCCTCATTTTTCCCTTTCTAATACACCAGAAATGAAAAGAATTCCATTTCCTCACACCTCACCAAAGGAGGGCAGAACTCAAATCCAATCCATTTCACTCCCAGTTACAACAGTTCAAGGTGAGCAGTTAAACTCAAGGTCTTAGGAAACCAATCCTGCAGATGAGGACTTCAAAATGGATCATGCTCCAGAATTTTCCATCCTCTGCCTGTGATGTTTGATAGTGTAGGCAGAGATTGTTCTTACCTCCAAGAGTTTATCATGACCCTTTGGCTACGTGTATTAAGAGCACAAAATAATAAACACAGGTATTTATTTGGCCACATGGCTCAGTTATTGTTCTGTAGAGCTCTGAGTCAAGAAAAGTGACACATACCTTGTGAACACTGGTCCAAGAACTTGGGAAAAAGAAGCCTAAAAAACCAAAAAGTTCACATATCAAGAATGGATATTATTATTTAAGTAAAACATTTACATTCACTTGGATGCTGACAGAGTCTCACGAACCAAACCATTTTCATGCTTCTTTTCCTCAATCCACATAACTGCGACATCCTCACAAGTTATGTCCTTCAGCACTTTTCCCCCAAAAATCAGTTTTGCAGATGGTTTTAATTCTCCAACAGATTTAAGAGCTAATTCCCACCATGCAATTTATTCTGTGTTCTAAGGAGTCAGAAATGCTTCAATGTCATTTTAATTCTTATATAAACAATAGGAATTTAAAGTTTGCCTTAAAGAATTGTGCCTTTCACAGAGTGGGAACTTTCCACAGAAAGACTGGATGTACAGAATGTCAATTTCTGCTCTTGTGTCAGAGAAGTGACCATTATTTCCAAGAGCTTTATCATGGACACAAAAGCTCTAGAGAGCATTTTACCTGTTCCCTTCAACTCCCTCTCCCCTACCCTAACTCAGAATGGGGAAAAGCTTCATCCCATGCTCATGGAAGAGCTGGATCTCTACAGTGATGGACTCTGAGGCAGGAAAGGGGTTTGATTTTCTTGAGTGCAAGTTTCAAGCCAGACATTAAATCCACTCTTCTCCATTCTCACAGTGAAATCACCAAAGCTTCCCAACTGCAAGGTTTGCCACTGGCACTATGTGGCTACTTGGTAAATTCTTATCAGAACAAACTCCAAAGCAAAACATAAATAATCTACAGCACAGGCTGAGCCTCTTCCTTCAATTGCTTCTGCACTTCAGGAGACAAACAGTATTAAAGGACTGCAGGCTGCTGCTGCTGCTAGAAACACTACTCAGTACCATGACTAGTAACACGTTAGTAAGTTAAAAATAAAACAGAAATGGAACTTGTCTTTCCTATAATTATGGAAAGAACAAGTTTGAACAGCACTCCAGCACCAATTCACCAATATTTTATGTCGTTTTTATTATGTATTTGGAATCTTTGTCACGGAGATAAGAAGCAGCAAGGTAAGGTCTATGTATTGACTACTGCAAAGCACAAGCAGCACATTGGTTAGTGTTTAAGAACAGCCAGGAAATTTCAGGAATGCACTTTTAGAAACTGCTTGGGCAGTTCACCTCTAAGCTGTGATGCACGGTTTGATCACAAACAGAAGCAGTGCTACCAACTCCAAAAACTCTAACTGCTGGAACTTACTTTGATCAAATCAGCTGCAAGGCATAATTAAAAAATTGGAGGGTTACAATTTTACAGATAGGTCTAAGAAGTTATTTCCATGTTTGTTGAAGTCTGGAGCACACACATTTACTATGAAACAGCAACCATACCACACTATTTCGAAAGGTCAGTGACTTGGCTCTGCGACCATTTCCTCCCCACCCTGACTCTGCAGTAACCCAGGATATCAGATTTTAACACTTGCAACGCTTTGGCTTCCGTTCTTTGTCATTCTCTTCCCCATTTAAGGGATTGTTTCCCTTAAATTTCATATTTTAAACCTGCAAAGTCTTTTTTAACATCTAAAAGTAGTGGCAGAATCAATAACCCAAACTGAGATGCACGTCTCAATTTTTAATCTGGCTTACAAAAAGATTGTAAGAAAGAGAATTATTCAGAGGACAACTGACTGTACAATTGTTACAAACTCCTTAGCAGGAGGATTTGTATTTAAGCAATCTTTGTTTAATCTTCTAGGAGCTGAACTTTAATTGATATTCTATACAATTATATATCCAGTGGAAACCAAGTGCCACGCTGATAAACCTAACAGCACTTCCAAGTTCCTCCAAGATGGATTATTAAGCAGTTTTATGGGACTTAAGTCAGTTCAGCAGCCTTTAACCATTATATATCACTAACTATTATAAAAGTGAATCAAAAATCTGTATTTTCAAACTTGAAGAAATACTCTAAAGCACACCTGTGTTCCATGTAGCAGCTCAGAGGCTCCACACAGGTATTGACTGCTCCAATGATGAAAGAAGACTTCACATCTGGGTCAGGATGAGTCTGCAGAGCTTGCACAACATCAATGACATCAGTGTATCTGCAGGAAACCGAAATGAAAAATGGGTTCAGAGAACCAGAACGACACAGTTCCCCATCCAGGAGGAAATCGATCGCTTGGAGGAAGGTTGGATTTCTTAAAGAGCTACCAAAACAGATGGAGAGCAGCTCAGAACTTGGCAAATCCAGACAAATTAAGCAAACCCAGATAAATCAAGCTGATTGGAAGCTGAATTAAAAATAAATTATTAACAACTCAGAGAAAAACCGTGCAAACTTTGCACTGAACAACTGACAAGTCCTGCTTGCAGGAAGCACAAAAAGCACAATATAACGAAAACATTTTATGCCTAATGCCAAGCATATTAAGCACAATTTGAGTTTAAAAAAAACGGAATAAAATAACAGCATCTCTCACTTCTCAGCATCCCAATTTAATCATGTTTCTATCATTAATGTACCCATTTTTTATCTGGACCTCAACCACTGTTTTATTTTATCTCTGTATGACATCAAGGCTTAGGTGAACCTGAGTTTTAATTTCAGGGGTTTATTTCTCAGCCAGTTACAAACTTTTCTCTACTGCCAGTTATCAGCTGGATGGGATATTTAGAGAACTCCAGCTACTCTAAAGCTGTCTATACCAATATCCAACTATCCAGAAAGAATGGAAAACCTCCAATTATCTGTTCCTGAACCCAGTGCTGCTACCAGAGTATCAGTTATTTTGCCCATCATTGGACTTTACACCATTCATACTAATTACACAGGAAATAAATCAATCTGGCTCTAACATGGAAAAAATGATGGTTTTTAGCACTATTAGAATGGACCATAATGAAGAAAATGCTGAGCTCCGTGTGTATGCCCTCAGCGAAAGGATGAACTGGAAATCATGGCAGCCAGGTCAGGGTGGTGCCTCCCTCACATCGGTTTGTGTCACCTTCTAATGACTCAGAACCAGAGGGGGGAAACATCCTGCAGATGATTCTGGTTCTCAATTGCTACACTGGAGATGGAAATGTCAAATGGAGGTGGCTCAGAGCCTTCACCTTTATTCCACAAGGAAACTGGCGTTGATCAGAAACATGTTACTACACCTTACTCTGGTACCACCTGCTCTATCAGGCAATAGGAGATCTTCGACAGCCTGATTTCTGCCCGCAGTTCTGGAGTCAGAATCACAGAATAGCTGGAGTTGGAAGGCACCTTTAAAGGTCATCTTAGTCCCTTGCAACGAGGAGGGACACCTTCCACTAGCCCAGGTTGCTCCAAGCCCCATTCAGCCTGGCCTTGGACACTTCCAGGGATCCAGGGGCAGCCACAGCTTCTCTGGGCACCCTGTGCCAGGGCCTCAGCACCCTCACAGGTAAAAAAACTTCTCCCTTACATCTAGTCTAAATCAAGCCTCTTGCAGTTTAAAACCATCACGCCCAGACTTGTCCCTCCAGCCCTTGTCCCAAGCCTCTCTCCAGCTCTCCTGGAGCCCCTTTAGGCCCTGCAAGGGGCTCTGAGCTCTCCCTGGATCCTTCTCTTCTCCAGGTGAACATTCCCAGCTCTCCCAGCCTGGCTCCAGAGCAGAAGGGCTCCAGCCCTCAGAGCATCTCCATGGCCTCCTCCGGACTCACTCCAGCAGCTCCACATGCTTCTGCTGTTGGGATCCAAGAGCTGGAGGAGGCAGCTCTGCAGCTGGGGTCTCACCAGAATCAGAATCCCCCCTCCCCTGCTGCCCACGCTGGGGGATCAGCCCAGCACAGGAGGGTTCTGGGCTGTGAGGCCACATTGCTTCCACAACATGCAAGGAAGGCTACGGACGCCTTTTTTTGCAAAGGAGCAACAAAATCAACAGGTACAGAAAAGCTGAGTTTGGTCCATATGTAAACCAGAATTCCCTTATTCTACACAACAGTTCTCAGAGTTTCAAGCCTTTACCCTTGCAGGACCACCAGGAGCCTCTTGCTCTTCCCAGCATACGCAGCCTGACGGACCCCGAGGTTCTGCTGGGCCTCCAGGAGCCCGGCCAGGTAACGCTGGAAGTGGGAGGCACTGAAACACTCGGGGCTGTCCATGGTCTGCCGATAAACCATCCACCTAAACCACAGACAACGAGGAAAGGAGTTCATGTGCTGTGACAGAACACTTCTGTCTTCTTCCTATTTTGAACCAACAGACCAAAATGAAGTTTGACAGCCCAAAGATTTCACATCTCTCATCATGATCTCGTTGCACTTGACCACGTGGGAAAGGGGAATTTACTCAGCTTTCTATCATTTCCAGCATAAGCACATTCTTTACACGACTGCCAAAGGGGTTTGTGAATGTTTTTTGTTGTTCTTCAGTAAAACAATGTCCAGCAGCTTTTTCAGAGCTGTACATTGTATGAGTAATTCTGATCACTGGCAGTGATGCAGTAAACAGAAATTAGACAAATCCAATTCAAGACTCTGGGCATGAAAATATTTCACTGCAAAAATGGAAAGTAACAATGACATTTGCAGGAAAACAAGAGGAGATGTGTTATTACACAACCTTCAAAAGTCACCTTACGTGTTTGCCCTATAACAGAACCACAAAACTGTTCTGAATCAACTTGATAAAATCAAGACATTGAGTTAAAAGTAAAAAAACAGTGCAGAACATGGCTAAGATTAAATGCTAAGGTGTTTGGCTTTAAGAATTAAAAGGCTAAGTTTATTTTATTATTTTTCAGAAGCTCTATCACCACACAGAGTGGCAAATTCCTCCAACAGATTTATCTTTTTGCCACACAACAGATGTCCTGAATGTACCTCCTGCTCCTGCTGAATAGAAATCAGGCTAAATCAAAAACAATGCTGTGGCAAGGACTGTTAGTACAGTGTTTTCTCATAAGAAAAATGCATTTTAGAATCACTACAAGTCAATAAATGGAAGCTCTTCGCCACATGGAATGACAACAAAGAAATCTCCTGGTGCTGTTTTTCTGTCTAAATGTATAAATTCAAGGGCAAATCTACCTGGCAGTCTGAAATTAGGTTTAAAAAAACACCAAATGAAACAGTGATAATTTTTTTTTCCTTCATGCCAAGCTGTTTTTTGGTGATCAGTGTAAGCAGAGCTGCACCAACCTCCCGTGCTCCTTGGTGAAAGCGACAAGGAAAGCACACAGGTCGCTGGAACGGCATCCTGGAAGCCCAGTGATGATGGTGATGATCACCTGCAACACAAGGAACAGGGGAAAAGGGAAGTCTAAACACAAAATAACCACAGAAACAGTGGTGCAGACATCAAAAAGGCTGTTTTCTATGATTCATATAGATTTTCCTTTCCTTTAAACCAACCTTAAAATCAGATTTAAAAACGTTCGTAAGAGCTTATTAATTGTCAGTATGGTCTCTGAACCAGACCCCAGCAATATTCCAAGAGAAAGATTATATTCCTGCTGCTTTGGCTTTGTTTTCAGCAGATTTCAAATGCTGGGAAGCTCCAAGGAAATATTTTCTCTGAAAATGCTATTTAAAGCACGCCTTAAGTTGGACAATTGTTATTGCCCCTATAGAGAAAGGAGTGTTGTACAGATAATATCAGCAAATGTTAAATATCATGTGCTACCTCTATGCTATTTAAAGGACTTTTATGTTCCAGAGAACAATTCAGTTAAATTATTCAGCAATTCAGAAAAACAAGCTGCTGCTTTAGGGCTAAGTCTCTCTGGACATTAGAGAAAACAGTTCACTTAAAGACCTACACCTAATTTTCTGCCTCTATTCCATCAGGCTGAAAGGCCATTTGCACTTCCAAAATATTGTTTAAATGGAAAAGAATTAAGTATATAACCAGGAAAACAAGGCAAGAAACTGGTGGTAGTGGAGGAGGAGGCAGAGCATGGCTGAACATGATCCGTTTTATTTAGTGTAATTTCATTACACTACAACAGAACTACTGACAGAGTCTTCTAAATATTATATATGAGGGCTAGGAATTATTGTGGAGTTGTTTCCTTACCTTATCACCTTCTGCTTTGCTATCAGGAATGGTTTCTGACTGTTGCAGAAGGACAGGAAGATGTGCTCTCATCACTGGCTTGGTACTGACGCTGCTGACCGTGAAGTGCTGCACAAACCTTCCAAAAATAAAAAGTTTATTTCCTTACAATTGACAGCAAAAGATTTCATTCATATAAATAGCTGGGAAATTACTAAAACGAGTATTAAAAGTCAAGCTAGAGAGGAAATAATTCATCTCAGAATAAAAACATCCTAGTGTAAAGACAGAACAATTTAATAAACAATTTTTAGATGGTTATCACATCTACCAAAATATTTTTCTATCATTTTTACAGAATGGATCCCTTGAGCACAAAAGTAATTCCTCACCTCTCCAATTCTGGAATGGCAGCAGACAGTTTCAGCTCCCTGCATCTTTCCCCAGAAGAAAAAGACAAGGCATTGAAGAGCTTCTGAACACTGGAATGCCTAAAAGAAGGAAAATCATTAATTAGTTAAAGGAGAAACCTGAAAATTTATCTTCTTTAAACCATAATAAATGGTACCAAAAAAAATAGAAATAAAGTGACTGTCGCACTAAGAATGCAACAATTCCTTATTAATTATTATCAAAAACAATAAATAACAGCATTTTTGTGATTACAGCACTGCACTGGCAGGAACTTACAGCCTCTTCTGTTCCTCAGACAGGAATTCCTCCTGGACAACCCTTAAAGATAATCCTGAGTTTGTCTGGTTTTGCCATGAAGAGAAAACCTGGAATAAACCAGATCTGTGCATGAGTGTCATTGTTTTCCCAAATTTGCTTCGGATTTGTTTAGGAATTGGTTTTGCTCACCTAAAAAATAGACACATTTTCACAAGCCATTAAATATTGCACAACACTGGGTTTGCTGCAAGAGAAGCTGTGGCTGCCCTATCCCTGGGAAGTGTCCAGCCACTGGATGGGGCTTGGAGCAACCTGGGGTAGTGGAAGGTTCCCTGCCCATGGCAGGGGGTTGGAATGAGATGTGCCTTTAGGTCTCTTCCAACCCAAACTATTTAAGAATTCAATCCACAGATCAGATTTTGTAACCTTTTCTTTGGCTAGACTGGAACTGCTTTAGGAATTTACTGAAATGGCCTTGTTTTCCCTGATAAAAATGTAGGTGTTTATAGCCCAAGTGCCCTACAGCAGGAACTGAATTAATCCAAGTCTCTTTGAAGCACTACTGTAATTTTCATGAGGTGAGATTGCAGCAATCATTACTCAAAATTTAAGAAAAACTCTACTCCTTCCCAAAAGAAAAGGAAACCCTTCATTTCTCTAGGGAATGTTTTGGCTCACATCCTATTGCTCCAGCCAAGACACATTAATCTGAATGGCACTGTGAACCTAGAAATCAGATTCAGATGAATCACAAAGTCCTGTCAGTGTTTGGTATTTCCCTTCTTTTCAGAAGTAAAGGCAACAGCCATTGTTGTTTCTCACAATAACTGTCTGCAAGACAAAACAACTGGGGGGGACACGACTGCTTTCCATTAAAAACTCAGCATCCAAAACACAAGGGTAGGAGATAAAAACCATCAAAATAAAATATATTTTTGATATTAACAAAGGCAATATTGCTCATGCAAAAGGATCCACACAACTGAAGAAATAACCACTTCAAAACACACAGAAAGGACTCAAAGAAATGCCTGGAAGGGATGGAAAAAAGGAATGGTCAAGGGGAAATTGTGTTCTGTAGGAGTCAAAGGGTTGGGAATAAAGTGAAAACATAGGTCAGGCTAAGAAGTGGAAATACATCCTTTTTGTACAACTTAATGAAAGTTTGAAAAAGAGCTGCTATGGCATTGAAGAAAAAAAAAAAGAGACAAATCAACACATCCCAAAGCCTAAACAAATCCTCCTCCTGTACCCGTTAAGAGTGAAGATGTGGAAGGCATCACCCCATCCTCACAGGGTCTGCACACCAGATTTCAGCTCTGTGGGATCAACATCTCAGTTTTTACTAAACCCAGGTCTGGGTAAGAGGGCAGCTGCCATTCCCTATTTCCAGGAGGCTTGGAATAATCAAAGCATAGGTGCAGTGAGCGAGGTATCAAGTCAGATAATTTAGAAGAGTAGAAGTAGCACCTAAATTTTAGTGAATCTTTGTAACCTGTGAGGCACACAGACTTTTAGAAAGAACTCTGGAGGGAATCAATAAATACCTGAAGGTAAACACTGACAAAACACAGTAATATATTTCCATGGCTTACACAACCACATACACTCAATTTGCTGAAGAGTTTTGTTCATGAGAGAACATCCTGAAGTCAAAAGATTTGTTTTATCTACTGGAGCAAAGCAACTGGTGTGGTGCCAGATGAGAAACTTAAACTGCCCTAACTGAACCTCAGTGTGGAACTGTTCAGCAAAAAAAAAAAATTAAATCAAAGGAGGACAGGAATAAATAGCCCTGAGAAAAAGCAGCAGAGGAAACAAATACCCTCATCTCAGATACTTGGATATCTACAGCCAAAAACCAGATCAAAAGAAAAGCATTGCAACTATCAGAAGAAAAAAGAACTTTTTATAGGCATAGATGAAAAAGGATCTGGTTTTCTTTTATTAGGCCAAATAAAGCAGAAAGAACAGGTCTGACATTTGTGAGTATCTCAAGGATGTGTTCTGGTAGAGAAAAGAAAAATAAAACAGATATAAAAGTAGAATTAATAAAATAGGCTGAAAATTCAAATACAAACAAACAACAGATTCCCAACCATTCACAGAGTGGAACAGTGGGAGGAATTTAAACACTTAAGATAAAAGGAGGAGGCATTTTATGGTACCATTAATACAGCCATTGGGGACTACTCACTGAGCTAGGTGGTCTTTTCCAACCCAGTGTGATGAGCACATCCTAAAACCCTTGTGAAGTCCTAAAATCTCCAGGCTCATTTCCTCAAAAGCACTATTGTTATAAAGTTTGCTTTATTAAAAGCCTCTGGAGCACAATGCACGAAGCCAATCTACTTAGGGAATAATACAATGCCATATGGGATACTTAAAAACTTTAACTCCACTTCCCTAAGGATCACGATCCAAATGTGTCTGACCACAAAAACACACAATGGAACCTCTGCCACTCTGTACAATCCCTGTAGCCAATTACACACCACGGCTACAATGAAATGCAGCTCAGAAAAGGAGCTTTTAGAGCCCTCGCTGCCTTCAGAAGGCAAAGTGAAAGCACATGGGGAGCATTAAACTCAACAAGCACCACCATCACTGGAAATTCATACAGAAATTCAAGTTTCTCACACATCTTTCAACACACAGAGCAATTATGTGGTTTTTCCCGACCAAACTTTTTTTTTTTACTTTACCTGTGAATAAAAAGCTTTATAAATCTTTCTTTTGGGGAAAAGTGCAATCATCAGGAAATTGTTCTGGGTATGGAATTCAACAGGTAGATGAGGAAGCAGGGAACTTTTGAAGTCTATGAAGAGTGCGGCAACAACACTGTTGGAATCCTGGAAAAGCAAGAAACAGGACAAGTTGTAATTAACATTTTCTACTTTGCAAGGCACAGGGGTGGAGCAGGAGGAGTGGAGCACCCCTCAGTTTCTACTCTGCAGCTACTGGAGATACCACAAGCTTAAAATAAAGGATCTGAGATTGATCTAAGCACCTACGTTTTGTCCTGAAAACAAAAGCTTGCATTTTAATATCTTCCCTTGTTCCCACCAAAATCTAGACCCTTCCTCTGCTACTGCTTCAAACAACAAACTCTTCATCTACACCCACATCTCCAACACAGACACAACATGAAAAATGAATTAAATGCCAGCTAAAAAGGTGACAAGGATGGCAAGGTGCTCTTGCAAAACTCTCTGTACCATGCTCTGGGGTTTCTGACCTGAAAGGAACTGTTCTGAAACAAGACACGAGTCTTAGGCCTGTAATTTAAAATGCAGGTCCCATGCATGTTGAAAGTGTCCCGTTTCTCTCAGATTCTTTCCTGAGCACAAATTCTAACAAATTTCTTTCTTTTTCACCTGAATTGTCTTTACCAACAGGAGGCTGAAGCCCTCAGGTTGTGTTTCCCTCAGGAGCACTGAACTCAGGCTGTCCAATTTTCATTCTAAGCAAACACCGATTTGTTTTCATTGGGTTGTTTTTTAATTTGGTTTGGGTTTTTTCCCAGAATGGTGGGAAATGCCCCATCCTTGGAAGGGTCCAAGGCAGGGCTGGATGGGGCTTGGTGCAACCTGGGAGAGTGAAAGCTGCCCCTGCACATGGCTGGGGGTGGAACAAGATGAGTTTTAAGGTCCTTTCCAACCCAAACCATTCCATGATTCTGGATTATCAGGCGTTTATGTGCATCTCTGAAGGACTCTGAAGTGCTTTATGTTCCAGCTTTGACTTGTAACTCTTTTCATACCCAAGTTTGGCAAAATCAGAACAATTCAGAAGCATGAAACATTTCTGGGAAATCAGAATTCAATTATTTAGGGCTCAAATCAGAATTTTAGTGGCATCCACTTCACTTTCAATAGAAATGGGCAAAGAACTCACTGTACTCATTCTTGAGAAGAAAAAGCTCAAGTTGGGGAACTGTTACATAAGAATTGGGATCAACTCTGAGACATTTGCAAACAGAATCCCTCTGCTTTGCTGACTGAGGGATTAATTATAAAAATAATCCTCTCAAAGTCACTGAGGTTACTGAAGAACATACAAAATATTCTCCTAAGACAGAACAATTTCTTTTAAGAGAAAATGGCTTTTGGAACAGAACCCACAGATCCTGGATTCTGCAGGATGGCTCAGAGATTTCCTGAGAAGTGACTCCAAGGCCAACTCATCCATGCTGCAGTCAGCATGAGAAGCATCCAACAAATCTGCTCCTGGAAAACATTTTGGGCTCCACAAATTTAAAAAAGCTGAAAAGCAGCAGCAATAATCCCCACAGACACGAAGTTGAAAGGAGCCAGCTCCCAAGTTTTACAAGATGTTAATGTCATTGTGAAATCTAAATATTGCTTGGTAGTATTTGTTCACTTGATGAATGGCCAGAATCTCCCCTGCCCTCCACGTCCATGAGCCCCAGGGACTTCAGGAGCTCAGGAGCAGCTCAGTTCCTCACAGCACAGGAGTCTGCACCACGTGCTAGAGCAAAAGTGTAAATATTTTCAAGTGAAAAAGAATACCACCTCACAGGCATCGTGAAAAAGCTGCTGAACACTGCACATCACTTCGAGGCTTGGTATCTTTTATTTTAATCTGAGCATTAAATTACCCTTTTTCTTTTCCATCCATATTGCTGCAATAACTTTTGCAAAGAGCAACCAACAATTACCCTGCTTCTCTCCTGTCACTTCTTAACAGTTCAAACCCTCCACCCTTGTATTCTGCCAAGTCAGTAGAACAATAATACACTCCCTGTCAAGGCTTAGCTTCACACAAAAATCTGGCATCAGTTCAAGAATGATGGCCAGGTCCCAAAAATAGCAACTTCTATGAAAGTGAGTGTCTTGACTCAAACAATAAAAGGAAGGTCAGTGTTAAAATAGCTTCTTAAACTACCAAGGGGCAATCAATATGATGTCCAAGAAAAGGCAGCTAAGGTAAGAGTCTCTGAGCTGCTGTGTTTTCATCTCAATTGAATCACACATTTTTATTGTATTTTCCTGGTTTCCTGTATTGTGTGATGAAATCACCCAGCACAATGTTGCAGGAGGCCACTGAACAAATGGGGAATACTGTACCTGAACAAAAGGGAAACTAAAGGAAACTGATTTTTTTTTTCCAGTGTTTAGGAAACAGTAACCAACACAAATAATCTCTTTTCCACCCTGAAGAAGTGATGGTTAACTCAGTGTCTCTGCCTTGAGGAGGAGAGAGCTGAGCTGCCATCATTAACCTTTCAATTCCCACTGAGCCTGAACACTGCTCTGGTGGCAAAGTCATAGATTCCAATATATTTTTAATAAAGGCAGCATTTTCACCCTCCAAACACCCTAGGACTTCACCATACCTTGACTGTTCTCTATCCATCACTTCTCACTGTGAGATGTTTGAGGAATGTTTTTAATAAAAAGCAGTTTTCACACTATTAACACCACATTGCTAACTTCCAATACAAAATTCTCTCCTCCTTACTCACTAATTTTAGTTAATCAACACCAAAAGTGCCGAGATTTGCATCAGTTATTACAGTTGTACAGACACTTAAAACGGAAGCTGAAATCTAAATTTTGTACCAGAACTCAACAGAATTATTGTTAAAAATTGATAAAAACTTATGACAGTAGGAACAGAAAAAATACTCACCCCATCATAGAGAGAAATGGAACTCATGTGGTTCTTGGAAATGGAAATGCTGCCGTGGTGGGGATCAAAGAAGAGAATGCCATCGGAAAAGAAATACAATTTGCCTAGAATTTGAAGGAAAAAGGATTCTATGAGGTATAAATCAACATTTCAGCTTCTCATGATGACTGTCTCTTCTTCCTGAGGAAGAAATCTATGTTCTTGCAGGGTTTTGTTGTATTTAACAAGGAGTAAATTTGATTTGGGACAGTATTTAGTGAGCACAACCAAGGGCAGGAAGCATGACTACGACTGCATTTGACTTCCTCTGACCCCACAAAACCACTTACCATAAATATTCTGAGGCACTTTTTTAAATTTAAAAGCAAAAAAATTCCATCCTGTCAAATTTCAAACTTCCAGAAATGCAAAATTGACAATACAAGACCTTGAGTAAAGATTGCATCCAAAATACTTGAAAATGTAAACATTGTAACAAACTGAACAGTATAAAAATGTTTGAGTGGAAAACTTAAGCATTGTCTAAATTTAGTTTAAATTTTTAAAAATTAACATAAAATTTACCTTTTAAATTAATATTTAACTTAACACTTAAATTTCAAATGTAACAGTGTTTAACTGATCCATTTAACCATTACAACAATGTTTAACTTGTCCACTTAAACATTATAACATTTACATTTTGGTTCTTAACAAACCTGCATGAAAGAAAGCAGCTGAAAAAAAGAGAAGCAGCAAGGCTGGGTGATACCATGGAAAAAGAAAATTCCACTGAAGTGGAATAGAAACTGGTATCAGCAAAGAGCTGATTTCTGACAGGCACAAGAAAGAAAATGCCCAGAGAGCTGGACCTCTGCTACCAGTGCTGGACCAGGCACTAAAAGCAAGATCACATTCCATACCGGGAAGTTTATGAGTCAAGGGAAAGGTTCAATATTTTCTGTAAGAAAAAAAAAAAAAGCAAAGGAATGAAAATATCCAGCTAAAACTGCCTGCACAGGTAGCACAAACAGTGCTGGGAGGAAATAATACAGAAACAAAGATGCTTTACTCTTGAAATGGCAACTTGGAATAAAATCTTCAAAAATTGTTCAGTATTAAGGCTTTGTTTTAATAAAAATGGCTTTAAGCTGAAGGAGAGCAGGGTTAGATGAGATACTGGGAAGGATTTTCTGGCTGTGAGAGTGCTGAGGCCCTGCCAGAGACTGCCCAGAGAAGCTGTGGCTGCCCCTGGATCCCTGGAATTGTCCAAGGCCAGGCTGGACGGGGCTTGGAGCAACCTGGCATCATCCCATGGCAGGGAGTGGGATGGGATGGGATGATCCTTAAACTATTCCATGATTCCATTCACCTTTTGCACCTCACAATGCCAGACTACAGGGCTGCAGCCTCAGCAGAGCCCAGATTTGAGCACAACAAACTGGTGAACAAGATCAACTTCACAGACACCTGACACGTAAGAAAATCTCACCCTCCTTGCAGTGTTTCATAATGGCCCTTCCTCCAGCTACTTGTAACTCTCCAGCCCAAGAGTTAGCAAAACACTGAACTCCACAAACCTCCCAAAAAAAGGGAAAAAAAAGGAAAAAGTAAATTGCTCCTTTGGGGCACACAGAGCCCAAAAAAAATCCAGCATTCTCCAGTTATTTACTGAGTGAACAAGTGCCCACAGCACTGCATTGCAAAAGAGCTGAATATCACAGTCCGCATTAACCTCTTCTCTTTGAAATCTGATCAGTTAGAGCAAAAGCAGCTTCCCTTATGGGAGGGTTGCTGTTTAATTGCCTTGCACATCATTATTTATCCTCGACACCACAGAGCAAAGACAATAAAGCCAAAGGTTCTCCTCTAAACTCTGTCAGCACCAAGCACTTAATGTCAGATAATTCATTACCTTCTGCTGCACATCAGCACTGTGACAGCAACACCTTCTCTGTACATCAGAATATAAAAGTATTGTGCCTTAAAAAGTATCTATTGATTCAAGGCCCGAGGGAGAGAGGGAAATCCAACAGTGCCATTAAATTGCCTTCAGTCTTACTCCTGGGATATTCATGTTATTTAAGTTCTTGAAGCAAAAGGCACCAAAAGAAGAGGAATAATCCAAGACTGCTGCCAGTGATCTTGTGCCAAAAAGCTGTAACTGGGTTGGATCTGAGAAGGACCAAGACCAGGCATTTTTCTGTAACACAGTGAGCACCTGTGCTGACAAGCTCTGAATTCCTGAGAGAAAATGACAATGGAAGAAAACTGGAATGCATCAGCTCCAGGAGCAGGCTTTGATAGGAATATTTGCCTTCTCCCCCTGAGCTGGGAGCCCATGGCACTTCTGCAACGCCCAATCTTTCCAACCCCACATTCGTATAGATGCAGAAAAGGCAGAAAACATCTGGCACCTCATCTTCATCTGTCAAGGACAGGAAGAGCCAGTCTGTGCATGTTCTGAAGGTGAGCTATGGAGAAAAGCCACCTCCCAGGTCTGCAAAGCCTCAGTGACCATCATGGAAGAAAGAGTGCCATGTGCCTCCAAAGCCTGCAGCTCAGCAGGAACCCTCCTTCCAGGACCAGGAGTTTCAGGCAGAGGTTGGGGACAAAACAACCAGACATGGAATTTAACACAAGAGACTTGTAAAGGCAAATTGAAACCTTAAGATGATGGCATAGTTTGGCTCACCAGAGTGTGAATCCCAAATCCTGTCTCTCTCTCTCTGTTTAAAAACTAAAACAGAAAAGACCAAACAAAAAAAACCAAGCAAAAAAACCCAAACCAACTACATCTCACCTTCTGCAGGCACGGCCTGTGGATTGCTGGAACAGACATACACTCCATCACCCCCAGTGAGTAAAGTACCCAGGAAAGATTTGTCTTCCTAAACAGGAAAAAAACAACAGCAACATCACAGACTGGATCAAGGACTAATCCAGGCAGGAACATTTTCTCCTGCTTTTGCTCCAAGAGAAAATACTTTATTTTCAAACAGCATCTGTCAGAACTTTGAAAGAGTTTTATCCCGCATGGATAGAGAAGGACCAGGGAAAGAGAGCAAGGCAAGAGGAGAATTTTTAAAAGCCTTCCCCCCATTTTGGTTTTGCCAGCAGCTATGAAGTTACAAGTTATTGTCACAACCACAAGGCTGAGCTTTTTGTTTTTAGTTTGTCAATCCACTGAGCTAAAAGTATATTACATGAAAATAAATCTACTTATAATGAACATTCCTGGGAACCACAAATTACACCACAAATGTGAAACTCATGTGATCTAATGTGTTCCCAAATTCCAAACTCTTTTTTTTCCCTAGTGCTTAAAGTGTTTTCCTTTAGACATTAGCATGCTAATTAAGTTAAAAGAAAGTTGCATCGAGTTTTGGGGGCTTTTGGAAACATACGAGCTCCATGAGTAATGTTTAGTGAGACTTCCATGAAATCATGGTTTTATTAGAACTCTTTTTGCTCTTGGGTTTTGTGATTCTTTGAAATAAAAGGAACCCTCAAACTTTTACACACAATATATTATTTTGTATGTCAAAGTTTGAAAAAGGCAGGGCAGAACAGGCAAGTCTTGTAGAAGAGAAGTAACACACGAAAATAAAGGAGGGTTTGGTAGGAGCTCAAGTTTTTCAAATACTGCTTCATCAAAGTGTAACTTCTTAAGTTTAAAAATATATTTCATTTTACCTTCAATACTTCTTGTGCCTTTTCAGACAGTTTCACATCACTGTCTTCAACCTGCAGCCAGAAACAGCTTCCATTTGAATGGTGATTTATATAAATAAAGGAAGGCTAACGTTAAATAAAAAGCACTAAAGGAGTTTTGAGGCAAACAAGAACCTCAGGTACCACAGACAGAAAAAGCCCTGAGCCCAGAGCGCTTTAAAGACAGTTCTGTGCTCTTAACACTCTGTTACCATGGGACCAGAATAATTTCTTGCACTACATCCTCCTCATTAAATTGTTTTATAGACTTAAATAATATTATATAGACAGAAAGTGTATCCCATCCAGTCCTATCTTTTATTACTGTTCCAGCATGCACTGCCAAAGAGCAATGCCCAGCTTTGTTACAAGCTTTGGAATTCTCCCTCTAAACTGTGTAGTGTGTTAGAGCCCTGCAATCAGACCTTGCTTGCTTTTGGGGTGATCTAAAGTGCCCTACAATAAACAGAATTTTCAAACGTCAAACTGTGCACTTCAAAAACACCCAGACTTTCAAACAGCTAAAAACCTGACATGGTGAAAATGAAATAATTTAAAACTTGTGCTATGGATGGAACCAGCTTGTTTCCACTTAGTTTTTCACTTATTCCCCCTATTTAAAAAAACAGAATATGTGAAAATTACAGCATTCTGTTCCAATGCCCAAGGTCCATATTTTCCCCCAGACATCCCCACTCCCACAGCAAGTTTTGCTTTGTGGATGTGTGCGTGGATGAGCTGAGCTGAGGCTGTGTGCCCTCACTCACCAGCCAGGAAGCAAATCTCGGGATAGCTGCGGTCAGGATAACGTGCCTGGAGTCTGGACTGATGCTGCCATCTGCAGGGAAGCCACGGGAAGCAAAGCAGTGGAATCAGGGAATTATTAAGGTTGGAAAAGACCTCCAAGGTCACTAAATCCAACCTTTGACCTCATATCACCATGGCCACTAAACTAATAGCACCCATATAGTTCAGAATGTCCAGTGAGTTACTTTTAAGACTTGAAGTTTCTTTAGTAAATCTGAAAATCTTGTTATTTTAAGGATTTCTGAGCGTTTAAATGAAGCTTTCACAGCAGATTAACTCCCAGTCCTCTTGTGCTCTGACACACCCAGAGCTGGCTACAAAGTTCCAAAGAAATCCTGATTTATTCTGGTCTTTCTATGGCTTCTTCCTTTGCTCTTCTCCCCACTAAAAGGGTTCCAAACCCAGCCAGGTAACAGCAAAAACATCCATTGGAATTCCTCTGGCTTTCCCATCACAGCAAAGCCAGCAGAAGGACAAGAGTGGTGGCAGAATTTAAAACACTCACCTTTTTCTTTGACCTGTATCTGTGATGTCAGAAAGGACTCCGAAAACACAACGGATCCCAAGCATCCTCTTCCCGTGAGCAGGTCTGGAATGTCAAACACCATCATAGATGCCTGCAGCAATCCAGCAGTTGGAGGGAAAGGGAAGAGAAAGCAGAATTTGAAAGATTTCAATTGAAACAGTAAAATCTGTATTTTTCAAACATCCTAAACCACCATTCCTATATCGTGGTGAAAACCCAAGAGCATCAATCTGTGGTAATGTTTTATTCTGAATTCTGACTTCTCGTTAAATTTGTTCCAGCATCTGAAATCTCTCTCATCTCTCCTCTTACACTTATATTCCCATAAAAATCTCAGCATGCCCCACAAAAACAGGCACTTGAGCTCTATTTTCTAATTAAATAAATACTATTATAACTTACCGTTTTGATCAAACTCAGACTATCCTCGTTATCCAACGGAGTAATTCTAGAACAACAATGACAATTAAATATTTAAATGTTAGATCATTCTTCTGTGACTCCCCAGCAGCCAAAAATACTGTTTCATTTTAAAATACACTCTTATTTGTGCAGGTCATTTCAGTCAATTAGTGTGGGGATTAAATAAGCACAAATTTGTGATATCTACTAAGTTAAAAGCATTTTTAAAATGAAACTCTTAACGAGCTCACGCTGCTTCTACTCATTAACAGTTAATAAAATTAGTCTGCCCAACTGCTTTTTATTCCTTTTAATGTTTTTAAGATTCCACAGAATTACAGATATGAAATCACTGAACTATCTCATACGCAAAAGCATTTAGCACATCTCATATGAAATAATCAAACACGAGGTTTCCAAGAAGAGAAAAATTAATTACTGTATGAGAAGCACTAATTAATAACAAGAAGTTGTAAGACAGTGATACAAACCTGCCATGGTTGTTCACAGCCTGAATTTGAAAAGCGATTTTGGAGCTGTAGAACAGAAATTGTAAAGGTGAGATGTGTGGTTTGTACTTTTAAATGTAAAAAATAAGCAGGAATAGACTTAAAGGAAAATAAGTGATTAAGAAAGCAGGAAAATGGAATAATTATAATGATTTTTAAAGTCTGAATGCATTAGGAAGTCTTGGAATTTGGCAGCCAGGCAAGTTCAGTTTAAAATTAATATTTCTCAGTTTATAATGAATATTTTTTCCCCCAAAGAAGCCAATCCAGTGGGACAATGAGCAATCAGTAACTATGGAAATACACACCGTAAAGCAGATTTCAGCTGTGCTAAGCCAACGGTGTCTAACACAGACAGGAGCACCTGCTCTGCCACCTCCTTTGCCTGAAAAAAGGAAATAAAGAATAAAATACCTTTTTCCCATCCTTCCAAATCCCAGCAGCTCCAGGAGCACCCATGACATCAACAAGAGACACTAAACAGTAACACACTGATGCACCAGGCTAAAATTTGTTCTTTCACAGATCTCATTTTCCTTACTATGAGGTCAGGAAAATTCACGAGAAGCTGGAAAAACCAACTGGAGATGGGTAAAATTAAGGCACACTCTGAAATCTCTCTTTTTTCTTAAACAGAATTCAGAGACTGGTTGGAGGCCACGGTACGAACTCGACTCATAACATTGGAATTATTTTGGTTTTCATTTTGGTTTGCACGTAAATCTCATACTGCAAGCAATCCAAATCAACAATTACAGAGAGAGAACAATTACAGGGGGCTTCATTTACCTTGGATTCAGTGGAAGTTTTAGCATAGCACTCAATGCCAGCAAGCACAGCCTCTACAACAGCAGAATATATTTGCGACAACAGCGTACTGAAGAGAAATACAAACACAACATTTACTGGACAGGTAGAGTTTTCTTCCTCCTCTCTTTAAAGGAGCAGTTTTTTCCTCTCATTGCACAACTCCCTTAATAACAAGGAAGGGGTCCTTGGTGAAATAAGTGGAGAAGTAGCTTTACAGTTAAGCTTCTTGTGTAAGAAAATTCAATTAGAGCAAGGAAATTGCTCAAATTACAGGATATTTTGGGAAAATACCTCTTGACACAAATGTATCCGGTGCTTTTGTTAGTCAAGAATAAAAAAATATGTTTTACTGTTGACTTTTGCTGCAGTTGGGTTTAGAACCACATCCTAAATCCAGGGCCTGGAGTGCCAGGACATGGGGAATGGCTGCACATTGACAGAGAGCAGGGATAGATGGGATATTGGGAAGGAATTGTTCCCTGTGAAGGTTGTGAAGCCCTGGAATGGATTCCCCAGAGAAGCTGTGGCTGCCCCTGGATCCCTGGAGGTGTCCAAGGCCAGGCTGGATGGGGCTTGGAGCAGCCTGGGACAGTGGAAGGTGTCCCCGCCCATGGATGAGGGTGGAATGAGATGATCTTTAAAGATCTCTTCCAACCCAAACCATTCCAC
The DNA here is from genome assembly GCF_017639235.1 of Corvus kubaryi. NCBI lineage: Eukaryota > Metazoa > Chordata > Aves > Passeriformes > Corvidae > Corvus > Corvus kubaryi. The sequence goes on from NW_024582073.1 coordinate 30,058,206, forward strand.
AATTCCATGAAATCTCAAACTCAGCTTAGTCCAATTCCCTTCTTAAAAGGGGACTGAAAAAATTGTACAGAAACAAACCAAAGTCAGGCGAAGCCAGGAATGACTTTCAGTTATTTTATAGCTCCAGAACCACTGGGAAAAACCCACATGTGCCCAACCAAACAACATCAGCCTCTGTTTTCTTGCTAAATTATAACAAAAAGATGAGCAGATCAACAAAATTACTGCTTCCCTAAATTTTAAGTCCTCTCATTTACTCCTCTGCCACTGCCAATATTGAGGGAGGGAAGAGGGGGCAGGAAAGAGAAGGATACAGTATTTAAGCCATATGCAAAGCATTCCTGAAGGACGGAAAAAAAGCATCTGAAGATCCCAGATGTGGAGGAACCTCAAAATGCACCAAAGCTTGTCTTTGATCATCCCCAACAGCAGCAAGTGATTTTAAAATTCAGCCTTCTCCCTGCTTTTTCAGGTTTCTTGATTGCAATTTCCTGTGCTTTCATATGCACTTAGCATGTTTTCACTGCACCCAGTAAAGGAATGTAATTCCTTTATATTCTAATTCTTCCAGACTTTGTAACCATTCCTATTTTCCCTCAAATTCACCTATATATTTGTAGGAAAACACCTCAGTGAGGTGTCCTTTACCTTACTCTTCTTCCCACTTTAACATTTTAAAGCTAGGAGTGCAAAATGTAAAACAACATAGTTGCTTTTGAAGCATTTTCTTAAAAAAACAGAATCACAAAATTCACCCCAGTTTATCCTTCAATTTACAGAGTTGGTTTATGCACTCCAGCCAATCAGTACAGCCAAACTTGGACTGAATGGTGTTCATGAAATACTTTTATTTAATTTTTTATAAAATATTGACACCTGTAAGAACCAGTTACAGGACTCAATGCAAACTAAGCCAAAAATCATGAGTTCAGGTTTGTCAGAAAAGCCAATTATGCTGCTGTTGTTGAAATTAGATTATTTGAACCAATACAGGGATGCTTCCAAGAAAATTATATTCTTTTAAAATTACTGCCTTTATCAACCCCTGCTTTGTTCAGAGCTTCTCTACTCACCTTGATTAAAAATGTACTTAGTACAAATGATTTTTGAAGAAGGACAAGAAGTGTTTGAGGAGAACATACAGGCAAGAAAAAATACCTGCTGGAGTTCAGTTGTCTATGAAAAAAGGGGAAATCTGCTGCTCAGTGCAGTTACTCTGTTTTTATGTCTCACAATTACCAAGAGCCAACAGTATTTAGTGTGAGAGTACTGACACATCTTTAATATCTTGCTACCAGGTCACACAGCTTTGCAGAAGCAAAGACAGGCTCCTAAAATGATCCCAACTGACAAGGAGGACAAAATCTCTAAGGAAAGGTCTGGTTTATCAAGAGAGAGAGCAGGACCAAAGCAGATTATCTACTCTGTTCTCAGCTGGACAGGGATCTACAACAAGCAGAGGAAGTGGAAATCAACATGGATAAACAAAGTCTGATTTTGAGAAGGTTAAAATGAGCAGAAGCTTTGCAGCTTCCCAACTAAAAAAAATTAACTTTGATCTAACTTTAACACAGTGAATTTCTTCACAAGTTTTGAGTGTTCCCTGTTGGCATTCTCACTAAGCATCATAAATCTTACACATTGTTCATGAAACTGGTCTAAAAATTACTTTTCCTTCTATCTGTGCAAGATGCTACAGTGCGAGATACTTTTCCCCTTGGTATATATGAAGTATCTTGTAAAATATTTAAGTAACTGTTAAGATTATTACTTTTTTTACTACAATTTGAGCAAAATTTACTATTATTTCCTTTCCTACTCTGCTGCTGCCACACTAACAACTCCTAACTGCACCCACTGAAACTCTCCACGAGCATTTTGCCTTTGAAACCCTGTCCCAGGCACATTATTCTGAATAAAAATGTGTCTGCAAATGCCAACAGCCACTAAAAGCAGGTTTCACCTACTGCCACAAGGTAGAAAGAGAGAAGAGTAAGGAATAACATAAAAAGTTGGCAGCTTACACTTGGTCAGTTTGCTTGTGCATCTCATTGTCATTTCCTGTATTAATAAAAAAAAGGTTTGGTTTAACCACTTTAAGAACATTTCTGCTGCACATCTTACATGAAATTTATCCAGTATTTTATGTTACTAGGACAAACACAGGCTGTAATTCCAATCCTCCAACTGTCTTCCCTTCAGCTTTTCTGAGCTCAGTATGATTTCAAGATAACCCTAAGGACTGACTTTATCTATGGACTCTTCCAGCCATTTGAAATACATAAGAAAATGTTTTTTAAAAATTTTACATGGCTTGTTTTTATTTGGGAATACAGCTATTGTAACTCACTATACTGGGCCCAAACCAGAGGATAAAAGATAAGAGTGAAAGAATTTTCTCTATCTTTTTAAAAGTCCTCAGTTACTTGACAACTACCCATTTGAATTACTGTGGTTTTGGAGACTGTTTTTTATAAACCCATATGGAACATGGACTTAAATATTTGCTTAGTACTTAAAAAAGGGTCTGCACTCTCAGATCTGACAGATTTTACCCAAAAAATCTGCTATGATTTCATGCACTGGCTACAGAATCTACCATTCTGTGGCCTGATGCTCATAAAGGAAGCAAAGCTTTAATTGCTACAAATTTTCATGGAATCAGAGGTAATAACTTCCTTGGTATGTTTAATGTACTTACCCAGGAAAGGAATGTGAGTGGCTCCAAAAAAATAGGTCCTTGAACAAGCCAGAGGTCCCTTTGGAGATACACACTGCACTACCTAGCAGTCAGTATTAATGAGATACAAAAAGCCATCAGTAAAACAAATTGGTGCAATAATTAACAATTAACTACATTCCCCTTAAGTCTTCTAAGCACTGACAGACTACAGAAGTTTACGACACAGACGGAACTGGATTGTGAAAAAGCAACTTACGTTTTCAAAGGTCTATTTCACTTTTGACTTGACCTGAATGGTTGAAAGACTTTGGAAAGGAGATGAGCTCTGACTTGTGTTTTCAATTTCCTATGTCAACTGCTCTTTTCATGAAGAGGAAAGTGTGTCAGGTTCCCATAACTATGCTGGCACTTGGTCTTATTTACTATTTTCATGACACCCTATTAAAACAGTATCACCTGTACCTGTAAATAAACCACCTTTTTAAAAACAGCATCAGAATCTGAGGACAACAGATGGAGCAAGTACATCAGAATAACACTGTACTTGCACTTTCAAAGGTATCAAATGGTATCTTATTGTTAACAAGGGAAGAAAAGACAGAACTGAAAGTGTTTTTACAGAAATAGGGTTAGAGCAGCAAATGGAGGATGAGATTTCACCAGGATGCAAAAACATTCCTTTCTCAGGCTCTGGACACATGATTTGTGCCCAGAACTCCCACATCCAACCATCCCTGAGGCAGCTCCACATGAAATGTTGACAAGCTCATGAACTCATGGCCTCACTCATGCGCTCACTCCACCAAGACCTGCGCTCAGCCACATCCACCTGCTCAGGGCTCACACCACTGCCACTCCCAGAGCCCCTGGAGGCAGCAGGGAGCTCTCTCCACACTCTACCTCTCTCCTCCTTCGCTGCCAGTTGCCTTCTGGAGCCACCCAGGCCCTCCAGCCAGAGGATCCCAATTCCCTGGGGTCGCTTGCCCAGGCACGGCCCCTGCGCCGCAGTGCAACAAGCCACGGACCTCAGCAAATGTTTAACAACCAAGCTTTCACTTGGAAATGGAAACAAGTTAATCTTTACAACTTCATCAGAACAGTCCTGGAACTATGAAAGACTTTTCAGAGTTTCATCAACAGTTGCTGAGCACACACTGGAATTTGGATATACGTCAGGATCCCAGGTTTATTCATAAAGGTATTATCAAAAAAAAAGTGTCTTTTCGTTTTCTTTTTTAAGAAATGGCTAAACAAATGTGATTAAAATAAAATCTGTGTGTCACAGTAAGTGTATCATAAAAGATTTTCACTTTGTGGCCAGGACACAGATCCTCACAAACAGCATTTCTCTCTCCCCCACCCACTTACAGCACCAGTTGTCTTTTTACAGAGAATAAATTATTTTAACTCATTCAGCAGTCCCCTGATTAAGAATCCAGTATGGTTTAACATGGAAAGAGAAAGAAAAAGCAAATTTGTTCCTTAAACTGATGGATTGCTAAGCTGCTTTATGTTAAGAAGAATGAAGTATTTAACTTATGGAAGATAACCACAAAAAATATACGAAGAAAAAGAGCATCTACAATGCTTTAAAATCTCAGATAACTTCTCCAGAGGCTTACCATATGCTTGGCAGTGCTTCCACCAAGGCCAGTGTTTCGAACCAGATGTCCTTCAGATGGAAAATTAAAGTTCCCAGAGTTCAAGTTTTCCTTCGTGGAGTGGCTGCCAAACAGGACAAAGGGCTGCCGGCTCGGGCTTAGGAGGAGAGAGGGAATCACCACCAAAACATCACAGGAAGTTTATAAACAACAAGTGAAATCAAAGCTTTCAAGTGTAATGGACTAACTGCTGAATTTCTCACTACAAGAGTGGGATCAAAAAAATTACTAAAGCTGCACGAAACTTCCCACTGAAAGGACCAAACTCCAAAGAAAAAACCCACTTGCATTAAAAAGATGATCAATTCTTTAAAATACAATAACATATCTCAAGGCTGTTCCCCAATGCTCTTGGAAGATTCTTTCATCTTAAACTGCCTTGAAAAGCTGCTTAGTTTAAAATTCACCATCTTGAAAAACCCTGAGAAGACCGTGTTGGAAACAAACAAAACTATTTTGGGTTCAGTTCTGGCTTTGGGCCCAAGACTCAGCTGGAGAGGTCAAGGATTTTCTTTTCATTATTGCAATGCAAACAACAGAGGATGCTGCCAGCAACGAAGGGCATTGAATTCCACTGGTTTGTCCCACATACTGAAGAATGTGCAGAGAGATTCAAGAAGATAAACAAACCTCAATTTAGCTCAAAACAGCACAACGTGGATTTTGCAACACAACAGCTTTCAGTTAAAACTCTGCCATAGAGGATGGTTTGGGTTGGAAGGGACCTTAAAGATCATCTCAGTCCACCCCCTGCCATGGGCAGGGACACCTTCCGCTATCCCAGCTTGCTCCAAGCCCTGTCCAACCCAGCTGGGGTTTCCAGGGATGGAACAGGAAAGGAACTGATCATAATGCACAAAATTTCATGATATATGTAAGAACTACAGCATTAAATCCTGTGAAAATTCAGCTTATCCTTCCAGGAACTGCCTTTGCATGGGGCTTTTTTCCAGTATGAAATGGGATATATTGAGATGATCCCACAAGGAATTTTAAGCATTATGGCATCAGGGATATGGAAATAAAATATTGAGGAACTATTGACACCCCAGGGAATAATGGGTAATAATTACCTGTTATCTGTTATATGGCTTGAGATCATGCCATGGCTGAAATAACTTCTGAAGGGCTGTGAAGAATTGAAAAAAAAAAAATTTATTAAGAAGCATATGAAGGGAAGTGTGAAATATCCTATCATTAAGAAAAAACCTGAATTGTCCTTCTCAAAGAAAACTCCTGAACCCTCAAAAATACTTCCAACCTCCACAAACAAACATAAACACCACTAAGTCTCTCATATTTTAAATCATTGAATGGTTTAGGTTGGGAGGGGCCTTAAGCCCGTTTAGTTCCAACCCCCTTCCATGGGCAGGGACACCTTCCACGATCCCAGAGGAAGTAAAAAAATGCTTTAAAAAAGCATTAAAATGCTTCAAAATGCATCCAAAAGCAACAAAATGCTTCAAAATGCATCCAGAAAAGCATCAAAATGCTTCAAAATGCATCAAAAAAGCAACAAAATGCTTCAAAAGCAACAGCCACCCCCAGAAATCCTGTGCTATTTTCTCCCATGCCCTGTGCTCCCCTCAGTTATGTTCGAGGCTTGATATGTGCAAATTCAACTGGTTAAGCCCTGCACATACCAGATTCCATCCAAATGAAAGTTAATCTACCTACAAATATCTCTTGTGCATATATATATCACCTAAATTGAATTATCAGCAAGCAAACACTTGACTGAATTACCCCAGCAGTCCTAAGCCATCATACCATGGATTTTTAAGGTGGGTGGTGACTTAAAAAAAAACCCAAACCATGCATTTTTACTCCTCAAACATGAAAGGTGAGATGGGATAGGGAAAAAAAACCAACAAAATAATGCTGAATAATTATTCCTTCTGCATGGATAACAGCAGGATTTTCGAGGATTGCTGAAGCAGGCCTACCTCCCCCGCCTGAGATTCTGAAAGTTCCAGAATGAAGGGAATTTCAGTGTCAAAATTAGCAAAAAAGTTGGTCCACTGGTGTTCAAAAATCATTAAATCCTAGAAGGAAAACATTTGACATTACTTCCCAAGGCAAGTGTTAAGAGAAGAGAAAGGAAGGCAAAGGTGACATTTCACTGGAATACAGACTGCCCAATGAAACAATAAACTCAAGAAAATAAATATGTTTTAAAAGATAAGGACATTCTGCTGGCTTTCAGGGTGTCTTTTTGTGGGTGTGTGGTTTATGTTTATTTTCTTCAGAAAATTTAAATCAATTTAACAACAACTTTCAGGATGAAAACTTCGAATTATGATAAATAGGTCTGCTCAGAGTAGACTTAACAGGTGTAGGGTAAATCCCAAACATTAATCTCACTTCCACACAGAGAGGGAGAGGTGAAATATCAGAGAGCGATTACTTAGACTGAGAGCCTCATAAAAACCTTATGATATTTTAATTTTCATTACAGCAGTTGATTAAACAACCAAATTGGTGTGAACTACTAATATTTTATTAATAAAGAATAATTCCTGCTGAATTTGCTACATATTAAATTGCTGTCAAGCTAAAATATTAATATATACCACTAATTATAACATATATATATACTGTTAAATTATAAATACTATTATTTATACAATGCTTTCTCTCTAGCACTGAGACCAGAGCATGGCATTAATGTGAAAATCCCTTCCCACTGTTTGTATTTCCCAAAGCATCAGGGCAGCCACTTAGTGTCACTGTTCCCCACTTAAAGGGGTTACAAAGCATCCCGAAAAGTGCTTTTTTTCTCCTGGAAGAATGGCTGTGTGTTAAAGGGGATTTTTTTAACCCTCCTAGCTGCAAAAGGAGGATTAACACACAAAAACACAGCAACTTCGTGTACTTTGTACATGGTTTAATGACACGAAGAAAAACTTCCAGGAGAATGTCGCACAAACTAAGAAATTCAAGGAAACCAAGACAAGTTATTTTGGTGTTTTGCTGAGTTTTTGGTAGATTTAAGGAATGGAAGGAGACCCTGCAAGCAACAGCAGGCAGAGCCTGTAGATTGAGTCCATAAACTTAATTAAACCAAACAAAATCACAACACTTTTACTCTGTGGTTACACCAAGCAGGAGCTGATGCAGAACATTTCACCTGCGTTACCTCAAAGAGCAAATCCTCCAAGGACACAGGATCCATTTTGCTGTAGGTCTTCCACAAGTCAACACTGACATCCATTAACTGAAAGAGATTTTAAACACATTTCTGTGAAAAACACCACGAAGAAGGCCACAGATTCAGGTTTAAGCTGCACTGAGGCAGCCTTTAACACACTGCCCTAACAGTGCTTCTTAACTCTGATTCCACAAATATTTTCACCCTGTTACAAAAGAACTGACCAGATCCAAGTGCAGAGACTCATCTCCTCCAGTGAGGGTTTGAACTCTGTGCAAATCTTTCTTTGCATCCTCCAAACAAATCATTTCACAAAGTTTTTCAGTTTAATAGCAAAGAGCAGCATGAGCTGGTGCAGGCAGAAGGGCAAGATGAGTTTTCTGAGCTAAGACAGCCAAGAAGCAGATTCCAGGGTTACTCATCCTGAGCACCAGCCAGTTCTTGCTCCAAGCTGATGTCAATTTAGGCTAAGACAGTTTAACTTTGCAATACTTTCTTCCAAGTAGTAGGACGATGCATATGAGAGTGATATTTAAAAATATATTCTTAAGGGATGCTTGCATCTGAATGATTTCTGCATTTACAGGGTTCTCCACCACTCAGTTAAAAATGCAACACTGGCTGGAATTTTCTTAACCCACTGCTTTAGAGTTATTCCAGGTACTCATGTAATCAGGTAGGTTAATAATGATTTCCAGAGCTCACTTCCATCCAGCTATCAGTAAATTCTCTGTATTACAGCATCTTGAGCAACTCTGACTTCTGCAGTAAGAGAGCAACTGCCTTTAAAAAACTGGGAAAAATCCTAAATTATCATCCTTCAATTATATTCAAATCTTAGAGAACACACACCAGAGGAAAAATCTCAGAGGGAAAGTCTGAGCTAAAAATGCAGCTAAAAACTCCCCTTTTAATAATGGCAGAAGTATTAATTCATAGATTATTTACAGTGATCCCAAATGCACTTCCCTCCCAGACTGGCTTCCTCCCCCATGAGTGACACAGAGCAGCTGCCTGACAGAGAACCACACAAACACTCACGTAAGAAGTTAAGAATGTCACTTCCCACTTGAAATCCCCTCATGATTTTCAAGGAGGAAGCAAGCAAGAACTCCAGCTGGAGCTGGCTGGACTGCCAGAGCCAACGTGATTGCTCTTAAAAAAGGAGTCCAAGAATTTTCCCTGCTCCTTTTTAAGTAATCAGGAGTGCCTGGAGACAGGATCAACTCCCTGGATCACACAGGAGAGGTTCTGTCTGTGCCACAGTGTCTCAACATTTTTTCAGAGCCTCCACAGATTTATGAAATGAACTGGGGTAATTAAAGGGCAATTAAAGACCCAAACAGCTCCTGAATTGCCGGTAAAATTTTCATTGACTCATTTCAGACATCAAGAAGGACTATTGATTGTTCTCCCCAAAGGTGCTCATCTGTTTGCACTCTGTATCTAATGATTTGGCCAGGTTCACACCACAAGGTGTTACAGGACCAGTGATGGAATGAAAAAAAAGCCTGAAGAAAGGAACCAGTGGAAAGAGAACAGTGCTCAGAAACTGAACATGAACTCACAGAACAGATTTCTGAGCAAGCATGTACAATTCTAGATATGATGAGACTTTAACAATGGCACTATTAGTTCTCTGGGGGTTTTCCAGCTATCAGGAGTCAGACAAAAGCCCACTGTGGCTGTAAAAATGGAAGAGTGATAAGAAAAATGGGACATCTGCATTGCTGCGGCAGAGGTTCAAAAAATGAAATCAAAGAAGCTTTAAACAAGTACAGAAATGCAAAACTGTCATCTGAAAATGCTGTTCAGAGCATAATTAATAAATGGGCAAATCAATGACAGAAGCTGCTCAGAGTGGAACAGCAAATCATTATCAAATATAGGAGCAAATAAATCCTGACTGATGCCCTATTCAGCAGGGTATGATGACCCATGAATATAAAATGTCAGTGAGAGAAGGAGATGCATCTCTTCAGTCAAAACCAGTGACCGAAGAAATACAGTCACTTCTTATTTCCTGAGCTCATCTCAGGGTGTTTGTGACTAACCAGCTCCTCCTGCTCTGCTCTTGAAGATCTATAACCCCTCTAAAAAATTAGGGGTAAAAAAAAAAAATCCATGTAGGGGTAAAAACATTGGTTATTGGTAGAGAAGGCTCTAGAACAAAAGGAAAGAAGTTCTAAATCACGGCAGAGGCCTGGGGAGAATGTCCAAATAATGGTTTATCCAGGACAAAGTGCTGTGTAGCTCAAAACAGAATCTCAGCAACAGCATGGGGTCTCCATCCTGGCACAGTTAAAACTCAGTTTTACAAGATCCCCAAAAACTTTATCCAATTTAGCAGCTCACTCGAGCAATGAGTCAGGACTAGATCATCTCAAAAAGTACTTTCCAAACAAAATAATTTCATGAGTAACTTCTGCTTCGGAAAGCAAACGAGAAAGGAAAACACTAACTTCGTATTTCATGGTGAAGAAGCCGTCGCCGCCGATGCCCTCCAGCGCGAAGGCCTGGACAATCGGCCACTTCTCCACGATGAACATGTCAAATATCTGCAGGTGGCCTGCAAAGCAAGCACAGCAACATTCCCTCACAAATCCTGGCACTTCAGTCAAATATCTGCAGGTGGCCTGCAAAGCGAGCACAGCAACATTCCCTCCCAAATCCTGGCACTTCAGCTCTCTCTGAGGCCTTGAGATTCACAGAGGGTCTCATTTATCCCCTCTTTGTACAACTGAAAATCTTTAAGTGAAAAATATTTTTTGTGTAGATGGCAGCTTTTAGAAGCTCCTCTACACCCCAAATTTTGTCCCTTTTTCTCAGGATATTCCACATCTCCTTGCAAGCTTCATTACAAGCTGATTAACAAAGCTGCCTATTAAAATTCAAGATAATAAACAGGGAGCTTTGCTTACTCCAGTTCCTCAAATACTTGGCCTTGGCCTCTGTCAACATCCCAGAATCCCAGACCGGTTTGGGTGGGAAGGGACCTTAAAGCCCATCCCATTCCACCCCCCTGCCACAGGCAGCGACACCTTGCACTTTTCCAGGTTGCTCCAAGCCCTGTCCAACCTGGCCTGGGACACTTCCAGGGATCCACAGCTTCTCTGGGCACCGTGTGCCATGGCCTCACCATCCTCACAGGGAGGAATTTCTTCCATCATCCCCATTTAATCAGAATTTTAAGTTGGGGGAGAGGAAAACTCTTCCTCTTGGCACTCCCTGGTGTAGCTGCAAACCATCTGAAGTGTTGTTATCAGCCTCAAGCTACACAACTTCTTCTCATCCTTCCTAACACAGAACCCGTGTCCTTCCCCCATGAGCCATTAATGACTTTCCAGGCAGTCAGAGCGTATCACCCTTCCCTAAGGGAAGCAATAAAGAAATAGGAATAAAAAAAAGAATGCAAGATTACATTGCTGAGGCTCAAGGCTGGCTCCAGATCCCAACAGGAAGCCGTGCAGGGCAGTTTTTTTCAGTACTAAAAAAAGGAAACTTGCATAAAGAAATGTTTATTCTTCCCTTGCATAAAGAAGGATTTATCTGGAGCTCCCATGGGAACAGAGAACTTCTGTAGCAGCTCAAGACACGTCTCTGAATGCAAATCATTTCTCTGCCTCATGCTGGGGGCATTCATTCCCCAGATGAACTCTGAGGGCTTCCAGTGCTCAGAAAGAAATTCAACTCTTAAGGAAAAAGAGGCTAAAAGGAAACTAATGACTTACTAATCCTTATTTCTCTCCTAAGGCAAGGAAATCTTCATTCCCTGAAGTTGCAGGGTGCAAAACACTTTCACCCTGAGCATAAACCACCCTACCTTGGCAGCTGTAGGGGATTCCGATGCGGCTGCAATCCCGGACCATGTCCACAAAGCTGGAAATCTTGAATTCCTCTGCAGCTTCTTCATCTTCATACTGAAAGAAGTCATTTCAAATCAAATTGGATTAGGCATGCCCTAATTTGATTGGTAATAAAGAGAAGATGCAGCATGTACACCACTAAAATATCGCCTACAGCCTCCAGAAGCCCAAGAGCCTCTTTATTCTCTGTATTTTGGAAATCCCATCATGGCAAGGATGCACTCAAGCCAATGGAAATTGGAAAAAAAATCCAACTTCAGAGCAAGGCTTTTAATCATGACAGATGAAGGCATAATTATAAACTTTATTTTCAGCTTTCAGTGAAGTCTTTTAACATCTAGATTTGAAAGATAAAAGTTACTTTGAGGAGACCAACTGATGTGCCATGAAAAACATGCCATTGAGGGAAGAAAAACTGAAATAAGATACTGTTTTACCAGCTAAACAACACTAAGCAAGGAAAATCAATGACAGAACAAGCCTCAGGTCACAGATTAGGCAATGAGAACCAGTTTTGGTCTGAGGGAGAGGTGAACTGCAGGAAAAGGAGGAGGCAAGAAGAAGAGAAACCCTCATGTAACACTGTCTGAACTGGGGACTTCAGCAGACTGAAGAGCAAATATCCTAACTCAGAAAAGCATCAAAACCAGACTGAAGAGACAAACCACACTCAAATCATTTTTATAACAGCACACAAACCTGAAAACACACTGACTTTGACGTGAAAAGGCTCGGTTTAGCAGCAAGTCTGGAACCAACAGGTCGAGCCCTGCTGGCTTCTTCAAGAGCCACTTGTTTTCTGGAGCAAGATCAGAAGGCAGAGGTGTTTTGCCTATTTTATTTTTATGTGCAGTGGTCTGAGCTTCTCATCAAGGCAAATTATATGATTATGAACTTTTTGTGAGCTTCAGGGTACACCCAACACATTTATTTTGAGAACAAGTTCTTTTAAGCCAAGCCTGAATTTAAGATGCAGCCCCAGCTCCTCTGTGGCGTGTTCCTTCTTCAATCCCAGGAAGCCAGATCAAAGTTGCAGTTCAAAGCCAAGCCCCAAACAACTGCCAGTTTCTCAGGACTTAAAAATGTCATTGGAATAAGAAACTTGGGTTTTGGCAGGGTGCTAAAGGCTTGCTCACAATCTGCTGTTGCAGGAATAAATACAGTCACTTCAACTTTACTACATCAAATTTCAGTATTTTATCCTATTTGGCCACTTAAAACAAGGGCATTTCCTAAAAAAATTGGGGTTTTTTTTTCCAGTAACTAGGATATTCACTTAAATTCCTGTGGTCTAGTTAAAGCAAGTAGGAAGGGAAAAAAGGAAGGAGGAGCTCTAGGTTTTGCCAGAGCCAGGTACAGCACTGTTTTATTTATTTCTAAAATTCTTGCACTTTTTTGGTTTCATTTTTAGGAAGTTATTTCTATCACTAAAAAAAGTACTTAAAAGCCACTGCAGGCAATTCTCCTGTAAACAGGATACACTTAAAGCCTGACACAGCAACGTTTTGTTTGTCTTTCAGCCGTAATCTAGGAAACAGGCAATTCTTATACATTGGGAATGGGACTGGAAGTGCTCAGCTCATTCACATCAAGCAGCAATTAAGTAAAACTGTATCTTCACCTTAAAAAAAACCAAACCTTTCCCCTCGTTTTCATAAAGAACAAGGCACATGGCTTACCTTGCCAGTTACATCATTATTTCAAGCCAACACTGTGTGATTAAGGTTCCTACTTACCACGATAAATCATATCAAAGCCCCTAAGCAGATGAAGCTTAAAATACAAGAGCTGAGACTGCAGTTGCACTGGCAACCGTGTGGTAAGAACTGCTCTGTTCCTGATTCCAAAGTGCATGTGTTTTCCCAGCATCAGATTTGCCCTTTCAGCAGGGATTTTGGCAACAGAAAAGCCTTGTGAAACCAGGCTTTAGGTTTTGATAGGGCATGTTGTAACCTGGAGCTCAGCTGTTTTATCCTAACAAAAATTATCCCTCTCTGCTGCACTCCTGGAACTGTATCCACAACAAGTTTTGGGACCCATGGACAAGGTATTTATAAAGTGGAGCAAGTTCAGTGGAGAGCCACCACAATCAGAGGGATGGATCACTTGCCCCAGAAGGAGAGATTCAGGCTTGCTCAATATGTGCACCTCAGACCCACCAAAATATTACTGAGACGGTGAAGCCAGGTTCTCCACAGTGGTCATGACAAAAGGCATGATTTAAAACAAGAAAAGCTTGGGTTTGACAAAAGGAAATACTTTTTCAAGAGGAGGACAGTGGGGAAATGGAGTAGACAGCCAACAGAGGTTCTGCAGTCATCATCTTTGGATGCTTTCTGCATCCAGATGCAAAAAGACCTTGAGCAACCTGATCTGATCGCACCACTGAAGCAGGAGGTTGGACAAGACGATCTCCAGAAGTCCCTTGTAACCTGAATTATTTCCTAATTCTGTGATCTAAGCTATTAACCAGCCACATAAAATTTTACACAATCAGTCTATTATAAACCCCATCACTTTCAGGCTGGAAACTCAACAGAACAAAAGGTTTCTCTCCCTGACTTTCCCATGCATTTCTCCACTGGCTTCACCCACCAACATCACAGGCTTAAACCCACTCCCTGCAGAATTCTGTATAATTCTAACTTAGAAAAGGAACTACACAGAACTCAATATAGGAAGAAGCATTTCCAGTCTCAACTGGAATGAAAAGGTCCTTATTCTATACCCAAAGGGTATTTTCAATTTTTACTCCTCTAAAAATACTTCACAACAATAAATTGAGTTTTTCTAGAATACTTTGACCTTTAAATTCAAGATGAAACTCACATCAGTCACGGGATGTAGTGGAAGTGAGGTTAAGAGTTCTTGAAAGAAAGATTTCGTAGTTAACATGAAAATACATAATGAAGATTCTTGATTTTAAATTACTTACTAAGCCCATCTTTTCTAATATTCTAAAACTACTGGCAACCAATGCAAACACTGCTTTGGCAGCAAACAAGGCTGTTGTTGGAAATCTCACTGTTGACTGGGATATTTGATTCAGATTTTGCATTTCTCACAACCCACGTTTTTTCCCTCATTAGAAGATCACTGACTCATTTCAAAACAAAAGCAATTACTGGGAGAGAGGAGCAATTTGTCTTCACGCTCCAACAAATAGAAGTATTGACAATATATTCTTCTTGCACACTTTACCAAATGATTAATACCCACATATACACACAGATCACTCCCCTGCTGAGGATGAAAGGGAAAAAAGGCTTCTGGAAGTTTCATTTCAAGGATCAGTTCATTAACAAGTTCATTAACAAATCTTGTCTGCATCCATTTTTCACTTACCTCATTTTCAGTCAGACAGTGGAAATGCAAGTTCCTCCAGTGTGCCACATAGGGCAAAAGATGATTGTAATTCACAGGGTTGCAGTACAGATGAACACTGTCAGGTTTTATTAATATGATTATATCTGCAACAAGCAGAACAAATATTCCAGCATCAGGACTCCACACACAAAAGAAACTGAACAGAAAACATTTTTTCTATCATGTACCTCATTAAAAAGGAAAATTGTTCAACTATCTGAATGCAGTGGAATTTCTTATTTCTTTTAAACAAGAAGAAGAAACAGTTGGCAGCCACATGCAGCTCCAAGTACAAGAGCACTTGTTACTGTTCCAGACAACTGTGGGGTCATTCCCAAGTCTTGCACAGAACTTGCATCAGCCTGTCCTTTGTTCAGCCAAGAGGGTCAGGATGAGTCCTCCCAGAGCACTTCCAGAAGTCTAAACTCCAGCTGCTCTTGCCTGACATTACATCAGAGCTGCTCCAACTAAAAACTAACACCACCACAGCCTGCGGGGGAGATATCCAAAAGTTTCATGCAAATAAGGGAATAATAAGCTGTGATCACAGTGATTGGCCACCTTCCAAATATGACAAAGGTGAGTGAATGTGCTGAAGTGAAAAAGAGCTCAAGTACTTTAGAACCACAGAGGTGTGATCACACAATGATTAATAACATGTACATACACACATCGACTGAACTAATGGGCTGGAATTGTGTAAGTTTACAACATTTGAGGTTAACTTGTGAAGCATAAAACATATGAAATATATTCTTTAATCCTTTAAAGAATGAGTTCTTTAGCAGTGTTTCTAAGAAGATATTTTCAGGCACAGATAGACAACTTGAGATTTAATGACCTTTTTTGTGTGTGTGTGTCCCTTTTTCTGCTCATCTTCCATCCAGAACAGGTAAAACATGCTGAGAACATTACTCACCATCCAGAACTTCCTCAGGAAAGCCTGTCCTTTCGAAGTCATTGTTGTTCTGGTTGTACAAACCAAAGAGCAGATAATTTGCCAGCTCCCTGCACCCTTCATTGTATCGACTGTCTATCCCTGCAAAAGCAAAACCACAGGGGAATTGTTGTGTGTCCTAACACTGTACACCTGAAAAGTTTGTTTTCTTCCCCAATTTATTAAGCTTTAAAGCAGGAGTATGAAATCAACTCCCCAGTTGAACACACTGGGAGAACAGGATAGGGAAAAAGGAGTTTTTGCAAGATCGCTGCCACATGCTGACAACCCAATTTCAACCTAAATCCACAAGTATTCCTTTAAAAATTTAAATGTCTTGGTTTTTGCAGTGCTCTGCATCAAAAATTCCATTTTGTCTAGTAATTCACACATCTATCTGGATGGAGGATGCATTCTAATTAACATGTTCTTGATTGAAGCTTCCTAACAAACTAATCCCGTGACCCAAATCTCCTGCTTTAGAATACATGATTAAACATTATCTTATCAGTGTTACAGTGCAATCCCTGAGTCACCAGAGAGCCAGTGCAGACTTCTGACAAACTGTGAAAAGATGTTCTGACAAAACATATGGGGCACAAAGAGTTTCCAAGGAAACCTTTCTTGGTCCTTGGGAAAATTAAATGAAAACAACTGAAGATCTGGAGCATATCTGGAGACAGAAGATAAATACAAGAAGAAAGGAATGAGGTCACAGATTTAGAAAGTATTTTCATCTCTCTGGATGACAGTCACAGTCATAATTCATAATTCTACTGTAATAAATCCAGTTTTCTCAAACAAGTAAAACTGCACATTAAGCAGCATCCTTGCCATCCACATTTCACAGAGGTCACCAGTCGTGACTGCCAAAAAATTCCTCTAATGGCAAGTTTTCCTACCAAGTTTTATTAGGATGCAGTGGAATGGCTGCCATCAAATTAAAATTTGTTACATTAGGATACAGTGGAATGGCTGCCAAGAAATTAGGATTTGTTACCACTGCTAAAGGAGAGATCAGGACTTTGATAATGTAATAACATGGCCTGGACATCTGAGTCTCAGGACTTAAATTGGAAACCAAACCAGTCAAGAGTCACCTGAACTTGGCAAAAATTGGAACAAACCTCAGGTTCTTCTACTTCCGCTCCTTTTTCATGTTATGTTTCAGCTTTAAAGAGCTAACCAGATGCTGTGTCTGCATCCAGCTACTGAATCCCACATCTTAATAAACTCCTTGTTCATTCAGTAGCTTTGGGTAGCTCACAGGTATTCCAGAGTATCTGATATTTGGTGTAAAACCACGGAACAGACAAATTCAATTCCTTCAAATCCACACATTGCACCACTGCACTCTTTGGACGTACCCTGAGAGGTTTGGGACTCACCATCCCTGGAAGTGCCCAAGGCCAGGTTGGACAGGGCTTGGAGCAACCTGGGATAGTGGAAGGTGTCCCTGCCCATGGCAGGGGGTGGAATGAGATGATCTTTAACGTCCCTTCCAACCCAAAACATTCTGTGATTCCTTGACTGTGTTGGGAAATGGAGAAGCTGCCTCACATCTGTCCCAGCTTTCTCAGCCCTCAAAAAGTCTTTCCTTCCATAATCTTTGAATCCTCATTCTCCTGCTGTTTCTGACCTCTCATTCATATGTGTCCCTCTATTTTATTTACATTTTCAGCCCCATGAAAGCAGGCACACCAATGTAATCCGGAATTTAATGGGACTCAACATCCAATTATTGCTGCCAAAGCCCTTGTGTCTAGGTGGGATTTTAGTTACAAACAAGTGGAGACTCCCTTCTTTCAGGAAGAAATTGTCCCATTGTTTTAGGGAACTCTATTTAAATGTAATCCGTCTCCTTGGAATCAGCTGCAACCTTGGAAAGTGAGCACACACAATGTCCTGAAGATAATCTGTTTTACTGATTACTTCCCCAACTGAGGCACCTTCTGACGGCTGTCAGAGGAGCAATAATCTGGCACACACAGGCTGGGAGAGCTGGGGGTGTTCAGCCTGGGGAAGAGGCTCCAGAAAGATCTCAGAGACCCTCCCAGTGGCTAAAGGGGCTCCAGCAGAGCTGGAGGGGGACTTGGGACAAGAGCATGAAGTGACAGGACAAGAGGGAATGACTTCCCAGTACCAGAGGGCAGGGTTAGATGGAATACTGGGAAGGAATTGCTCCCTGTGAGGGTGGGGAGGCCCACAGAAGCTGTGGCAGCCCCATCCCTGGAAGTGTCTAAGGCCAGGCTGGACAGACCTTAGAGCAAACTGGGATAGTGCAAGGTATCCCTGCCCACGGGACAGAGTTGGAACTACATAGTCTTTAAGGTCCCTTCCAATCTAAACCATTCTATGATCCTGTGATTGTAATTTCTGGAAGATCAGAAGAAAAATGAGAACCTGCCCTCATTAAAAAAAAAAAAAAAAAAAAAAAAAAAAAAAAAAAAAAACCAGTTATGATGTCACCCTCACTTGAAGAGTTTGAGATTTTATCTGGGTGCACCAGCTTCAAGCAGGGAAGATCTTCCAAGCCAAACACCAAACCCCTGCTTTTTCAGTTAATGACAGAAGGAGGGGAAGAAAAAACAAAAAGATGTTAAGGGGGGACAGCTGACAAATTTAACTCTTGTAACAGAGGATGTGGGTGAATTTACTGCTTTCAGAGCACTGACAGGCATGCAGGGAAGGCATTAGTTTAACAGAAAACCATGAACTCTGCAGCATATTTGGGATTTGTGGTCTGCTTGGGTCTTTCAAGTATCTCATCCAGACAGAAGCTTTCACACAGAGGCTTTAGTGCTATTCTAAAGAAACTTATGGAGTTAAAGGAACAGATATAGTTAGCAGAAAACAAACAGGAAATGAAACAATGACCAAGATAAGATACCCCCGAGAGCATATCAGGAGTCCTCCCCAGAACAATGGGCAAGGACATTAATTAGGAAACCCCGACGCCTGTCTCCAGCTGAGCTTGGAGTTTGGTAACTCCCCCGCCTGTTCCCAACTCATCGCCAGGGTGTGGGCAGACAATGACTCAGTCTGAGCCCCGAGGAGCCGTTCCTGCTCCTGCTCCTGCAGCCAGGGCTCAGCTGCCCCTCAGCGAGCCCATTCAGTTTGCTAAATTGGCAGAAAACATCCTGGCCAAATCCAGGGGGAAAAATCTGTCTGCTCGGTAAGATGAAGTGGGTGCAAGATACCGAACGCCACCAGCACCGATGCAAAATGCACGTGGGGACATCACGGAGGGAGCAGGGAGGTGAGGCTGGAGGCAATGGACACATCACCTTTAGACATTGGCCCAAAACCAACACACAATTGTGGAACTGCTGGCAGAATAATCCTTAAGATAGTCTCTGTTTGGAAAGGGAATGTGATGCACTGTCAGTGCAATGTACTAAATGTTCTTAGAATGTGGGAGAAACCCCAGCAGGAAGAGCTCTGTGTAGGATGGATATAATAGAGAAAAAATAATCTACAGAAGTAGCAACGTGTGAACTAAACCAAGGTAAAATAAAGATTTACTGGAACAGCCTTGAAAGTATCCCCACACTCTTCGAGGAGAATAAAAAATAAGTATCAATGTTTGCAAAAATTCAGCTCGAACTGTGCTGAATAGTGAAACAGTTTGATCCACAATCAGAGCAGCTACAACTACAGTCAGGTACAGACACACCCTGCTAACAGTAAATGCACATCTCTAGAAATCAGAGCAACTGAACCACGAGCTGAAAATCTCTGCTGAAAGCTGCAAGAAACACCACTATCATAAACAATAGTTTACAGCATAATTTAAGTAGACCAGCCTTAACAGCAACACACTCCAGCTGAGACATCACAGCTTTTTAAAGACATCTGACATGCCAACCTCCAAATTCCTTTTTCCTGTCAGTTGTGAGGCTTTTTCTCCCCAGCAGAAAATGCAGGAATGTTACCATGCAACCACTTCAAACTCAGATCAGGGGACTCTTTTTTAAAAATCAGCTGGAACTACATTTAAATACTTGTATCAACAGTGGGTCAGTTCTCATCTCTCTTTGGGATATCACAATGCTGGGTTTAATTTCAGTACAAATATTAATGAACTTGAAACAAAGCTCTGGAAGTTTATGTTCATAGTTTTTATCTCACAGGCCAGTATGAAACTGAAGTTGAGGTGAGGCAACTGCATTTACTCCAGGCCATTAAAAGCAGCCAAGTGAAACAGAACATGCACTGACTGTAAAAAAGCAGAGTTATGAGTATCCACTTTCCACACAAGTCAACAGGACTCAGGATGTAAAACTACATGTTTTTTGTCATCTGAAGCTTGTATTTGATGACAGATTTAATGCATTTATAACAGTGACATGCCTGTTTAATGGAAGTTATGCCAGAAATTCTGCAGGCTACAGGAGCCAGGTCAGAGCAGACAAGAGCCCCATTGTGGGTCCTGAGAGATCAGTGCAAAGCACAAGACTCCCAACAAAACGCACCTCCTATATTTCCATACCACAAGTGCTTATTTACTAAGAGGTATGGTCTCATGAACAGAATTAAATCCTCCACATGACACTGAGAATTACACAAAGCAATTCCTTTGCTTTCCTTAAAGCTGGGGCCATGCTCTCAGTGACTGTTCTTTACCTGGGACTTTCTGCAGTCTCAGAGTTAACAATAATTAAATACTGCAGTGTCATCAGTGAGATGGCACAACTTGTAATGTTTATGAAATTAAATTAGCAGCAAAGACAAAACCCAAGGAGTTTATCCTGTATGATTAAGTTTCACTGGAAGGCTGACACAGTGACCTCACAGACCTTTTGGCTGTACAGTTACTACTTAGCCAGAGATTTAACCTCTTACCCCAGAGAATGTAGTGTATCAAGGGTCATGTTGTACAGCTTGCATTGACTCCAAGAGAATGAGGTTATATATATATTTATAAATTTTACTTTGTGGGCCAGTAAATGAATTTTAAGTTCTTTTGCTACATCATTAAAAAATGGAATTTAAAAATCCTAAAAAAACAGACTGTTGTATCACTCCCTACACAGAGCTTTTTTAGGGCTACATCAGACTTCTTCTCTTTAACTGTAATATATTATTTAAACAATCACTCCTCAGTCCTTTTCTCTAAGGACTCAAGTTTTCAATCATAATGTCTGATTTTTCCTTTAATATCTTGACACCGATTATATAATATGAAACAAGAGTCAATGAAATGGTAGTAAAGCAGTACAAAACCCCTGTTGTTTTTCTAGAGCACACTTGCACATGCACCTTTATTTCCTCCTGCCCTTTTCTCCCAATCCCAGAAGAAATAAAACACTGAAACCACATGCTGTTTATGTGCCAACATTTAACTCCTACCTGCCTCACAGATTTCTCATGCCACTCTTTAAACTTTTTTGCCCAAAATCAGTAAATAGGCTGAGGAATTGTTTAGGGACAAGAAAGTGTAGCAATCAACTGTTCATTCCCTGAGAAACAAGGCTGGGGCTTGAAGCAGGAAGGAGATGACTGACTTCTTTCTGAAACTCGTGGTATCTTTATCAGGATAATGAGAACAAAAAAATGTAACACTAACCTAAAATGCAGAGGATTCCATCAGGTTGAGATTTGCTGCTCTGTGTCAGGATGCTCTGAATATTTCGGAGGCGGCTGCAGCTGCAAAAGAAAGAGAATTTGTTCTCAAGGTCGCTGTTGTGAAATGTCAGCTTGGGAGACTGAAGAGCTGACCCAGCTTTGTTTTCTTTATTATATAAACTAAATGGAAACACTTCAATTTGGGTATTTTTTCTTGAGACATGGACCTTAAATCAAACCATTCCCGATGATTTTTGCCCACTAAAAGATGAAGTCCACAGCATTGTGAGAAGACTGGAACCTGTAATTATCCCTTCTATCCACCTGCTTTGTTAATCTCCAACCTGGCAAAAATTGCTGCTCAGGTTTGCCCTCACCAGGCCAGCAGCAATTCCCTTCTCTATCAAAGAACCAAAAAGCAAAGCAACATCAGAAGGGACCACAGGAGCACCTATATCCCAACAGGAGTTTGGGAAAGAGGAGTTTCAGCACCTCCAACATCATCAGAAGAATCATTAAGGTTGGAAAAGACCTCCAAGGTCATCAATTCAAACATTAAAGAGAAATGAAACAATGCCAAGTCTTGCTGAGATTTTTTACACACAAAATGAATGGTTTATTATATAAGTTTTAATTCAGCTGTCCAATATTTGTCTTTAAACGAGGCAAAAATTCCATCTGCAACAACCAGATTTTTTATAATCAAAGTGAATAGTTTATTATATAAATTTTAATTTAGTTGCCCAATATGCATCTTTCAGCTACAACAGCCATACAGAGAGCAACACAATTTATGCTTCCAGGCAACGTTCTGTGAGTTTGTTTAAATACAGATTAAAGACAAGAAATTTCACTGTTGATATTACTGAATGGGATTTCTTGTTTATAGACTTGTTTATAGAACTATGAGCTGTTCAGCTTCAGGAAACAAATGTCTCTCACAGAAACACTCAAACAGAGCTAAATTTATGATCAGTTCAAACAAACAATAAGTAAGGTCAAATATTTCTATTTTCAGCACTACTTTAACCAAGTAAAAAAGCAAATCGGTCTTTTCAGCAATACTACAATTATTGTGCTCTACTTTCTCTGAAAGAATGAACATGAAAGGTTTCCATTATGGCTAATCTAAGTGAAATTCAAACATCAGTGATAAAGGACAGAAAACACTTCATTTAGAGATGTTTTCATGGGAAGCACAAAGTCAGTGCAAACCACTCCAGAATTAATTTTTCCCATTTTTAAGTCACATGTTTCAGTTCTGAATCACTCAATTATTCTTTTCACCTGACACTTTCCAATTTATATTATATACTCTGCTGGATCATGGATGGATGGATGGATGGATGGATGGATGGATGGATGGATGGATATTTTGATCCAGTCTTAGATATGGAAACGGAAATTAAAGCCACTGGTGACAGCAAAGACACTTCATCAGGTACTATCAGACGTTTGCCTACATGGGTGATGCCAGGAAATTCATGAAAACCACATTGACCTTTATGCTGCACACTTTAGCAACTACTAATTATTCATTCCTTCAAACCTCACCTAAAACTGAATCTCAGAGCTAGACAAAATTAAGATTTTGTATCTTATTCTGGAAGATTTTCATCCCATCATTAAACAGGAGCCCAGATCAGCCGGGTGAGAGATGATTCATTACAAGCTATGCAGTGCTCATCTTTTCATACTTCCCATATCACGAGATAGAGAGCAGGAAAAAAATCCCCAGACTTTTCACTGTGGGCACAAACAAATTGGACTTGTTTCATTTGTTGGTATGGAAACAGCAGCACAAGTTGCACAAGCCCACAGTTATTTGAGGAGCAGCTGCAGGATCGCTGGAGCCTCTGTGAAAAAAACAAGAACGTGGAAGCAACTTTTTGTACAAAGCTGCCCATAAATGAAATCCTCCTCAAAATGCTCTTGACCTGCCTGCAAAGGAATCGTTTCCTTGATTCCTGAGAGGATCTGAAGGACAAAATGGAGAAAAAGCATGTCCAAGGACTTCAGCAAGCAGCTCCCAGAGTGACTTTTTAATCAAACATTTTCCTTATCAGAGGATGTATCTTCCTGTTTCTGCTCAGAGTGAGGAAAGAAACAGTCAACAGAAAAAATGCTGAGGGCACAAGAGAGAGATTTCCCTTCAGCTCCTCAGAAACAAGATGCAATAATCCCTCTGTTACTCATGGTCAACTCTGAAGGCAAATTTAAGTAATTCTCCAGCCAAAACCAGGTTTTTCAGGACTGTGTAACATTTTTAAAACTTCTTGTCCATTATAAACACAGCAGGAATACATAGCTTGATTTTGCTATCATTTTCCCCCTATACTGATCACTTATAGAAGAATGGAATAGTTAGAACTCAATTTGACAAAGAACAAGTACGGAAACTCAAGGGGAAAGATTTTTCCATTTATTAAAAAACATTACCATATGAAACAAGGTAAGCTGTTCCTAAGATCGTTAAATTTTAATTTCAAAGGCTTCCCACACGAGTGACCCACTAACACACATTTATCATTTAAAAGAAGTAGTGTTATGAGTCTGTGCAAGAAGACCAGAGCAGAGAAAAGCAAAATAAATGGGATTTAAGCTTCTTGAGTTCTGGGAAAGTACTTTCTCATCAGTTCAAGTGGTGGGTAGAAAAGAGGAAGAAGAATTGGGGGAGGAGAGTTCTTGCAGGTTGGGTATTTTTTTCCTTCCTTAAGTTTTCAGGTTAGGAGTTTTACTCTCCTAGAATTACTTCCATTATTTTTCAAATAAATTATAACTTTGGTACAGCCCTTAAAAATATTTAAAGTTCTCAGATGAAGCTGCTAAGACATTTCTGGCAAGTAAATCTGCATGTCAGTGCTATGTGTCCTGACATAAAACATGAAAGCACAGAGCAAATTATATGTTCATTATTTCACAGCAACATGTATGACCAATAAAGATATTTATTTCATTCTTAATATTAAACAGACCGTTAGCAGAATATTTTTCCTTGCCTCATTTAAGAAGTGGTTTCTAAGAGAGAATTCTTTGAAAAAGCTCCTTCACAGAAAAATTTTCAATGTCATTTCAAGTGTGGATAAATCATTACATTCAAAGGCTGACACTAAACACAGAAGACTTGTGTGCCTGAAGAAAGATGCCATTCAGAAACAGGGAAGAGAATAATTAGAATTCTTACAACATGGTTCTAAACAATACAGGCTAAACTGTGTATGAAGTCAGAGGGGGGGAAATAAAGGCATTTTCTTGGATTTCACATTAAACAGTCATCTGACAAAAACAAAGAGACTGTCCTGGGAACAAAAATCCGTGACTTTTCCCGTCTCCAAAACAAGCACTGACTTTTTTACTCCTTTTCATTTTACCCCAGCAGCACAAATTCAAACGGAAACAACAACCTCCACTGAAACCTGTGGGCCTTGGGATGCTTCCCTGGAAGATCTGGATCCACCATCTACATAACCACAGCTAAACCTACAGTAACCTGCTGCTGAAAAATCACCATTAGGTATATTTGGAAACACAGTCCCAAGGAAGCTCCAAAATGCTGGATTTCCATGAGATTTGGGCAAGACAAGAGCTGGAAGCTACTTATCCACCCATATCCCATGAGACAACCTTCTGAAGTGGGTAAGAAGTTGAAACAGGTCAAGAGGGAATTTTTGCACCACCTTTGAGCAGAAGATGGGGTTTCTGTGTCAGTTTAAGCCAGGATAAAATCTCCCGGTGCTGCAAGGGACAGTCTTGCCCTCCTCGCTGCCTTTGTGTCTGCACTAACGATCTTGAAGCCATGTGTCAGGTCGGATCAGCTTATGGATCCAAACAACCTCCAGCCCAGGAATTAAAAAGAAAACAACGCTTTCAAACCACAGCAAGCTGACCTGACTGCTGATGAAGGCAGGTCAAAAGGCAAAGCCACGTTTTGGGGTGACATCTGGCAATAAAGTCTACTTGGGCCAATTAAGGAACTGTACCTTGAGGTACTTGATATTCCGATAATCTTGGACTAGATCCAGAAAAAAAGGGGAAGATAATTGACAATCATTAACTTCTAAGAATTAGTGCTCATCTGTTCACGTCTTCACACTAATTATGCAAAGTACCTCGCTTTACAACAGCCAGCCTGTCACAGCTTGGTAACAGACACGGCGCTGCAAGGCACGTCTGTTGGCAAATAAAGAGAATATTAACAACTGTGCTTTTCTCAATCACAAAGAACAAATACATTTCCTCAAGAAAGCCACGCGGTGCTTGAATTTCCATTTGATTGCGTTTGTTTTCCCACAATGCGGTGCTTTTTCTCCCGCATCCCTGGTCGCTGGCTGGATTTAGCCTGGGTGCAAACTGCCTTTTCTTGACGTGGTAATCTAGCGGCACCGAGGCAGCGCCAATATTAGCATCGATCCCTGCCCGATTCCCGGTGGATTCCCACAGCCGGGCTCACCATACGCCTAGCAGGGCTGCAGCTGTGCTTAACACCCAATTCAGCTGACAAAGGCTGGGATTTCGCTGTGTTCAGGGTGTTTCGCCTTATATTGGCAGATGTTTCGCTCCTCCCCCACAAAGGCTTGGCAGCTCTAAAAAACCGCACGTGGCCGAGGTTTGATGGATGGCAGGGAACGAGGGGGAAAATCGGAGATATCCCTGGCAAGCTGGGGCGAATCCTCACATGAGCAGGGAATAACTTGAATAGATTCGCGCTGTCTACCTAAGACAATGGTTTCAACATTAACTGCCCGATTTACCATAAATAAATAAACAAAATAGAATGATAAATCACGGTGTTTTTTCCCCCAAATCTCACGTCTTATTAACTTGCTGTTATTACCATCTGTTTCCACTTTACTCCCCGAAAAATCAAGTTTAGTTTTCTGGGGTCTTTTGTTGACCTCACGATTTCTATCAGAAACATTGTCAGCTTGTATTTAGAGTCGAGGATTTCCCTGGATTTCCCACAGTCTGACATTATCCCCACCTCACTGTAGCTGTGAAAACAGACACCAGAAGTCAGGCCAAGCTAAAGACTCTCAGAATTTCATGGATTTCAAAATAACTCTTTCACTGCTTGGCACTCGCAAAAGAAAACATTCACCCACCTTAACATATATGACAATTTTCCAGCCATTTTCCAAATTAATCTGCAATAAGCATAGGGATCTATAAATAGGAGATAGAGTAATTTTTTTAGGAACAGTGAGAAGTAAATATTAAAACTGGACATAGATAAATACACTAAGACTCTGGGTGCATTTTCAGGACCAAACTCCTTACTTCTTGACCTTAAGTGGACAGGAATATTCAATTCTGTAATCCAGAGACCTCAAAGCACACAGGAACAAGCCTGAATCTCTCCTTACTAGACATCTGGAACTGCCTGATGCCATTTGCACATCACAAACTTGTTGAAAATCTTTAGCAAATGATGGGTTGCCCATCACTTACACACCAGTCAGACCCTCAGCCTTGATGTTCTCTCTCCTTACCAGGCTGATCTACAAAAACCATGAGTGTATTTACACTTTCTTAAGCTGCAGCAGGTTATGAAGGGCACCAACTATTCCCCCTCGGAAAACATTATCAGCTGAGAAAATGACAATAATTGAAGAAACAGCAAAGACCAGCAGCTTGAGGGTGATTATTCTGCTCGAGGGTGATTATTCTGCCATGGCTCGCTCTGATTAAAAGGACAGGGCACTGCCTGGCACCGGAGCAGAAATCAGAAGTTAAGCTACAGTGCCTCAAGACTAAATTCACCTTCAGGGCCCATTCCTGGGCCACAACCTCTGCAGCCACGTGGCCACAAAGCTCCAAATCAGATGCTCTGCCCTCAGTTCAAGCTGGATGATCACAAAGGGAGAACTCCACCTGAAGGTCCACGAGCAGCTGAGTCAATGGCATAGCTCTGCTCCTTACCTTGGCAAATTTCCCTTTTACCTCTCCACCAATCACATGGTTCTACATCCCTCAATTTTCACTGTAGCGGACCCTAAGCATTCTTATTTCCCTAACGTGGCAGAAAACCATCCATATTCAAGGAATGGGGGTTATTACTCTTTTTTTCCTCCTGTACTTCAGCAAGTTAAATCAGCTCTCTCTTTGCATTGCTAAAATACAGTGCATTCCTTAAAAAAAAAAAAAAAAAAAAAGTCCAGTGAAACTGTGCTCTTACAAAATGCTGAACCTCGGCATAATTACATAAGGAACACATGGGCACAGACAATCTTTCATCACAGACAAGTCCCCTACAAAAACTGGTTGGGAAACCACAACAACTCTTTGGTCCCGTGCTCCCAAATACCCCATCCATGGAAAAAAAGCCACATACTTAACCACGATGTGATTAACAACAGAACAGTTTAGAGCAGGAGAATGTTAAGCACAGAGGAAGAGACAACAGAAAAATTAACCCAAGGACTCATTTTGCATTTCCCCACACGGACACATGGTGAGAACTCATCTGTATTATGTTACCAACATGGATAATGAATCATGAGGATTTGCTTACTCTGTTTTACATAAAGGTAATTCAGATTGGGCGGGTGCAGAGCGCTCTGAAATAGAACAAATCTGCACTTATCTTCTGATGGAGATATTTAAAACAAGCACTTAACAGAAATTTTGTTCAGAAGTGCCTGCATTCACAAGGAAAACACTCATTCACCACTAAACACAGGCACATGAAAGATGACATCACCTCCCAAAAAGACTTCCCCTTTTTTGGGCAGCACTCCTCTCTTTCTTAAGGGATTTTTTTCTTTCTGTTTCCAAACCTATTCTTTACTTGTTACAATGTCGAGGGTCGCCAGGCTCAAGGTGCCACATGGCAGACAAAAACTCTGAAGTATGTGGAAGAACTCCAAGAATTATCTCTGGCCCTTTCTCTAGTCTTTATATAGTCTGAAGAATTTTTCCATTCCTGTTTGGGAACTTGGGGGCGGGGGGGGGGGGAGGGTAACGGATTGTTTTGTTTTAAGTTATTTTTATTAACTGCCTGCTATCTGCTGACTGCCTGGGAAATTTATGGCAAACACTGGCCTCCATCTGGCCTGACAATAAAAAATAAAAAAGAACTGCACAAGACTGAATGTTGAGGAGGAAAAAAAAATTAACAGATGACATGGCTCCTACAAATGCACCAAATTACAGTTGCTGGCTGCATCTCCCAGTGGAGCTCAAAAGCTTGCAGATGTTCAGAGACTCTTAATGTTCTCATGACAACTCTAAAATAGGGTCTCAGATTACAAAAATCACTCAGGAAGAGGAAGGCTGGAGTGGAAACCATTTTCTCTTTCAGCATTTTTTTTTTTTACCATCTTCGCATTTCATTACCCATCATGAATTTTTAGATACTTTACAGCTCTAAAGAAGTAACAAGCTCTTTCTAACCAATTAAGATAAATTTATTCAGTGAAAAAATTATTTGAAAAGGTCACTTTTCATTCTGTCTTATTATCAATTCGATTTCTAACTGCAGGCAGAGAGGGAACACAACCAGCACAGAACAGCCATATTCACTTGTTTCAGGCAAGCAGAACAACCTCCATTTCTCTCTTTCTCACTGCAGAATTCCTCATTTCACTGACAAATTATCCAAAAAGTGAAAATGCCTTTGTTCTCTCCTTGTACTAAACGTAAAAAAACTATTTGGTTTTGGTGTTTGTTTGTGTTTTATTTGAAAACCTACAGCAAACACAGACCCAGGTAGCTTGGCCAAGTGTTTGTCTGCAATTCACGTGCAACATTCCCATTCCCTTATTATCTGGCTTCCCACTGGTGAATACTTCCATGTATTGTGCTGTAACTATTGAAAGCATCAAGCACTTCAGTTCCTGGGTTGTCCTTTGTGGTACCATAAAACAGAATCATGGAATCATTTCAGTTGGAAAAGCTCTCTAAGACCATCGAGTCGAACCATTACCCCAGCACTGCCAAGGCCACCACTAAACCTCTCATCCCTAAGCACCACAAAAATGTCTTTTAAATGCCTTTTAAATACCTGGCGACCCCACCCTGCCCTGGGCAGCCTGTTCCAGTGCTGGGCAATCCTTCCTGCAGAGAAACGTTACCTAATATTCAACCTAAACCTCTCCTGGCACAACTTGAGGCTGTTTCCTCTATTCAAACCCTTCAGATAATGGGCTGCAGCCTCATACATATGGGTGCACCGTAAGTCTCCAAAAGGAAACAGCTCTGACAACCTACGGCTACCTGAGCTGACACCTGAGCCAATGTCACCATCTCAGATGTCCCCATGACCCAGCTCCTGTCAAGCCCTATCCCGCATACTTCTGAAGCTCAGGACATGTCATTACCTTTGCATCCACATGCCCCCCAGCAGGTGCCCACATAAATACAACGTCTTCTTTCTCTTCATAATCCCTCAGCCCCTCCCAAACCTCGGCCATCCCTACCCTAATTCACCTTTCCTACCTTTCACAAGTCTTTTTATTCCCTATTGCCAAGGCAGCCTGTGCCTATCCCCTCCCAAATCAGTCCCAGGCTTATCCGCACAGAAACACGACCCCAAGCCCATTCTCTGCACACCAGCCCTGCTCCAAGCCCCCCTTGATGTCCTCCTGCTCCTCATCCATCGCAGCCTCCCACACATCCTCCTTCGGCAGGATTCCGGCTTTGCCAATCCCTACATCCACAAGGTCACATCAGGCCCCTGTCTGCCGTCCTCTCAGGGCAACCAACACCTCCCTCCTGGCAGCCACCTGCCAAATCTACCTGTCCCCATCAATCCTTTCCCTTCCGTTCCCAGCCCCCCACATGCTGCTCCCGCTGCTCCAGCCCCCCAAAACCCCCTTAATGACCCCAAATCCGACCGCAACACCCCCCACAACTCTGTGCCCCGGCACGCCAGAAATCCTCTCCATAATGCCCCATCGTTTCTGTCCCACCCCCAAAGCCGTGCACCCCCATCCTTCCCACCCCAACGCCTTCAATTAGGTGTCAATCCCTATTTTATCCCCAATCAGCACCGTCAGCTCCGTGAACACCCCACTTTCTCCCCCACCAAACCCCTTAACACCGCATCCTACCGCTTACAACTCCTCCCCAACCCCTCTATCCCAGCGCACCTCAGCGCCTCCAAAGCCCTGCGTCCCCATCCCTTCCACCCCAACGCCCCCAAACAGGCATTTAACCCTATTTCCTTCATAATCAGCGCCACAGCTGTGAAAACCTCAGCTTCTCGGACACAAACCCCTCCTCACTTCATCGAAACCCTCCATATCCCTCCCCCCTTCAGCGCGCCCCCCAATATACCCCCACGCCCCATACCCCCTCTCCACCCCACAGCTCCCCTCAGCACAGCCCTGCCGCTCGCTGTCACCCCCCTCCTCGCCTTTCCCGCTGTCCCCTCCGGTACCTGACGAAGGGCCCCGGGGCTCGGGGCCGGGGCCGGTGCCGCGGGGGCGGCGGGAGGAGCGCGGAGCGGCCGCACAGCGCCATGGCGACCGCGATGCGCCGGAGGGACGGGGCGGCTCCGCCACTGCGGCCCTGCGCCCCGCCCCGCCCCGCCCCGCGCCGCGCGCGCCACTCGGCCCGGGGGGCAGCGACGTGGCACACCCGCACCGCTCCCCCCGCTCCCTGCCTTTCTGCCCACGCAGGATTCATCCCGAATTTTTATGTCGTCTCGCAGGAAGTGCGGCCGGGAATTCTTGGACAGCTGCCGGTAGCTGGGAGTAAACATAGAGGGGATGCGGATGGTCACCCCTCCGGCAGGAATGGGCTCGTCCAACTCCAGCCCCCTGCTCACACACCCC